>NC_048896.1:62883177-63134817 GCF_011077185.1 Oxyura jamaicensis
ATTTGACCAATGCAACCCATACGCGTGTGCTGCGGGGCAAAACCTGCTGCTGGCAGCTGCCTGCGGGAAAAGCTGCATGGAAGGAAGAGCTGCAGCTGATCTGGAGCACATCCCCAAATTCAGAGCCTTTCCTTCATAGGTGATGAAGGAAAGGGATTTGGCAGTTACACAGGCAATGAGTAACTAAATAAGCACTCAGTAAGAATACCTGCCTAAAAAAAGTGTACAAGAACCTCACCCCACACCCAGCTTTGGACGAGGGATGGGTGAACAGAAGCACTTTCGCATAGCGAGATGGGCAACTGAGCAAAGGCAGGCACCAGGTGCTTTTAGTAGGAGCAGATATGCTTGTTCTTCAGAGTCCATACTCTTACAACTCAATACATACCTCAAGAGGCACTTCCACTTGTTTGCCCCCAAAGGGGGTCATGGCACTGGGCAGGAATATTTACAAAGCATCCATAGGATTTGGAAGCACAAGTTCTGCTTACCCTCACTATGACTTCTGATGATAAGTATCTGCAACATGTTTGAAAATTTCCTTTAAAGGTTAAAAACTGAATTCTAAAGGAGATTTAGATTAATTTTTTCAATTGGCTGAGAACGACACAACAGAAAATCACTTCAAGTTGGAAACAAGAGCCACTGACCAGACAGTGATGGAGGTGTGGTATATGGTATATGTACCACACACAGATAAGATACCTAAACCTTACCAGGAAAACTAGGGCACAGGGGAGTGCTGGAGGAAAAACAAAAAGGGAACCATGACAGTCACTTAAGCAAGTGACCCCAAACCCCTTTATCACCGAAAAACTGAAGAGCACGAAGGTATAAGCCACCTTGAAAAAGGTGATGTACTCTGTATGATTAGGTGATTGGCATCTCCCCCCTCCTCTGCTCTGCATTAACACCATCACCTGCAGCAAGGACACAACAGTCGCATGGGAGCTCCCAGCCTTCTCTCAGGGCAGGGACCAGGACCGAAGTCCCTCCTGTAGCTTCTCCCCAAATGATTTTACATCATTTCCCTTTTTCTCCCACTCCTCTCACACAGCTTATGAAACTGGAAAAGGCTCACTGGCTGTATGGGAGCTGAGGGCTCCCCAGCAGAGATCTGAGGGAGGAAAACTCTTCCTGCTAGCAAGGCAAGACACTGCCCTCTCCCACTCTACGAGCCAGGTGAAAGCAGGGCTCAGTTCATTTAGAACGCCTCCAGGCTCAGGACAGAGAATGGATCTCAAATGCAAAATTACTACTTGCTAATACATCATCTGCACATCTTAGCCCGGGGTTCTGCATGCGAATCATTCACAAAGCAATAATGGCTTCTGCAAATGATACTCATCACCAGTTTTTCCCCATGAGAGACAACTTGCCCAGGAATGGATCATGTTGGGAAGTCTGTGTGGTTACAGTGGCTGGCGCTGGACGGCTATGCCACACGCTGTCATTTCTTACTCTTTATCTGAGCAACACACCTTCTAGATGGAAGACAGAAACACCAAGTGAGAGCTAACAAATAACACATCCTCTACGTCTTCTCAGAGATCTTGTAACACGTTAACATTCAAAAATGCACAAGTAAAAGCACTGGGAAATAGTACAGTTTTCTAAACCTAACCGCAGCGATATAATTTCAGGGACTGGCTTTGTAACGGGCAAGCTGAGAGTCTTATTCAGCACTCTTCCACTCATTATTTCTTGAGCATCTTGAGTGATGCACATTTTCTGCTTTCTTCTTTTATATGTGTATTTTCTGCTTTATCCATTGACATGAGCTTTATCCATTGACATGAGTTCAAAGTAGTATTAAAGACTGAGCACAAGACTACATGAGCGCCTCTCATCCACTGGCTCAGGCCAGCATCACACATTTATGCAGTGAATTTGATTCAGCTGTCAAGCTTTCCATTTGACCTTTTAAACACTGGCAGGCAGCCTCGGTCTTTTTGCAGCCCCACATCTGTCATTAGCGACTCAGCAGCTCATTGGATACCCTGTGAAGTCTGCAGGCATGCAGGAGAGCGTGGTTTTCAGTGATGATTTTCCATCAATGCTCTTTACTTCCTTTTTAACTCAAGTAAGTCTCTTATTAATGAGTAAAAGATGGAAGTCCCTGATAATTTCTTCGTCAGCAGACCAGACAAGGTATGTTAATTATATATATGAAAATCATGCTGCTAAAATGAGGCACACCACGCCACCTTACGACTGTCTGTCTTAAAAAAAGGGGGGGGGGGGGGGAATTGTTCTCAATGTTTTTTTTTAAAGACCATTTGCTGATATTTAGTAGCTAATAAAGTAATGAGATGCAGACCGGTTTATGAATGCCTGATATACTTGTATCATATCACACTGTATGTGGTCAAATGCGATTTCCATGGCACAACTGAGAACACAATAGCATGAGGAGAGACAGGATCACGGACGTGATCTCTGCAGCTTGCACAAACTTGCACAGTTCATGGGTGGCTACTTACTTTGCATGGCTGTAGAAGTGCTCTTGAAAAGTTATTTTTGGCAAAGACTGAACTACTATAACAAAAGGTTTTTAAGTGGTTAAGAAGTGTTTTTACACGGAAGTCTAAAACCTTGGGAAATGGTTTCAAGCACCTCCTTTTCATCCCTATCTCTTAAAACAAAGATTCGCTCAGGTATGAAGACAAGAGGAAATGGAGGGAAACAGAGGTTAGTAGTGAGATGATAAGGCAGAAAAATACTGGGTTTAGAGGAGACCAGGGAGGCATATACCACAATACTACCTATGGCACTGCTGCAATTGAATTTAGTCCTTCCACATCAGGCAGCTTGAAAAGGGAATTCCAGATACAGAGCAGAACAGTTTCAACACGACCAGAAGCTGTCTGGCTCTCTGGAAACACAGGAAATTGCCAGGAAAGAGCAGTATGTTTGCAAAGCCAAGTTTTTATAGTTAAGAGCAGCAATAACTATTTTTGCTTAGTTAAGTCCCTTTTTGAGTATCATTACTATTTTTAATTGCACAATTTTAATAGATTTTTCTATACAATTCTTGCTACTGACAGAAAAAAATTACTCGCTCGATTAACTTCTCATTCTTTGCATTATTTTGTGAACTGTGTAAATACAGCATAAGCTTCTGTATATAAAAAAATGAAATATTATGAGGTGAGCTCATCCAAATCTCCTTCCTCCTTACAAACATAAACCCACTTACTTGCAAACAGCTGAAAAGCAGCATAGTATTGTTTCCATCTTTCTCTCACAACACGAAGCCCAGAGAGAAAACAAAAGCAACACCATCCAGAAAATCAGCAAGGTTCTCTTACTGAGAGCCAAATCTTTCTAAGCCTGCATGTTTTTGTACTAATTCCTAGCACAAGGCCCCACTTTCTGACATCTGTAGCGCTCACCTCTTCATCAAGGTCTCAGATGTCCTAAGCCAGGCATCCAGAAAATGCACAATTTCTGGCTCTGCATGGCAAAATTCTTGGTCTTTGCATCTCGCTGAACATTACGAACAGCCTGTGAAGGGAAGGCAAAAGGACTTCTACAAATGCCTTGACAGAGGAGTTCAGTGGAGGATAAGGAAACTGGGGCAGAATTAATTGCTGGCATGAGGGGCTGGTGGGAGGGGAGTGAGAGTACACAGCCTGACTTCAGCATTCACAATCTAAGGAGAAGATGAAAGCCCCTCACCATCAAAGAGATATTGTCCCCTATCCACAGGCCAAAAAGTTCTGTCTCGTGCACGTACGCACACAAGAAGTGATGGTTACACAGACAACAAAAAATCCCCTCCCCACTCTTTTGAGGGAGTCTGACTCATGATTTTCAAATTTTTGGGGACTTTTAAAGACTCTTCTCACAGTACAAGCCATAGCCGCAGCCTTGAAAAAGGAAAGGTGGGTGGGAAGGGCATAAACACACCAGCACCATGAAGAAAGGTGCTGTAATGCTGTTAGGGCATTTCTTAACTTTGTACAAAGGATGCTGAACTCTGAACAAGCTTTTTGGGGGATTTCTTTTGAGGCAAGGTAGAATTGCTTCACTGATTAGGTTTCCAACATTTAAAACAAAAGGGAAGCCTGCACTCCCTGTTCAGACATCACACAGATGCCTGCTCTTTGTGACCAGGGTAGCTGGGATACAGACAGCCCCAGCACCGGCCTCTGTCCCTTGAGCTTAATCTCTTTCCTGAGAGCATGAAGGTTTTCATCCTCTGGGTGGACCTGCCTCAGGAGGGATGGATGAACTGGCTCTGCCTTGCCATGCCACTACTCCTGTAGCAGCACAGACACCTCCTGTCCTCTTTTATTTATGTCTTTCTACTGCCACTACCTTTTTTTTTTGCCTTATTCTTCTCTTCTTCTGCTCCCACCATTGTGGAGCCCTGCCAACTCCTTCTCCTGTCCAGCCCCCTCTTGCCTTACCCAAAACATCTGCCTTCCAGCTTTCTTCTCTGGATCTCTCTTCCTCTGACACCACTGTTTTTTCTCCTAAGGAAATTACAGAACGGGTTACTAAGGGGATATTAGGAGAAACTCAGTCCTGAAGCCACGGCCAACTCCTCCTGATGAAGAAGATATGGTTGGCCATGCTACCTTCAGCCACAGCAGCTTTGGTGGAAGGTGCTTCAGGCAATTTCCTTGTCAACCTCTAGAAAGACCTTACCAGCAAGATGCTTGGGGTTTGTCACCTGGCTGTGTTTGAGGAAGGGATTTTCGTGATGCTAGCATGGATGACACCCTCCCTCTCCCTCAGGCAAAACATGGCAGTCTTGTTCCAGAACTGTTACAGGCTCTCCATGAAAGAGCTGTGAATATTAAATATACATGTATATGCTTGTACTCGGAAATGGATCAATTATTGTAAGTGAAGTTTAATAACAGCCATAATCACCGAGCTACCTCACATGAAAACTTCTGCCTCCGTGAGCCACACGCAGCAAGAGCTGGGTAGAAGTAACAGTGGGCATTTCAACCTGCACTGGCTGCGATCCAGCCTCCAAAGCAACGCAACCAAAAAAAGTCCTTTCTTCCCCCTAAAAGCAAAATCATTACTTTTTTTGTTTAGAATAAATCTCTCCAAAGCAGGCACTGAGCTTTTAGGAAAAACATTCCCCAAGGACAATTCCAGGTTCTCCCAGCAGGTCTTTGACTACTATCTTCTCTTGAGATGAGATGAGTTCTCTGCTACACATCTTCTCTTTCATGCAAATTTTAGGAATTTTGAAGCCCACGTCTGCACATCTGAATTAAAAGGAATCAAGTACACTATTTAAGCATTAAACTATCTGGTCTGCAGCTGGAGACTTCTTCCTTCATATCCTGTTGTACCAATATTCTTTATTTTCTTTTTCTATTGTCTTTTTCACTGCCATATCATCTCAGCACCGTATCATGCATTCCTTTTAGCAATCTTTACCTGACAAAACAACCACCTGGTTTCTGCAAAACTTCATTCCAGTAGCATGTGTGCTAATGACCTGTGCTCGTTTCTCATCTTTAATAATCCCTAAAAGTTATGTTCCTGCCCTAAACAATGCGTTACTTTTTTTTTTTTTCCTAGTTCAGCTCCTTTGGCAAAGGTTATACGTGGTTGATCAGATGCGCAGTGAACAAATGTTACTGTCAGTCTCAGTTCACTTCTGAGTAAGAGAAGCCCCCACAAGCCAGCCGATGTACCAATGTACAGGCGGTACCAGCGGTTAGACTGATATTGTTTTATTTTAAGAAGCCTCTTTGCAGACCCACTTGCTTCCTATACCAAAGAAATGCAGCACTGCAGACATGAGCTTTTCTCTTCAAACCATTGACAAAGGCAAATGGTTTAATCATTATTTTTTTCCTTTGCACAGCTTTCATTTCAGAACTGACATTTGCATTTTATGGATGAGTAATTCGGAGGGAGAATGAATGCACACTAAAAAGGTAAGACTACTGAGCAGTGTCTGTTTGGCTTTGGGAAGACTCTAGTCCTTATTTAAGCTGATGTTCCTGCTTTGTACTTCTATGCTGAATCTGTCGATGTGTACATGTGCAGATCAGGGTATTCTGGATTAAGACCGATAGGTCCCAGTACAGTTTGTCCATTTTTATTTTTCCTTGTGTAGGCTGCCTAAGAGAGGAAGATCTTGTGCTGATGGTAACTTCCTCCCATTATTTAACTTCTAGGATGTAGAAGCAGATTTTTCCCAGCACAGAAATTCTTCCTGTGTATTTCTGATATGGAACAATAGTCAAGTGGATTCTGTAAATCTTTCTTTTCCTAATGTAAGTTTGTCCAGACTAAATATTAGATAGGGCTCTGCCTCTCACATGCCCTTCCAGCAAAGCCTTTCCTCCATTACTTAATCAGAAAAGGATTACATTTGGGAAACTGCAAGAGGACCCCTTCCTTAGTCAGCTCTGACCAACTCTTCAAGACACAAGACTGAGTCTTGTAACAGCCCTCCACATCCCATAATTTTAAAGATCCTCCTCCTTCTAGCAGAAGCTATACCTTCTCCTCTTAGGCCTTGGCTTACCTCTGAAAAGAATTCTTAATAGGAGTTGGCGAACTCAGAATGAAATCCTAGTGAAGATAAGGCAGGGGCTGGTTTTCCCCTAAGCTAGCATTAGTCTCTTTGGAGTGGCGACATGATAATATCAAACGGTTGCACAGTATTTTCATGCTTCATGATTTCTGATGGATACAAATTTGCAGCTAGCCTCTGTGCAGCGTGAATCAGTAGAATTGCATAGCCCAAACCCGTCTGACATCCTGAGCTGCCCACACAAGTCCCCTGACTGTTAAGCACCCCGGACTTGTATGCTGCTCCCAGGCATTAAGCAGGAGCCCAGCCTCAAGCTCCTATACCCTGCTGCAGCTGACATGACAAAATCTGCTTTGGCCCTGACCGTGTTTGCCCCAGGCCAGTAACACTGTGAGCAAAAACTTCCTTAGTCATCTCCAGATGCTTTTGCAGCTTGTCCGCTGGCACCGGGCAATTCCACTGCTGCTTAGAAAGAGCATCTTAATCGAAGATAGCTGAAGCAAAGGCAGACGGCCACCCAGTATGTCCCCGAATATTTCTGCGTGGTGGAGCACTCCCTAAAGGGCATTTTTTTCCGTTTCTAAAAACAAGAATCCTGCTCCTCTTATTCTAGGTCACTCACAGAACCACACAGATAACAGATCTCAGCAAAATGTCACTGAAGATAAAGTCCGGGGTTTTCAGAGCAGCGCTTCTGAAGGTAGGCACTTCATTTAGGTGGGGACATGCAGGGGACAATTTTCGCACGCAATTCCCAGGACTTACTTTTGAAAGCACTGGCCCAAGCAGTACCATTATACTTGGATTTAACAGGCGAGCGGTCTGAGCGTTGAGACAGGGAAAGGAAGACTGCAGTGGTCAGTTTAAACGGTGATTTGCCAAATAGGATGGAGCAGAGGCCACACCACAACATTGCTATTTTCTGACTGCCTGTGACCGCTCAGGACTGAGTCACCTAATCCACAGCTGCCCATGTAAAGTAGCCAGCCTGGGGGCTGGAAACAGCAAGTCGGCTTTTATCCCAAAACATCCATCCTTCTTTTGCTCCCTGCTCCACCAGGACTGAAATCTTTGTAGCAGCTGGCAGATAAGAAGGCCTGAACACGCACAACGTACCACAAGCAGGGGAAAATTCTGCTGATAGTGCTGATCGCTGGCTGCATCGTAGCTTCTGTTTGGCACCCGATAGGTGCTTTCCTACCATCTCCTCCATGGTTCAAAAGCCAAAGCTGGGGAAAATTCAACACTCACTATCTTCATCGGCCAGCCCATAAAATAATGGCCTTTGGCTGAAAAAAAGATAATTATTACTGGGCCATAATCACAATACATTTTGTTTTAAATAACTGTTTAGCTTCAAGGCCCAATTCCATCTCTGACCATGGGAGTTGTGCTGCATCCTGGCATGCAGGAGGAAAAACTGTAGATGTGTTTCCACTTTTCTCTGTGCTCACTTGAATAACTGGACCAAGGTCAAACAACCGTAGACAGAAGGAAAAATGATCGCTGAACAGAAGTGGAAATGTGAAATATGTCAAATGAAGTTCTTTTTTTTTCTGTCGTCAGGGGTGCTCGGGGATTGTGGCTGCCAAGAAAAGAATAGGCAGTCTGCAGAACGGGAGATTTCTGACGGTGAAGTCCTATTGGGGTTTTTTGGGACAGTTACATATAAGACACCAAAGGAATGGCTCAGAACTACTATCCCCACCTACAGTGTTTCTTTTCCTCTTCATTTACGGTAACAATGTTCAGGCAACAGTTTGGTTTTTTCAGCTCCCACTTACTATTCATTGTGAAACTTGGTAAGATTGGCCATGTTTTAATGTGACTCCACAAGTTTACAGATAAACACATTTTTCTTCAACAGCTTCCCTCTATTTACAAACCTATTGCATTGGGTCATTCCTTAACGCACACAGCATGGTTGGCATCATTCTGTCCTAAACCTTCTGCTATTCCTCTCATTTTATTACTGTGTATAGAAAACATACACAAGTGTTTTCTGATGCTTTGCCGAACGGCTTAAACACTGAGTGTCAAAACTGATTGCAGAAATCTTCATCCCTGGTCCCGCAGGTGACTTAGTGATAGGCATCATTTGGACCAAAGGGCAGATCTGTAGGAACTAAAATTAAAACTCCATGTGACAAAAGCAGCAGCAGTACGGCAAACTACAAAATCAAGTTACAATCTGAAGTATTGCAGGGTTTTTAATGGAAGTAATTAGCTTGAAATAAAAGCTTCTACCTTATGGCAGATTGTATGTGCACAGGAAAGGGATTCATTCGGTTATGCTGCAGAACCTTTCCAAATGGTACTGCACTGCTGCTATTCCTTTTACTCAGTAGCTGTAAAATAATTTATTTTAGGTTATCTAGGACTTCAGTTCACAGAAGAACACATTTAAGTTGACTTCACAGTTTAGTGGCTTTATTGAATTCAACTGAGAACCGCATGGAATATCTGAGTCCGAGGCTGATAAGTGAAACTTGACCTTCTATGATACCAGCCAAGTAAAAACCCCTCTTAATGTCACTTCCAGCTGCAGTAGATAGATATCATTTTTAAAGCAATCTTGAACAAGAATTTTTGATGTCTGACAACTTTTTCAATACCCAGGAATTACCCGCTGCTGGAAAACTTTCCGGCGGCTGAACATTGCTTTGGTAGACAAGTTTGCCTTTGACGATGGTTAAGGACCAATTTACAAAGTATCTCTCTCTATACTGAGGAGCAAATTTTATCCTCAGAAATTCAAGTGTGTGAGCAAATCAGAATTCGAATAACCGTCTACTGTATGGGACTGCAAATTGTAAAATGGTACAAGTGAGAGCAGATCAGCCTACATTTCTATATTATAACTTCATTAAAAGAAGGTATTCTTAAAAGCTCCCGTTATGCTGTCTTTTTCTTAACTGCTCCTTTTAAAAGGCTGCCTTATCACTGTTCACATGCTCGATATTCTCGGTGGTAGTTCCAGCCTCCAGGTTTAGTCATAGCTTATTCATTACTTGATGCTGAAGGGGTACATTTCTAAGCAAAAGACATCGCCTAGGCACCCATAAAAACAAGGTGTGAATGTCCTCGTGCTCCCTTAAGCCACAAAACAGCCCAAGGTTGCACACTGACACTTGCGTTTTGAAAACACTGGCAGTGAACAAACTGACACCAGCATGCGCCCAGGTGCTGGCGCTTGTGACCACAATGCCCAGTGAGGTTTCTGGAGGTGCAGGTTTTGACACTTGCACATGTAGAGTTGTCTACTGACAGCTTCTGGATATTCCCAGCTCTCCATTTGCTGAGGAAAGGGGCACTGACATGCATACGAGAAACTGCCAACACCCATCTAGAAACTGCAGTGCTCGTGGTGCTGTAGCTGTGAAGACTTATGGATGTAAGTGAATCAAGGTTTGGGAAGGTAGGCTGTGCTTGCCAGTCTGACTGAAGATCTCCCACTATTTCTTTCCAGGCTGAACAATTATTTCTGCTGTTGCAGGTTTTGAACTCCGTGCAGTATATCCAACTCCAATAATGGCAGCAAATTCCCCTGAACGAAACATACCAGTTCTCTCTTCCACGTGACAAATCTTACCCTCCACTTTTGCTGCCTTACAGTATAGTAAACACACCTGAAGTTTGCTGTCTAGGCTCATCTTAGCATCTTTTTTTCTCAACTTTGCTGCACTCCACTGAATAGACATGCCGTCTTCAGCAGCGTTTTGAAAAAATCACTCCACAAGTGGCACACACACACATTTGACTGAGAGCACCATTAAGTACAAGCATAGCAGACAGACATACCAAATTACCTTGGAAACTGAAGCTTGAAAACGTTGAAAACTTGGAGAATTCAATATCAGCAACTACCTGAACAGAAATAGTGCTTTTTCTGGGAAGCCTGGCTTGTCAATTCCAGGGCAGAAATCTCAGCAGCCAGGTTTCCCATCTCCCATGCCAACGTTATGCCCCCCCCCCCCCCCCCCCCAAAAAAAAAAAAAAGACTGAGGTGGCACCAAAGGAGTACGTGCATTGTAATGCAAGATATTTAACACATTATTATGCTTCACTGGGATTTACCAATTCAACATAAGCTAAGTAATAAAATGGCCACAGCTGGTCTAACCAAAGATCCAGTTCCTGACTTTTAATAGCAGTCAAACGGCAGAGAGGAAGAAGAGGCACAGTACCCGGGTGTGCTGCTGAAGCTACCCAACTCATTTAGCACTGAGATGAACCATGGGTGCTCATACCTTCAGCTATCATGGCTCAGCTACGGGCTGTAACTGCAGACATTCATCTTGCTGTGCTCTACCTTTTCACAGCAAAACTCAGACATCCAAATTGGCTGTGCTTGAAGCAATGCTCACAATTAAAATCCACTATCTTATGCATAAGCCTGGAAAAAGCATCTGGCTGAGCATTCATTACATTCTGAAACAGGATTGAGACTGCCATTTCTGCCCCTAAGAGACAGGCATTTACTGGTGTGAGATCTCACAGTCACAGAACAAACTGAAGGCATGAAAAATATCTATTTTTCCCCCATTATATATCCAGCTTGAAATTCAGTTATGGCTAAGGGATGTTATTTTTTTCCCACATGAATACAACTACACTAGCACACTGGGAAGAACGCCTCTGAAAAGCAATTTCCTCAGAACAAAGCACACCAACTCTCTCTTTTGTGTTACAAATCAAATCTATCACTTTTGCCACTTTATGCTAAATTTGGTTCAAAAGTGTATCTAACAAAGTGTGCAGACTGGTAAAATTAGGTTAAGAGGCAGTTTGGTTGGCAATCCTTACAAAGTCTGTCTGGGGAAATTGCCAATGCGTATGCTTTATGTGCGTGTTGCAGATCTCATTGTACATTGCTGCTGCCATTGTGCCTCTGCCAAGAGAGAGAGTTTGCCCTGTCAGCGGTGCTTCTGGCCACACTCGGTGCTGATTCCTCTTCATATTTCCACCTCCCACCAGCTTCACAAGAAATAATCAAAAGCCATTCATTGAAAGCTTTCACCATACAGCAGTTTTTGATTTCTGCTCCACACAGCCTTCAACGAAGAGTCAAAGAGCTGGACCATTTGACCTCATGTGGCCTTTTTTCATCATCTCCCAGCACCCACATTAGCACTGCCAAAATTATCACATCTCGTACGTGATAGGTCTTCATGGCAGCCTTTGTTTTGCTAACTTTTGCCACCCTCTTAAACACATCTCCAGAAGTTACCCTGAGCTGCACTGGCCTGCAGGATGAGTGCACACAGAGAACATGCCCTGGGGGCTGCCAGCTGCAGCGGGGCTTGGGAAGAGCATGGGCCACTTCTCAGCTCCTTTGTAGCAGCTTGGTTACTTCCAAGTCTTTTTAGAGTAACTTGGGAAAAACATCTGTTTGGGAAATGCAAAATAAAGAGCATTCAAATACTGCATTTAACACTTTGGTTTAAATCCAGTGCAATTTGTTGTGAGCTCAAGGAACTTTCCTCACCCTCCCTGACCAGTCCCCAGGACAGGTCTCCAGAGGGCTCCCCCAGCTCATGCACACAGTTTGACTTCCACCGAAGCTGCTTTGTGGTCCTCCTCTTGGAGGACAGCGACAGAATATAATAAAAAAAGACAGAAAGCCCACATGAGCAACATATGTTTTCACATGGATTACAAAATGCTCTCCCTGGTCACTACACAGAAATCAGAACATAACCTCACACCACAGCAGACTTTTGGTCCAATTTCGCCAACACGGTCATGAATTTGGGTGAAGGCAGGGAGAGCGCTGTCCCTGAAACCCCAACATACTGCAACGTACTGCAAGTCAGCCAACAGCCCACCAAATCCTACACAAACCCAGCTTGCCAAGGGAGTACCTCACAGAGGCTGCAGAAGCCGGGGACCCAGTCTGAGGGGACTGAAACCCAGCCAGCGCCCAGCCGAGGGAGCACCAGCAGCCCGCTGCACTGGGCACAGCTTCTGCACCCCAGGGAATGCACTGGCTCAGATGGTCTCTTTTTATCTGTTTTAGGTAAGTTACCAGTTAGCCTAGCTGCTTGGATTCTCATGAAGGTCTTGCTCTTGGTACTGCTAAGGCAAAAACTTCTACGGTGTTAAGAAGCATCTCCTTTCACTGGTTTTAATTGTGCTGTATATTTATTGTATTAGTTGTTATAATTTCTTATACATTTACTTAATTTTTCCAAAATAGTCTGTAGTCTCAAATACTATGCTATACGTTCTTGATGATATAAGCAAAAATAGCCTTTAAATTTACCAACAAAATAAAGTCATCTCCCAGAATGAATCAATAAAACCGCTAGGCCATTTTCAAGTAAAGCGATACTGCATTGCCAGAATGACAAGCACAGAATTGCCTCACAGATAATAAACCAGAACTGAATTTGAGAAACCTCACACAGACTTTCTACAGTGAATCACCTTTTTTTTTTTTTTTTAGCTGGGGGTTGAAAAGGGTGATTCATTCTATTCTGAAGTTGTTTTCTGTTTCAATACAATACAGCTTTGTTTTCTGCAACATCTTTTGAGCAATCTTGGAAGTGCAGAATAATAACCCAGTTATTATTAAATCAGCCCCAGCAGAAGAGAAAAACAAGTCTGGGGAAAGGAAGAACCACTTTCCCTCTGAGATTTAGGAATAAATGCAGAATCGATGAGGCAGAAGAAGAGAGCAAAACGGTTTGTATTGGGTGAGAACTGGAGACATGGGCTTTAAAAACCAGTGAGGCACCTGGGGCCGTTTCCTAGCCATCAGAGGAGTGCGGGGCTGGTGACAGACACGCCAGATGTGACACCACAGCTTCACAGGGCAGCAGGAGCTGGGCCAAGGGGAAAGGAAGTGGTGGATGAGGACGTGCCGATAGCATCGATGCGGCACGTAACGCTGCGGGAGCACCGAGCCCTGACATGCTCGCAGGGCCAGGGTGATGGGGAGCGTAAACTGCAGGATAAGGAGAAATCAGATGCTATAATCACAAGTAATTAAAGGGATAAAAGCCAGGTCTGGGACAGTATCCTTTGCCCAAATGGGGAACCCTGACTTTGAGACTCGTAGCAAGGAAGCTGAAAGAAAACCACAAGCCCGCCAGCATGACTGCAGGCTGGTGCTAGCTGTGACTAATGCCATAGGTGTTTTTATCGATGCTAAGAACATGCACGTCCTGGGTCTTGCAGCAGGAGGTACACACAGGGCAATGAAGTCACGTACCTACGTATCTCTCACCTATAAATTCATTAGAAAAACATTGCCTGTACTTTTATCTTTCAGAGCCTTGAGTAAACTGACTTACCTGGTGAAATTATCCCAGGAAAACTGTTTGCCAGGAAGGAGAAAAGGAGGAGAAAAGGGTGGGTTGGCACCTCCACTGCAGCAGCCATTCCCAAAGGTGCTGGAGAGGATGCCTCCTGGCAAGGACAAGACAAGCAGGCAGGGGTTGAGTAGGTGCAGGTGCCCAGCCAGGAGCTGCCTGTGGGAAGGGCCCAGCGGGGCTGGCTAGCCATGGGGGCAGCCCCTCTGCTGCTGGGCCCCGACTGCATCCTGTGCTCTGCAGGCAACCAGGACTGTCTTTACCCACTTGCAAATCTTAAGAAGAAACCCAAATTTCAAAGAACCTTTTTGGCCATCTAACCCAGGGCTCAGCTCCCCATGGGCAGCTGTCTCCTGCAAGTGCACTGCTGAGTCATAATGCTGTTTTTCCAGACACAAAGGACGTGAGACTCTGCTTCACCTTTTTTCTCCAAGACACCCTCTATAACCTTATCTTCACCCCTACGAACTGCATATTGACGTGACTTGTGCAGTAAGTGTCCTAAATCAATCTCAGACCCTTGGGTGTTGTTCTTACCTCAGCTGGTGACATCCAGCATGGACAAGACCATGTTCACAATCACGAGACATGATCTCAGCCACATGGCTCCCCAGCAAACAGCTGCCACCTCACATAACCAGGAGAAGGACATTTACTCTTTGGTGTGTGTGGGCAAGATGCCAAAGGGCCCCAGTGCTGCCAGTATAATGGTAAAAGGGCAAAAAGCAAGAAGGCAAAGTCTTCTTCACACAAGCAAGAACAGGAAGAGAGAGATGAAAACTCAAGGGAATGGGGGTGAGAAGAAAATTCCAGAAACAGATCAAGGTACTTCTTCCTCCTATCAGAAAAGTCCCACTAGGTCTAACATATAGTTCCTTTCTTTCCCTTCAGCCATTTATAATGTGATCACGTTCACGCCTGTGTACCTTGCAGGCCTTGGGGAGCAGGGCTGCAGGAGAGGTATACAACAGCCTTCCTTTCTTCTGTTAGCATTGGCCCACTGTATTATGTTCCTGCATCTCCTGGAAGGTTGTGAGCCCTGGTCCTCGCTTTAGATTGCCTGTTCTTGGCATCTGTTGTGAATAAACATAAGAAAGAGACACCAAATGTCGATGTGGGGAAGAGGAAGTGACCTCTCAGGGCTCCTTCCAGTCCCCTCCTAAGACTGTCACATCCCAAATATTTCCAATGATGAATCCTATTTTCTGAACAGGCGTGGCAGCAAAAAAAGTCCTCGTGTGGGTCCTAATATTTCTCCTTTCCAACCCACACGTGAGCAACAATCTTAACAACAGGAGGAGTTTGGAGTGCGGCTACAATGTCATTCAGTTAGTTGCGTTCCTCATTAAACCTCTCAATCTACAAACTCCTGCCAAGATTGTCTATCAAACCATAAATGTGTAGGCAAAAATCCTACAGTGACTGTAGAATCATAACATCTCCTCAGCTGTGACCCAGAAGGATCATTGAATCCAACTCCTGTCTCCACACACGATCACCCAAAAATCAAACCGTAAGCCTGAGGGCATTGTTGAGCTCTCCAACTAGGTACCCAAGGATTATTTAACCAGTGGTGCATGTGGGCTGCTTTTCTTGCTCTGAAGTGATGTCTACGCTACCACGAGCCAGCTGCTGAGAACCTGGCTCAAGACTGATTTCATTCTAGCACGGTCAGCTCCAGCTCAGTTCCCCCCACCCCTAGCAGGACAGCACTGCCCACAGGATTGCAGCTCACAGACTCCAAACCCTGCTTATTCTACTGGGCTGTACATCAAAAGTTAGGGTAACCTCTCTGTCAACCAGAGTCACGGCTTCTGGAAAGGAAGCTGTGGGCTACTCTTCTCTGCTCTTCTCCTTTTCTATGTCCTAGATTATGCACTTCAGTTAGGTCCAGTCCTCAGTCATGTAAAAGATTTAATATTAATGGTTTAAATGTAATGCTGGGGCTTTTATTTTTTTTTTTTCACTCAAAGCTCTTCAATAAAGAAAAAGAAAAAGAAGTCTCTTTCCCCTCTGACAGCCCAGGGAAGACAGGAGTGGCACAAAGAGCATGGCCTCTGGAATTGAGTGGCCCCATGAGGTGCTAGGGCATAGACCACCAGCACTTACTAACAGTTTGCACTAGATTTACCTGCTACAGCTTCTTCATTATTTTTAAACCTCTTACTGCTCATCTACTCCCTTGTGTGTAATCTATTAGGATTAATTATTGATCTGCTCAGCATTACACTGTGAACAGAGCATACGGAAAAAGCAGCCCAGGAGAACACGGGTGTGTGTGCTGCTGTCCTCCACATTGAGTCACAGCAAATAAAACAACATCTGAAGCTTCAAGTGCAAGTGACCTTGTTAGCTCCCAGCTGCTCTCACGCACAGCCGTGCAGCACATCAGCATCGGTGTAATCAGTGAGGAACAAAACACTATTTAGAACATGGCCACTTGAAAGGGGGAGGTTTCGGGTTATTTGCTTCCCTCCTAGATAATGGTCTATCAAAATATAAACCGCCCCACCCTAGTTTCAGAACACCACCGTGCAGTCCTAAGGTGGGGTAAACCAAGTGCATTCTCTCCCTGCCTTTTTTTAATAAACATTATTGATCTCCACTTAAGCAACAGCAGTTAAGTGAAACAAAACAAACAAAAAAATAACATAAGGAGACCCACCTCAAAAAAAACCTTTCTTGCTATCCACATAAAATAAATATCATCTATTTTTGCATATGATACAAAGGGCACGTTCCTGATATCTGTGCGCAGCTCAGAACCATGAAGTTACACAATGGTGAATGTAACTGCTCGTACTGTTGTCTGTCTGTCTCTCCTTTGGAGAGATGCTCAAGCACCTCTTGTGGCTTACCTGGAGGGGAGCAGACTGCATTGCACCAAGGCTTTGGACAATGCCTGGCCTGCTGGAGGTCCCTGTGAGGTGGCTTCCCTGAGCACCAACTCTTTATTTCTATAAGGCCACTGAGCTTACTCTGCATTGCTGCACTCTCTCTAAAGAAGCAAAGAAACAAAACATGGATACACTTCAAAAAACTGCTTGATAGCTCCCACCTACTAGATTTCTAAAGCAAGTAAAGTACCTTTCCATGCAAAAAGCTGATTGCCACACAAGGCACTCTCCCGAAGAAAACTCAGTCATTTGTCCAAGTTAAAATTAGAGAATGGCCACCTCCGAGTGACTTATCTTGGTTCCTAAATAAATCCATTACATCTTTCCTCTAAGCATTCACGTTTCCTTAAATCTCCACCTTTGCAGGAAGGACTAAGCATTTATTTTATGTTTTGTAAAAAGAGTGTGTGGATTTTCAGTTGAAAGACTTCAAGGCATTTCGTTATTTACAAGTAAGAAATAAGACAATACTCTGTGCTTTAAGTTACTTCCTACTGTATCCTCTTCATAAAATAAAGGCTATACGCCTTCACAATTTTCCATTTACACGGAATTCTACCAGTTTAATCAAAGTGAAACATAAGGTACTGTTATGGTCCCTGTACCTTCAGATTTCCTTACTGATAACCCACATACTATCCGTTAACCCATTGCATCATTCAGAAGAATAAACAACTTGGGCTCATCATACAGGAAGTTGAACAAAAAGGAAATAGAAAATATTAGTTTTCAAATATATATTTTGACCTCTGCACAGCTCAGACTGATATATTTTCAAGGATCAAGGCTACCCTTCAGAAGAGCCAACCAGGTTCACTAGAGACAAAAACCATTTCCTATTTTTATTTGTCATCTTTGAAAACTTTCACATGTAAGCCATTTTGTTACCCCAGTCCCATCCCTAACAGATGGATCTGGTGATTAATAAGGTAGCAAATTCAGAGTTTCTTTGTATTCTCTCATCTCGTGGTGCTGAGAACCACTCAGTCTATACCAATGTGAGCATGCATTTTTCTACACATCCTCCTCCTGGTTTAGCCATAGTGCCAGATGCATGTAAGCACGACCTCTTTTCACAGGCTGCATGGACTTGGGAAGTTAATTGCTTCAGCATTGCTGAGATGATCATGAAGGCATTTTATCAGCTTACAAGGCTGAAATCAACTGAAGGTGAATTGGCTTTGTATCAATTGCAACTGCGTAGTGTCATCACAACGTACTTGAAGAGCAGACGTCTTCACCCATAACTCCATTTTTTTTGTGTGCCTTTAAGATTTGGGATGCTGTCCCCTCCTATCTCTAAGGGCAGCTTTTTGTGTGGCATTTTCTAATTAGCAGGCTATCAGTGCACCACTGCCGGCATGGTGTCTGAGCCCTGGGGAAGCGGGACAGCCGCAGCATGAAGGCTGGCAGGAAAATCCTTGGTGCTCCCCTGAGCATCAGCTCTCATGCAGAAATGGCTAGAGATATTCCATACCTTGTGATGCCAAGCCAGACCATGGTGTGAGAGAACCATGCCTCAGAAACTTCTGCAGTGCCAGCGTGAGAATGGAACACAGCGGCACTTTTCCTTTGTGTTTCCTGTTACGGTCACTAATGAAAAAAAACAAAACCCTTACCAGATACTAGATGGAAATTTTAACAGCACCAGCCAACGTGAAATTCCACCTAGATTCCCCAGTCATCATTCAGACAGTTTTTTTCTTCGGCAACAGACCACCAGGAAGAAGGATGTGGCACACTTTCCATACTTAATAGGACTTGCTGATGTAGCTATACTGTACCAACAGCAGACAGATAACCTACGCTTGAATTCTTCCAACAGAATGTATTAAAACCCTTTTCTAGGTAGAAAGAGCTATATTGATAAAGGACATTTTCTGTCGAAGTAGTTACATCAACATGGGGTGCTGTATATACTAGAAGTGCCCTCAGCCCTTCCTTATACATTCCATGCTTGTGTTCTAGAAGTTTTTTAAGTGATTGCAATACATTTACTGCAACATCTATTTTCCATTATACAAAGTGAATACCACTACTGCTACTATAAAATACTCTAGGAATCAGCTCAAAGCAAGTCATATCTTCTTGAGGCCTGGGACTTTATCCAGGCATGCTATGCTCATACTATGCTCCTAATTGGAGTGGAACAGAGAACCACCAAAAGGAACCATTTGGTAACTCTTCTTCCTGTATTGTTCTTTTTATTCCCAGCTAATTGGAAAAACATTTCCCTTTTTTTTTTTTTTTCCTTTTCTTCTTTCGTTTTAAATATGTTTCTGTGGGCTAAGGTGGCTATTGTCCATTCAAAATTGAATTAGGTAATAAAACTCCAAATAGAGTGTATTTAGTACTGCATCAAAATACCTTATTATTAAAGGTGAAGTTAATACCTTATTATTAAAGGTAAAGTTAACACACACATAAACAATTAAGATAGTATAAACTTCATAACAGAATTACTTTTTAAATTTCTTCAATGCTTTGCTAGACTTGGTTATGGTGTGATTATCTTTCTCAGTAATTCACATTGAAATCTAAGAAATGGGATGTCCAGGTTATTTCTAAAGCTGCTTGTACAATATATCCTACATCGTAAGCAAACCTTCTTGCAAATGTGTAAAAACTACTTTGGGTTAAGTACTGGTTATTTTGTCATACACATCATTTTGTTCATATTAAAGACTGTTTTTTTCAGGCACCTCCATAAACCTTCCATGGGTTTGAATTACATTATTTGAATCCTAAGTTATTGCAAGGCTGCTCGTGAGCTCTGACACTGATTGCTGCTGAAGTTACTGCAATAAAGGAATTAAACCAACAGATGAGTTATGAAATTCTTTCAGGGACTGCCTATCAAGAAATCAAATACAGGCAGCAGACTCATTCGAGGAGCACTTGAAGGATGTAGGAGAATTCCTCGACATCTAGAGGGGAGTCACCTAACCAGTGAGCGAGCGAAGCTGCTGCTGCTGCAGACGTCAGGAACAGAAATGCCATGTTTCACGCTGTGCTGTCCCTGGGTCTATAGGCAGGCTGAGTGCTGCTATGTACCACAGCCAGCCCAGACCCTGCTGGGCAGCCAGCCTGCCTGAGGTCCTCTGTGTGCATGCACTTACGCGGGGGCATGCTGATACACTTGACATTGAGCCCACTGAAAACAGCAGTTTTTCTCCTGGGAAAGCCTCGGAAGACCTCGCCTTCCCAAATGTCAAAGTCCTAGATGCAGTAACTAATTTCTTCTGGGCTTTCTTTCTGTACAGCATTAGCACAAGGAAATAAACACTTGTACTTTGCACACCTGCTCACCTTTTCTGATACGCGAGTTTTCCTTAGCTGTAAGATATCTGCCACTCTTGCATGACGCTACATGGAAGTACTGGTCCCTGCAAGTAAAACACATGCTTAATGAAATATCACTCACCACAGCACTGGACACTAGGTATTTTTTAAAGTTGCTGTTGCATTCTTTGTTCTAACCCTGGTGTACGTCAGCTACCTAAGGAGGTGAGAGACAGCAAGAATGTGTAGGAAGTTTTCATCCTCTTTCTGTCACTCAGCAGAAGCATCTACATGGTTATCTTCTGGGGATGTTAACCATATTTACAGTGCCAACGCTATTCACAAGTCCGCTAGAGAGCAGCTATGCCTCACATTTACTGAGGTGTTTGGTGTTTTTTTTTTTTATTCTTTGTTTCTCTGGCATTTATTACACTTAACACAAATGACTAATCAGACCTGAAAAGCTTTCTCAGTACTAGACCGAGAACTGATGGAGGGGTGGACTCAGGGTGCTCTGATTCATACCAGCATAATCTCCCTCTCTTACTACCGATCTGGTCTTGTTCGTACCAATGCACAAAACCAGTCTTACACAAAGCTCAGTTCATATTCTAGTTTGGGCTATCTCCTTTATACTGAAGAAATGCAGAGCTGGGTTAGAGGCTTTTCCTCAAGCAAGCCTTGAGAGCCCCATATTGTGGCCTGCCCTGGACTCCTTCAGGAAGGGCAGCAGTACAGGCTTTTTGGAAGAAGCCCAGATGAAAGGGCAGCCATGGCGCTCGCTGTGCTTCCAGTGCCTAGCCTGGCCTTTATGATCAGTAGTTAAAACAGGAATCCTTAATAGATAAATAAAGCTCTTATGTTGCCTTTCCACTGTGCACAAAGAGTGCTGTGCAGGCCCACAGAACTAGTATAGCACAGCAGTCCACGCCAACCTGTATTAGGCCATCTTCCACTGAACTTACAGATGTTAAATAATACCGAACAATGTTTTACCTAAGTAAGAAGGTAAGCTTTTATCAAATAAATATTGGCTTCTCTTGACTATTAACGTTTGAAAGTAAAAAAGTTAAATTTGTCTTTCTGTAGACATCAGTGAGCAGGTTAGATTTAAAGACACATCAGATTCCAAACGGCACACAATTTAATTTCTTCTAAAGGAAGAAACAAAAAAAAGGAAATAACTATCAGAATAGCTGGCAAGTCCAGATTCCCTAGCCTGGTCTGGTAAGTCAATGGAACATGCTCTGGCCTTGCTGGAAACAAGTAAGTATTATTGAAGTAGAAGGACACTGCCTTTTGTCCAGCCCCCAGACCTAAGCAGATACACGTGGGTGGTTAGGGTAAAGGGCCCACACAGCCTCCCAGTACAAAGTTTCCCAGTTAACCTTCATGCCTAAAATTGTGAGGGTAAGGACTCAGTTCCGAGTTTCTTTATGCTGAAGGTGAAGTTTTCCTTGTATACTTAAGCAGTTACTTCTTTGTCCTTCATTTTCTGGAGTACTGATTACCCACTGCATATAGCTGTAGCATTGTGCCCCACTTGTGAAAAAAATAAAGCAAGCACAGCTATGTTTCAGAGCCACCAGGCATGTGTATTACATCATAAGGACCTAAGAAAGACATATAATGACTGGTAAATGTTAGGCTGGTCACCCAAAAAAAAGGTGAGCATGGGCTCTTTTTGTTTACCGGAAAATATTTGCAGGGGCGCAAATTGTACTGCAGTTACTGAGATGATCAAGCAAAAAAAAAAGCTCCCTTCAGGTTGAAAATTCTGCATCAGACTATGAAGAAAGATTTCTTTCCTAGGTCTTAAAAACAATTACAAACAAAACTTCAGAATGAAATATTATAAACAGAAAATTGAAATGCTCACATAAAAGTGTCAGCATGAAATATTTTGCTGTTTAATTTATTAGTTTTTTTAGAATAAAATCAAAGAGAAAATGCTGAAGTACAGAGGTAAGAGGAAAAACATGTTTTGTTTGATCCTCAAAAGCATCAAACCAGATCTAGCAATAAAGGAGAAATCAAGGCAGGTCCGGGAATGAGTAAGGAGAGTTTACATGGCATGTGACTATGTCAGAAGGTAAAATATTTTAATCTTTGGTCAATTAAAGATGATTTAAGTGAAATGAATGGTGGCTTTTCTCTCAGAAAAAAAATTAGCATGGCCAACTCAGAAAACGCAGAGGACAATGGCAAGAAGAGAACCAGGAGGAAAGCTACAGAGCTTACTGCTTTCTGCAGTACGCCAAAATAATCCAAAATAACGTTCATCTTTCATCTTCTCCTGCAGCTCCGCCACAAACAGCAATCTGAAAGAACGTCGTCAGACTCCTTTGATCTCCAGTTACTGTTTTGGAAATTGCATCTGTCTCCTTTTTCTTCAGGCCGTTTCTGACATTCTCATTCGAACATAAGAGTTCTCAGCTTTAGTGTTTCCACTTCCCTTCATGTTGTCACCCATTGTGTAGCAACATCAAATACAATTATTTTGCAGACTCTGGAGTTCAATCAATATTTCCTTACTGTGTGGTGCTTGACATAGACACACAACTACAGAAGATCAAGGTGGTGTGGCTAACTGTACTGTTGCCTGTGCACTCTCTGACCAGTCTAATGCAAGCTTCCTACTGATTTAAGCTCTTTGTATTTTATTTGCAGAGGTGGTGAGGCCCTGGAACAGGTTGCCCACAGAGAAGCTGTGGATGCCCCATCCTTGGAGGTGTTCAAGACCAGGTTGGACAAGGCCCTGGGCAACCTGATCTAGTGGGTGGCGTCCCTGCCAATGGCTGGGGGATTGGGACTAGATGATATTTAAGTTCGCTTCCAACTGGAGTTGTTCTATGGTTCTGTGATTCTGTTTTGGCTGTGGTTGGGCTACAAGCACATACACAGTTGCTAGAATGGCTCTGCAGATGACAGCAGTAGGTGAAGGTCTCGGTTGAAGGTAAAGGCTGTTTAGGACACTGTCACATCCACCCTCTCCTTTTCCTGCCTGCTGCTGTCACCACCCTCCATGCCCAGTGGTGCAGAGACAACTGCCCTTGTAAATCAAATGGCCAGAATGATCAGAGTTAAAATGAGTACCCTGAAAAGGGGGAAGAGGATGACAGAAGAGGTGTAGCCTTCTAGGCGGTAGGGTAACAAAAAACATCCTCAAGAAAAATAAAAAATTTAAAAAAAGACACCGAGGTGGGCTTCCACTGTTACCTCAGTCTTTTGCCCATGGCCTACAGCAGCATTCCTCAGCTGGTAATAGCACATCTCACTGGGAAGGCACAGCACGGCTGCCGCAGGGTCTCTGTGCCCAGACCACTGGGATGGCTGGTCCAGTCTAACAGCTCCCTACGAGAGAACAGCTCGTTTTCGGCTGCATCAGTGAGGGATTTTGTTCCCTGAAAGGCAAACACAAAGCTGGTGGGTGGCTGGCACTGGAAAAGAGGGGAGAAAAAAAGCCTCCTGTAGCTTTTGAGCTGGGTCCTCAACACTGGGGGATGAAGACTGCTGAAGGGGAGATGTAAGCTGCTGCTTCTGCTCTGCAGCACCCTACATACGTGACAGTCCTGGGAGGGAAAGGCATGCCTGGTGAGGGTGTGCAGCACTGGTGCATCACCGCCAGCAAGAGGCCTCTAGGGTAGGAGGAAGGCAGCCCCAGAGGCAAGTGGAAAGGTAGTGTAGTGGCTAAGAAACCACCTACAAATGCTGCCAACCAGGCATCTGAAGAACTGTAGGCTTAGTTACAAAGCAAAAGAGAGAACAGGAATACACAATTTTTGCTTGAGTTCCATTACAAAGTAGTTGTGTAATCCTTGTGATGATCAGAGGAACAGGATATGGACTGAAAATCCAGATATATGGAGAGGAATAGTGAATCTTAACATATTGCACCTGAGTAAATTTTGGATGCTCAAAAGACGGTTCTTCCTTGGTTGTCTGCATTTTCCACATTTGAAATAATTATGTAGGAAAATAATATTTTCAATAGCCTCCATTGTTTTGGACTGGTGCCTTCAGTGCATCCTCGTTTTTCTCTCAGTTTCCTGTTAGTTCAGACAAACAGCACTGTCTGCTCATAAGGAACCCTGTGTCAAGTCTGCACATAAATAACAGGCAAGAAAATTGTCATTCATACAGAAAAGTAACTTTAGACTGTAATTTTATTATTTTCTTGTATACTTATCTTCAACTGCAGCTACAATAATTATTGGCTCAGGTTTCTAGAAAGAAACACAAGCAGGACAAGACAATTTCCAGTAAACAGCACAATATTAGAGTAAAACCTTTTTTCCCCCTTTATGAAAAGGAACAGGTCCATCAGGAGGAGCAATGACCAGGACCAATTAAAATCTATTGTTTTCTATTGATGTTTCCATATAGAAATTACTTAAAATTAGTACTATGAATCTTGCCAGTCCTCCCTGAACTGAATTGATAGTGGGTGGTCACACTTTCAATCTCTGCTTACACAGAAGTATTATATAATCTTTGACGAACACTTCCAGACAGATTTTTGTACTTCCACAAACAAATTGAGTAGGTATTTTTCACCTAGGTAGCCAATTTTTTTACATTTTAGCAAGAAACTTTGTTTTGTACATTGCATGTTCTTCTTCTTCACATTTGCTTTATATTCAGAAAATAGTTCTTTGATCAGGTTTTTGATCATTTTAAATACGTTTCCATAGATTCACTTACCGTGTTTGGGCACAAGGAATGGTGTATGTGCTTCTGGGAACTTACCTGACAGAGGCAAAACTTGCTGTTAGTCGGTGTGGCTCTGCTGCTCATGCCAGAGAAGGGAATATGATTTGCCAGTATTACAAACTTGGGTATCCATTATTGTCACAGCTCAGCTTTCTGGGGATTTACATGATGGTAGGTGCTCAGCAGAGCAGAAGGCAGCAGACAAGTAAGGAAGAGACGGGAATGCAGGTGGGTCCATGACTCTCACAATTCCAGTTTGGCAATGCAGACATGGCGCGCTTCTTCTACAACTACGCAGCACAGAGAAGCCAAGAAATACATTTTCCTCTTCTTCCAGTTCCAGCTGTGCATACCTGCTTTGTCCTTTGCACCAACATTAGTGCACTTCAACTGGCAAAGAACTGGATCAATTCACCGGAATGAGCATTAAACTGAACTGGGAAAGAAAAAAGCACATTAACTGATCTAGTGATAAATTATGTTTGTGTGTGTGTGATTTCAACTGCTACTGCTGCAGATCCGTTAGTCTTGCATTTGCCTTGTGTATAAATTTACTAGTGTGTTTAGACCATCTGAAAGCCCACAGATATTGCAGGTTATCCTAAATAGTACCAGTACCACGTTTTACTCTAAATTATCTTAATGATTTTTTTTTCCAAATCATATTCTCAACTTGGGAGATTTTTGTTTCATAATGTCTATGTGACTTCCCATAGCTAATTTCTCTATTTATCTCCACACTTGAAAAATACTTTCTTCTCACCTGAAACTCTCTATATTTTTTATTTCCTTCTTAGACCTTAATCATAATCAAGAATATCTTGATTCTCCTCCCTTTCAAGGTCAAAACAGGTTCACAGTATATCTTAAAACATTTCCATTATTGTTTCCACTGAATGCAGGGAAAATATGTTGACTTCATTAAAAAAAAGAATAAAATTAAACCAGAGTTAATTTTCATAAATTAGATGTACAGATTTCACAGCTCAGAAACAAGGATGTCAAACGTGTCCAGCTTGTACAACCTCCTACACAGAAACCACAAGGTTTCAACGATAAGTCACTGAAACCACAGCATTCAGCTTTTTATCCAAGACTGCCTTTACCGAACGGGTGCTGCTGCTTCAGTGCGATGACTGATCACACAATAGTTTTTCCAAGGTTCGCTTAAGGTGCTGACCTGTGAAAAAAAATGAAACTCATTATGCAAAGCAACTATGCTGTGTAGCTTTTTACATTTCTTGATGTGTGCGTATGAAAGATATATCTGGGGATGCAGGCGCATACATTCATGTTTGTTCTGTCAGGTTATAGATGAAGGCAGAGAGAAAGGCTTCTGAAAAAGTTTAGTGAGAGAAGCTTCTTATTTCAGAGATACTGCATTTAAGTTTTTTCTGTTAAGGACTGTATGAGGCAGTTAGCTCTGAGCATTCCCTAACCTCCTGTAAATAAATCTGCTATTTCACTGTTTAAGTATGAAGCCATAACAAGGTGCATTATATTCACAGAATAATTCATATAAGAGAAACAGGACAGTTAGCATTCTAGACTATATACAGATAATAATTCTATTCTACTCTAGTAATTCTATTCTATATAATTCTAGATTGGTATAGTTGCAACCACATCGGAGACTTTATTGGTGTAACTGCCAACGGGAAAAAAAATCTAAAAAAAAAAATCAGCAAACCAACAATACCTGCCTGAGTGAGAAAATTACACCTGCAATTTTTAAATACAGAACAGTCTGCAGAGTTTAAGATTTCCTAAATCCTCTTCCTTGAAATGATTTTGTCAGAAACCATACTTCAGCCACAACTAAAGGACTTAATTCTGTTTGCACTGGCACTGAAGTGCTGTTCCTGGAATGCTGTTGCTCAGTGATACTTGCTGGCCCCCTCAGCTTTGTGTGCTAAGGAGGCACTTGTTGCGTAGGCGATCCATGGTTTTGATCAGCAACAGAGCCAGTAGAAGAGGAGTTTCTGACTTCTAGCAACTCACTGCTGCTTGTAAATCTGCCAGTTGTGCTAAGGAGAAAGTAGAATTGATAGTGAAATGATTTTGGTTAAAACAAAGCAAAACAAACTCTCAAGCTGTTTCCAAGAGGGATTTTTAACCTGGATCATTTCATTGATCCAAGCAGCTTTAACAGATGCTCCTGACAGTGCGATATACTGTGACGAAGAGCCACAACAGTGGTGGTGACCTGGAGTAGCAAGTTATTTAAATGGCTTTGCTGCTGAAGAAAGCACTTGCATTGCTAGATCCGGAGATTTGCAGATGTGGCTCTGGTCTCAGCCTTCTCTTTGGCACATGACAATGAAGTGTCTTTTCTGCTGCAGGAGCTGAAGTGTAAACGGCATCTGATGCCTGATCCAGTGGCTCACAGCACTCATCGCAGTGGTGTACATAGAAGCTGGCCTGCAACTGGTACGTGGAGTCACTTCAAGGGAAGGTAGACCACATCCTCCAGTGCATTCTCACGCTGCTGCTCTGCCCTCACCATATCTTGCTGTACTACAGAAGTGCCCTAGCGTGGTATGACATGACAGTTCCTGGGCCTGGGAAACAAAAACCGTGGCAGGAGAACAATGTTAATGAGTTTACAGAACTTTAAACCAGCATTGTCATTAAATAATTCTACCAATAACTGTGTATGCAGGTAAACATTTGTACATATATGATGAGTGGTTCAATCAGAAGACTGCAATATTTTGGTAATACATGAGAACCAGAAAGTGAAACTAGTTAGAAATAAAAGCAGTACTCAGTCATCTGCTTCTACCAAGACATGCCCGAAGGTAAAGCATAATAAAAAGTGAAAAGCTGCATTTGATTTTAAAGATAACTTAATGTAGAATGTATATGTAAGGAAGCTAAAATTCA
This sequence comes from Oxyura jamaicensis, assembly GCF_011077185.1. Lineage (NCBI taxonomy): Eukaryota > Metazoa > Chordata > Aves > Anseriformes > Anatidae > Oxyura > Oxyura jamaicensis. Next base: position 62,910,792 of record NC_048896.1, read on the forward strand.
GTGCAGATTTGCTGGAGAGGAGAGAGAAGAGGCTGTAGTCCCTCACCATCTGTGCTCCACCATATGCTCCAGACCATGTAACAGGGGAACAGTTGCACTGATGCAGAGATCCCACACCAGCACAGCAGCCTCACTAAACCTGGAAAGTGACTTCCAAAATAATCCATATCAAGCTTTTAATTTTGATAGTGAAACACAGGCTGTAATGTCATGCTGATCACTATGCAAAGCATGTCAGGCTATAGGAATGTCCAAAAGCCAGCGGAGTAGTTGCACAACTCACACGGTGACAGAGACTGCAGCACAATCTGCACCAGACTTGCCCATCTTGATCCTGTAATGGTTTGGTTTTAACTTGTTTGATAGCGTTGATACTGTAATATCAAAGCAACTCTCTTCTAACTTTTGTTCCCTCTCTTCCTTAGGATTAATGAATGAACAAAGGCACCATTTTATATTGTGTTGTTCTGCTTCCTCCATTCACTGTCTAGCATCTGCATGTATCTCTTTTGATTTTTCTTTCTGAACATTTTGAATGAACACGACCTTTACTTCTGAGTTTCAGTAGTACCACATCACTGCTTTTCACCCTGCAGACCATGCTGTCTCTTACTGGAGTTGTCAGGAAATGCGTTACATATAGAGAACAGTTCTGTGGTAGAAAGATTGCGTGCTGCTTGACCATGTTTCCTGAGGAGACCTAGACATCCACAATGCAATGCCACCAAGCAGCAGAGCTGCAGGAGGATCCAAAGTTGCAATACCGAAGAGGAACATTGACTTCTCTCTTTTTTTGCCACCACTTCTACTTACACCTGTGTCTTTAAGCCAGAGATCTACCTTCTGCCCTCAAATTGCTAAAGAAACTGTAGAATCTTGACTTCCTGTGAATTGTTGCCTTGTCTTCTGAAACTGGCTGTCCTTTAGTAACGGACAAAGATTCTTAGTAGTACTGTAAATAAAATGAAATTGCCCTATAAAAGCTGGAACACAGCAGAAGCACAGAAAAAAGCTTTAATCTCTTATCATTACAAAGATTGAAGTGATAATGCCCCAGGCAGGAGTTTTTAGCTGAGATGTGAAAGGGACTATATGACGTGGATGCCTGCACTGGCAGAAGCCTAGACTCAGTGACCCAGCAAGGCTCCTTCCATCCTACATGCGGAGAAAGGTGTGACCCAGCAGGTAGAAGGCTGCTCCAACATTAAAAGGAAGGCTTGCAAGTGTGTGACCACCAAAGGACACTTCTTCTGAGTATCTCATTCTGTGCATAGCTGGTCCAGGCTTGTCTCAGGCTTTGGATGTCAACAGGGTGTCTTCTTGATATAGCTTGTCATTGTTAGTTGATAAGGCTGCAAATACATCAAGAAGATCATGTGCATAACAATCATCATTGGGCTGACCTAGGAGGAGGATGCACCTGGTATTTAACATACATTTACTGTTAACATTAAATTGTTCTGATTTATAGTCAGTTACCCACTTTTGCTGAACAAGGGAGAACTAAGACAATAATGCCTTGTACAAAGAAAACAAGGCAGTATAGGAACATTTGCAAACAGCTCTGCGTTTTTCTTGCATCTTCACTAGCTGAAGCTGTTTCCAAAGCCTAGATAAAACCCTAAGCAGGGCTGTACTATATTCAGAAAGATTTTGCCTGTTCTTGAAAGCTGGTTCTACTTTCCATCCACCAAGTCTCTTTCATTCTTACATTGCCTCTTTTCTGTTACGTGGCATTGTATCTCAGCCTTAACTGCAATCGAGAACCGCAGATTATAATGTTGATGTTGGTGATGTTTGCAACCAGAAGTGTAAAATAATGATTTTTAAATCTGGAAATAGCTAGAGGCTGAACGCAGGCATGCCCACAGTACCTAGGTACCAGCTCACAGCTCCCACCACAAACTGCTGATAGGGGGCTTCCTTGATGCTCACAGAAGTTCTCTGCAGACAGCAGAAATCCATCCAGTGATTTCTCTGTACTATATAGCAGGTTATATTTTTTTTTTTCTCAATGGCCTTTAGCTTTGAAAAATGAATGGGACAGATATACTTTTTTGACTTCAGGATTGCAAACTAGTTGTGCTCCAGTTGTCCATCTTCTTATATTAGTTCAAAGACACTAGTGCTGGGGCTAGTAGAGTCTCTTATTAAGTCCCCGTGTGGAAGACATTCCATTCATTTGGGGAATTTCTTGCTCCTGAGTTAGATCCGGTTGGGCAAGTATAGCAATGGAAGTTTTACTGTATTTCTCATCACAAACAAGAGAATAAGAGTGATTCTGTTCTTTTAGTGTTCATAAGCACAGAAGAGATAGAATACAATACAAATACTTTAATTTGACTTGTCAACGATGAACTCTATGATTTTACTTGCGAGTGCTTGTTGTACTCCTTTCCTTGCTTTCCAGCAACTGGAAATTGTCTTGAACACTCAGCTCAATGTGATCACCCTTCCATGATATAAGAAGACTCTTCCATAATAAAAGCTCTTGCTTGGCATTCCTTTCACGTTCAACACATTCTTTCAGGACAGAAATTCACAATCTCCTGTAACAGCTGTTCTGTTTATTCCTCTAATTCCTTCACCTACTGCATGGGACCTTTTATGAGGCAGTGTTAACCCCACCTCAATATGGATTAGAAATTGCTTATAACGTAACCGTGGAGAAGCATTATGGAAAATCTCAGTGGTTTTATAGTGCTATATGTAGTATGTTAAATTTTTCAGTGTCTATGCACCACATTGAGTCTTGTAATTGTTTTAATTTTTATAGTAAATAAAAATTGGAGTTAGTAATTAATTTTTTCCCTGCTTTTGGTGGTTTGATTTCCTCTTTTCTAAGCAAGGCTAAGACAGAAGAATTATAGAAAAGCTAAAAATAAGAAAATAAGATTTAGAGATGGCAGAATGGACTTGCAGAGCTGTCAGAAATATTTTGAAAAAACAGTTTTCCTTAACCTGATAGAGAGGTCCAAGTCTCTCATTTTCCAGCATAACACTCTCCCCTTGCTTTCCTACATTCCTCCCATGTTGCAGGCAGCACCTACATGAAATACCACATACATAAGTTACAAAAATTCTTTGAAAGCAGCCCTGTGAGTTACAGGCTTCTTTTTTGGCTGAGCCATAGCAATGACTAAGCTATGGGAAAAGCCTCCATTCAGCTACACTGTAAAGGAAAATGTGGGTGGGGGAACCGGGCTTTCATTCAGCACTTGAGTGTGGAGTGGCAATGTCGCAAAGAGGAAAGAGGAAGACAGCCTTGTGGGCCAGGGATGGGAGATTTCCACTCTGCAGCCATCCCTCCGGGGCCAGGCAGCGATGGTGTGAGAGAGTGTCATTATTTGACTCAGCATGTTCCTAAGCCACAAAAGAGAAGTGACGTATACAAAAAGAATGTTGCTTGCTTTTATCTGATAAGAGGGATATCAAGGAGTTTTCTCCACTGCCTAGACATCAAGGAAGTTCTTTGTCCTTATGTTTCACTTTCTCTGTCAGGGTGCCTTTCTTCAAGCAATTATTGTGCCTTTACAGCCTCTAACACAAAACAGAAGACTATATGGTTTTAGGGAAATGATGTGCCAGCACCTGCTACCACATTACCAAATAGCTGTTGTTTAGCTTCCCATTCTAATGGCTCCGCCAACTTTATAACTGATTTACTACATAATGGATTTAATTGAGCATTATTTCAGATAGAGCCATCTCACCAGTATGCCTCCAACAAACCCATGGATTATCCTGCTGGACCAGTATACGAATGAGGTCTGCCGTATTTATGTGATGCTTCTGGGTAGAAAGTGATAATGCTTCACGTACTACCTGCTGCACGAACAGCCTCTGGTGTTGTGGTACAGACATTCCTTCGCACAGAAGGTTTCGTTGTAAAATATGCAGCCATCTTCACCTCCATCTACCTTTCACATAAAAAAAAAAAATCTCTAATACCATAAAGTGCCTTTTACCTTGCAGTACCATACAAAAACAGCACGCACAACCTGCCAGCCATCAGCATGGTTCTCCCTTAGTTTGCCAACCATTAAGTAAACCTAAATGTGAAGGGATAGCCACTGCCCAACAACACAGCTTTGCTAAAAGGAGAACCTTGAAGTGACACAATCTCCTCAAAACAAAGAGAGAATTTTATAACAGTTCTCATCACACTTGAGCTTGGTTCAGCATATTTAAATCTGTTTTTGTCTACCATTACAAACTCTGTCTTTCCTAAAGCAACAGTATCTCAGGACCACCCAGGCTAGAAAAATGCTAAGCTTCACAATTATCTCATTATTTTTGTTATTCATATTGTATCTCCAGAAACAGCAGTATTGTAAGACCTAATCAGTGCATTAGATCCCTAATTATTACAGTTCTGGGAAAACACAGAAGATGAAAACTAAAATGGCTGTTAGCTACACAGGTATGATTCTATTATAGAGCTGTAGGATCTTGTTAAACATGACTGTAAAGGTCAGGGCCAGTATCTGGAAATGACTCCCAGAGATACAGCAATATCCAGAGTGCAGCTGTGCATTATTCTTTTCCAGCAAAACACCAAGGACCAACAAAAACACAACACTAGTCCATTGTAGGAGAAACATTTCTAGCTGGCATGATAAAATATTATAGCTACTGCACAACGAGATGTTGGGACCTCATCCAGAATACCGTTCCAGTGAAGAAAGATGAACTGGAGGTGTGCAGGGCAGAACTGATGGGATGACTGGGGAAAGGTACACTAACTGACCTTGTTTTGTCTAGCTCAGGGTCAAAGAGAGTATGACTGCTCTCTCTAAGCTGAGCAAATGAGGAAGTATTGAGTGGGGGAGAAAATGACTTAGGTTGAAGGACAACATCAGCGTAAGAACAGAAGAGACCAAACTAACAGTCAATGCATTTAGGCTGGAAACATGAAAGCTCCTGAGCTAAATACAGAGAAATTACACACCAGCCACAGACGTAAACACAACTGTTAAATAATTATGATGTATTGTCATGGCAGGGGACAGGAACTGATGCCCTCAATGTTGTCCCTTCAGGTCCTGCATTTCCGAAAATATAAGGAGAGCGCTCACCAAAATTTGTGAGTGGTCCTGAAGATGCCTAGTCAATGCAGACTCTCTGCAGCAGCATCTCTGCATGAGTAATTGACAACCATCTAATGAGGATATGGCTAACAGAGGCGATCCCTCATCCAAATGCAAAGCTTCCCACCTATCAGTCACATACAGCTGCATAAAATAAAAGTACCCAGGGCTAACAATATCACCTACAGCAGCTGAGTTCAAAGGAACTCCTCAAAAGAATTCAAAGTTGAACTCCTGACAACAAAAAGCAGCAGCAGGCATTACCACCAGCCTGCTCCTTTACCATTAACACTTCTAATGGCATAGTCAAAAACTGGACTGAGAATACACTGCATATTGATAACCTACAAATGAAGATGAAGGTTCAGTTATGGTAAAGAGGAGCAGCCTTCAATACCACCTTCATGTAAAAACACTACTATCAGAAGTAATCTCTCCATCCCCTCAGCAGCTTTACAGAGATGTTGAACAACAGATTAAAAAACAAAAAAACACCTTACCCTATAATGCTTCACATGAGTAAGATGGGGAAAAGGGAAATAAATTCATGGTTTATCAAACAAAATGTCTTTACTGCTGCTGATTTCCATTAATGAACCTTAGCTATAAATTAACACAACTTTGGAATAAAGCCTGAGACACCGCCCATTTCACAGTCCAGCTGGGCTCCTTATCTAAAATGATTTCAAAGGACATCCCTCAAAAGGGACATGCAAAAAATGATTGCACTACCTTTTCTTCAAGAAATTAAATTTTAGACTGTGATAGAAGAAAATTTTTCTTCTTTCTTGTTTCTGTTCTCATTCTTCAGGATTTCTGTTCTATCAGGTGTGATTAGCTACCCCTTTCACTAGGAGAGATTTTGTGCATGCATACTTGAGAGCATGAGTGCATTTGTGTAGACACATATACACCTATAAGAACTACTTCTTGAAGCTATCCAGTTTCTTGGATATCGTGGAATCTCTGGACTTAAAGAGCCCAAGATTTAGGACACTTAAGCACCTTTTTTTCACCTTAGTGAAGGTGTCCAGGTGACTCTATTTGCCTTCTACTAGTTTTATATACAAACCTTTCCGTGGTCATACCACAGTGTTTACAACCATTTATTAGTGATAATATGTAACAGCCACTTAAAGTCACTTTTCCTCCTTGTGATGAAATATTAGGAACACTGGTTTTGAAACCATCTGATTCCTAGAGGCAGCAGAACTGTAAGTCCCTATTGGGGGATCACAGATGGATGTGATCAACAAAATAACAGCTATGTCTCCACCAACTAGCAAAAAGGAAACACAAACTTTCCTAGGTGTCGTGGGGTTTTGGAGAATGCACATTCCAAATTACAGTCTGATTGTAAACCCGCTCTACCAAGTAACCCGTAAGAAGAATGATTTCGAATGGGGCCCTGAGCAACGACAAGCTTTTGAACAAATTAAGCAGGAAATAGTTCATGCAGTAGCCCTTGGGCCAGTCCGAACGGGACCAGATGTAAAGAATGTGCTCTACACCGCAGCCGGGGAGAATGGCCCCACCTGGAGCCTCTGGCAGAAAGAACCTGGGGAAACTCGAGGTCGACCCCTAGGGTTTTGGAGTCGGGGATACAGAGGATCTGAGGCCCGCTACACTCCAACCGAAAAGGAGATATTGGCGGCATATGAAGGAGTTCGATCTGCTTCGGAAGTGGTCGGTACTGAAGCACAGCTCCTCCTGGCACCCCGACTGCCAGTACTGGGCTGGATGTTCAAAGGAAGGGTCCCCTCTACACATCATGCAACTGATGCTACATGGAGCAAGTGGGTTGCACTGATTACTCAGCGGGCTCGAATAGGAAACCCCAGTCGTCCGGGAATCTTGGAAGTGATTATGGATTGGCCAGAAGGCAAATACTTTGGGATGTCATCAGAGGAGGAGGTGGTCCGTGCTGAGGAAGCTCCACTGTACAACAAGCTACCAGAAAATGAGAAGAGATATGCCCTGTTCACTGACGGGTCCTGTCGCATTGTGGGAAAGCATCGGAGGTGGAAAGCTGCTGTATGGAGTCCTACACGACGAGTTGCAGAAGCTGCTGAGGGAGAAGGTGAATCGAGTCAATTTGCAGAAGTGAAAGCCATCCAGCTGGCTTTAGATATTGCTGAACGAGAAAAGTGGCCGGTTCTCTACCTATACACTGATTCATGGATGGTAGCAAATGCCCTTTGGGGGTGGTTACAGCAATGGAAACAGAACAACTGGCAGCGCAGGGGCAAACCCATTTGGGCTGCTGCATTATGGCAAGATATTGCTGCCCGGGTAGAGAACCTGGTTGTAAAGGTACGCCATGTAGATGCCCATGTGCCTAAGAATCGGGCTACTGAAGAACATCAAAACAACCAGCAGGTGGATCAGGCTGCCAAGATTGAACTGGCTCAGGTGGACCTGGACTGGCAATATAAGGGTGAACTATTTGTAGCCCGATGGGCCCATGAAACCTCGGGCCATCAAGGCAGAGATGCAACATACAGATGGGCTCGTGATCGAGGGGTGGACCTGACCATGGACACTATAGCACAGGTTATTCATGATTGTGAAACATGTGCTGCAATCAAGCAAGCCAAACGGTCAAAGCCTCTTTGGTACGGGGGACGATGGCTGAAATATAAATACGGAGAGGCCTGGCAGATTGATTACATCACACTCCCTCAAACCCGCAATGGTAAGCGCCACGTACTTACAATGGTGGAAGCAACCACTGGGTGGCTGGAAACATATCCTGTGCCCCATGCCACTGCCCGGAACACTATCCTGGGCCTTGAAAAGCAAGTGCTATGGCGACATGGCACCCCAGAAAGAATTGAGTCAGACAATGGGACTCATTTCCGAAACAACCTTATAGATACTTGGGCCAAAGAACATGGTATTGAGTGGGTGTATCACATCCCCTATCACGCACCAGCCTCCGGTAAAGTTGAGCGATACAATGGACTGTTAAAGACTACACTGAAAGCAATGGGTGCGGGGACATTCAGAAATTGGGACACACATTTGGCAAAGGCCACCTGGTTAGTCAATACTAGGGGATCTGCCAATCGAGCTGGACCTGCCCAATCAAACCTGCTACGTACAGTAGAAGGGGATAAAGTTCCTGTAGTGCATGTAAGAAATATGCTAGGTAAAACAGTCTGGGCTACTCCTGCCTCAGGAAAAGGCAAACCCATTCGTGGGATTGCTTTTGCTCAAGGACCTGGATGCACTTGGTGGGTAATGCAAAAGAATGGGGAGGTCCGGTGTGTACCTCAGGGGGATTTAATACTGGGTGAGAATAGCCCATGAGTTGAGATGTATTATGTTAATTATTATATAATACTGTGTGTCATCACTACCATAGATGAAAATAGTGATTAACTAGAATGTATTGGAAAGAATGTAACCTGAGCATGACATAAATGGTATGGAATAAGGGGTGGATATATGTCCTGGTTTCAGTTAGGACAGTTATTTTTCCTCCTAGTAGCTGGTAGGGTGCTATGTTTTGGATTAGGATGAGAAGAGTGCTGATAACATGCTGATGTTTTAATTGCTGCAGAGCACTGCTTATACTAAGCCAAGGACTTTTCAGCTCCTCGCTCTGTCCTGCCAGCGGGCAGGCTGGGGGTGCAGCAAAAGCTGGGAGGGGACAAACCCAGGACAGCTGACCCAAACTGGCCAAAGGGGTATTCCATACCATCTGACGTCATGCTAAACAATATATAGGGGTGGCTAGCCGGGCTGGGGGGGCCGGCTGCTCGGGGTTGGGCTGGGCATCGGTCAGCGGGTGGTGAGCAATTGCATTGTGCATCACTTGTTTGTACATATTATTATTATTATCATTATTATTTTCTATCTTAATAAACTGCCTTTATCTCAACCCACAGGCTTCACTTTCCCGTTTCTCTCCCCCATCCCAGAGAGGGAGGGGGGAGGGTGAGCGAACGGCTGTGTGGTGTTTAGCTGCCAGCCGGGTTAAACCACAACACCCTCACAGAGTCCTTCTGAGAGCAGTGCAGCTCAGAAAGAGTGACAAAAATTGGGCTTGGGCTGGAGGAAACTGATCTAATAAAATAAAATAAAAATAAATAAATAAGATTACACTTGAGAAGAATACCTTCAAATACCTTGAACTTTCATGGAACTCATTGAGAAAGGAGGCATCTGTGTAAGTCCCCCTAAGAGAGCATTCCTTACCAGCATTTGTTGGAAAAAAAATCCTGTCATTAATGCATCATCTTTCAAGTAATAATCCCAAAACTATTTCCTCAAAAGCAGCCTATGTACTTAATTAGAATAGGAATTAATTTTGTAGGAAATCATAGCAGTATGCCTTATTTCTTAGATCATTCTGATGGTTTTATTCTGGCTTTAACTTTTTTGAAGTATATATATGTTTAGTGGATTTCACACCAAACAAATGCACTTCTACATTCTCAAGAGAGTTCACTGGTCTCACTATCACACTTCCATTGAAAGGGTTACATAAAGTTGCAAAATTAACCTCAAGCCTAACTGTGGCAAACCTAACTGAACATTTAGCTGCCATAACCACTGGTCTACCACAAAATGGTAACATCCCGAGGGACTCGCCAGGATTTAGCCCCTGATCCTCCAGCATCATTCTCATCTGGGGAATGGGCACGGTATGGGGATTTACCTCTCCCATGGCAATGCATCTCCCTGAGCTCAGACTTTTGCAAATGGTTTTTACACCCCAATGGACATACTCTCTAAAATGCTATTAAAATATCTGGAATTAGTTTGAAGTAAATATAAAGCACACTTCAGCTCACTTAAATGCTAAAGTGAGCTTTTACTCACAGCTGTCGCAGAAACCAAGCACGAATGTAAAAGTGGCAGTTCACAGACATCAGGAGAACAAGCTACACATCCTTTGGAGCTATAAAGTAGGAAAAATACATTAAAATTGTTAAAAGAAGTCCTGCCATATTTCATCAGCATGAAATAGAGCTTCAATTGGATTGGAGAGGTTCATTGCTGCAAGAAGCAGGAAAAAAATGCAGAATCTTTGTTTACCTGGGTCTGTGGTTTCTAAGTACCTACTTTTTACTACGTTCATTTCTTGACTCAAAGCGAAAATGGGAATTCACCCTTTTGTCTTTTTTTCCTGTCCAATGTGCAGATGGGGCACATTTTCATTCACTCCATCAATCCCTGCCCCCTACGCACAAGCTCACATACATACACCTAGCCAGTGGAAAAGAAAAAAGGTTACTCATTAATCCATTCTACAAAGCTTTCCAAACTGAAATGGGTGGGTTTTACATCTCCAGCAAGGAGCAATATATAGGTAGACATGCAGCATACCTGAGCATAGCTCAAGCTCAAGCATCTTGGATAGCACAACTTTGCTCCTAACACATTTTAAAACAAAACTCATCAGCATGGAGAGGATGATTATTTTCTGTATGCTCTTCTTCTGTTGCGGTATGGTTCTGACTGCAACTCCACAAAAAGCAATGAAATACAAACAGCTTGTAAAGACAATTGATTCGTTAGAAGAGGTAGTGAAAGATAAGGTAAGCAAAGTATTTGATTTGTCCTAATGAAATTATTTTCAAGCATTAGATATTGCTTAGAATGTAACTTTTGAGGGATATTACTGCCATGTTAAACTTTTCTAACTTAGATTTGTTTTTATTGTAGGATGTTGAATTGCTGCATACACCAGAAAACCCTGTGGTGAGACTGCTTTAACATTTCCTTTTAATTATATTAAATTTATTTTGTATTGATTAATTCCACTGACAAATGGCAGATGTCTTCTTTTTTGTATCTCTGACCTAGGAATCTCAATGCAAGCTAGTTTGAAAATGCTTTGAGAAAAGTTTCTTATTCCTGGGTTTTTAATGGCAGCAGTGTTCATATTATGCAATCTTAATTAGTAGGTTGCTACTCTGTGTATTCTAGCACACCCACAGATTCCACTTTGTACATATTCCTTTCATTCAATGCTAAGACTAAGGGATTCATACAAGACCTACATGACTAGCACTGCTCTTGGGGACGCATTTCTTGTGAGAGGAAGCGCCTCCAGCTACTATGAGCTCCAACCACACTGGTATTATTGCTGCATGGAGCCTAAAGGGAGCCCCCTTTCCCTCCCACCGTAAGACCGTATTACATAGTGCTTCCTTGCATGTAGCCCCACTGGCTGCTGTGAGACTGCTTGTGGGCAAGGGTTGTGCTATCATGTAGAACACGAGAAAAAAGTGCATTCTGCAAGTATTCTCTTTACATTACGACTAGTTAAAAGAACAACAGGTCTCCAGGTCTCCATAGATCCCTTTTTGTACACATAATTTACTTAGGCATTTTTTAATGGTGATATTTGGTGTAACCCAAGGTTAGGAACTTCTTGGTAAGTTAGAGTCATAGAAAGTGTGTTTATGCCTAACAGTGGCAGGATACGGGATTTACAGCAACATTACATACTAAAACCAGTAACATGTTAGCCTAGATACTAAATGCATTCTGCTTTCTTTTGGTAATCCTGAACATGCAACAAAGGTCCAAAACTAGCCACAGCTGATATAATGTAATACTTCTCCTGTCTGTTATCTGCTGTCTTAAATTTACCCATAATGTTTGGTTTGGGGCACTGACAACTATTTCAGAAAGCAATTTTGATTGACATATAAAAGTATTCACTATGTGTAGTTATTACAAAAATAACTTGCAGAGTATAAAGCTATTTATGCAGGGCTTTAAACTTTCTTGCAAAGTACTAACAAGAAGAAAGGAAAAAAAACTCACCTCATTTCACACAGGTTTCATTAGCCTCCTCCTAGGGTTTACAGTTGGGCGCGTTTTTTACTTGCCAAAAACATAGAGAAGGATGACCAAAAAGATTGCTAGAAACAACTCATTGCTAGAAAAAACTGCAATGCAAAAATGTAATGCACCTTAGCTAATTGCTGGTTTTTTTTCATTAACACTCTTCCTAACTTGTAGCGTCAAAATGAAAAGAATCAGATGATTAGCTGTCATTTTACTGCAGAGTTTGCTACTACCTCCGAAACAAGCAAATAGAGCCAGTGACTAATCGCTTCATCAGTGTTTTTTTTTTTTTGTTTTTTTTTTTTTCTCTGTCTCAAAAAACATGGTCACCTCAGGAAGGAAGACAACAGTTCATTTGTAGCTTAGGGCTTTACAGGCTGCCTCTGGGAGGTCCTGAGTACCTCCATCATAAAATATAGGAGATAACGAATTCAGGTATTTTGAAGGTACTTAGTGTGAGAGAGGTTTGATCTCTGATGGAAAGCTAACAGTAGTAATTAACAGCAATCATATTAATAAGGTTTTCATCCTGCGGGGTACAATTTGCCTTTACTGAGTTGTCCAAATGGTTATGTATGAATTGGAGCATGCCAAAGGTGCACTCATAACTAGGTAACGGTACAATTACACCTGAATATACAAAACTGGATTTAACAAAAAGTCTTTCATGTAACTGCATTTCAAATATCAAAATATTATTTACATGACAACCTGCTTATGCCAGATTTGAATTTAGCCTTAAATATGCAGAATGAAGACTACCTTTTATAACATCCAAAATTTAGTGGTTTATCACTATTGGTTTTGACTTCCTTGAGCTGCCTGTGTGTGGACTGTTAGCCCCACTTCAAACCCACACCATTTCCCTGTACACTCAAGTGTGAAATTATTAAAAAAATACATTAGGAGGTGAGAATAAAACAATAGGGGACATCAACTCAGGAGAAAACATGCTGAGGTTGAGAAAGCAGTCTTGAGACTGAACTGGTTCAAGATAGGAGGGAGAATACAATATGCTGCTGGTGACAGCTCTTGCAGCTGAAGCCAATGGCACAACGCTCATTTACATCACATCAGCACCTAACCCCGCTGGTTGCTAGTTCAGGAAGTACAGGCTTTTCAGGGTAATCTGCACAATTACGAGTCTCGCGCAGAGCATTTCTGCAAATTCTCCCTGACAGCTATTTTGCATGTTTACCTAGTGCCCCTCAGACATCACCAGCAGCCCACATTTTGAATGCCTCTTCATCAAAGTGCTTAATCCATTGCAAGACAAACAAAATGCAATCCTTGTGGCCCTCTGACTGTCGGCCTGCCTACAGTTAACTGTTAACTCAGCAAAAGAGAAAAAAAAGCAGCATATATGAGAAATGCTGGTTTCTCAGCTCATCACGGATGAGGCACTAAATGTTTTCAGTTTCAGCTGGAAAATCGATCTCTTTTAAAAAGAGTGTTTTTTTTTTTCCAGTAAGCAAGTCTGGTTACGGTAAGAAACCTGAAAAAAACATAAATGTGTGGTTTTTAATAAAAATAAAATCCATCTAACCAATATAAGATGTTGCTATTAACATTTGCTATAGGCAACATAAACGGAGATCACCTTGCCCTTGCAAAAGCATAGAACTGCTGTGGCATCTAATAAACCAGATGAGATTCAGCTTTGGTAGCAGTTAGCATGCAAAACAAAGATGATGTCTTTGTAGCCTTTCTAACATGCATAATCAGCATTTCTAAGTGTTTCTTTCTTTGGAAAATGGAAAACATGTTAGAAATTGGCTTCAGTAAACACTGCTTTTCTTTCCCTATTGACAATAGGTTGGTTTTGGTGGTATTTTCCACAGTTGTGTGCCCAGCGAGGAAAACAGCCACTGCACAGGAAAGGAAATTCTGGAAAGCTTGTAGTCTGTTAGCAAAATAAAAATTAATACACAACTGCACAATGAAAGGAAAAAGCAGTTGGCCTAATTCTAGATAATTAGCAGCAACAAAAGAATGACACCACCACCATACAGCATACCTAGTGATGGCTTCTTTTTCAAGTTAGACACGGAAGATGCTCACTGGCCTTGACTCAGGTTTAACATGCCTCTGAATTTCCTGCAATTTGGCAAGACAATTCAAGCTAGGAGCCTGGCTCCTCATCCTATCTCTCCTCCTCACTCTCTCTTTTCTCTTTAGTAAAATTACTAACTACCTTCAGTGCCTCCATGTCCCATGCTATCAAGGGAGAATATTTAAGCAGCATTTTAAATCACGCAGTTCTATGTCAGTTCTAATTAGTAAGTAGGTAACACGAGAAATGGCACAAAAATAGGAAAAAGTAAGTATATTCTCAGGTGTACTACTGAGGAACAGCCCTGAGAGAGATTAGGAATATTTTTAAAAGAAAATATTCATGCCTGTGCTTGTGAAAATCTGCTGCATATAATGGGATCTACTCTTTAGCAACATTTTCTTTTAATTAACGTAATGATCAAAATCCAAAGAGAGATTTTAGGCATTTATATGATGAGGAAATACTTAAGCAATTATCAAAGAACAGGCAGATCAAAGGCTAATGATCTCTTATATTTCTAAAAGTAACTTAAAACAATTAAAGGACCGTTGAATCTTCTCAATGAATACCTTGCGTAATTAAATTTGAGCATAAATCACAACCCAGAACACGTGGAAAAAATGCTGCAACATTCATTTTAAAATTATTCCTTGTGTTCTTGCCCATAGGACGAATGCCTGTTCACAGCTGTGACGTGCTTCCAGAACGGCATACTGAAATTACAGCCTAAGAACAGCCAAGTAAATGCTAAATTCATCAAAACAGTTAACATCTTGAAAAGACCCATTCTCAAAGACTCTGGAAAGGTAGGATTTCCTGACAATGCTCATAATCACGACCCTTTCTCCTTACTTTCCGTAACAAATACCACCTACCACAGTGAAATTGTAGAAGCCAAGCTAGTTAGAAAAACAGATCAGTCTTTTATTACTTTGGAAATTAAAAATATCCATTTTTCTGCACTTCCAAGAGACACATTCACTCTGTTCCTATCAGTCAGTTGTGTCTACGCACTTTAATAATGGCAACCTCGTGATATGCGGGACAAAAAGATTGCGATTACTGCAAAAAATGTGAATGAAAGGTGTAGTTATTATTTTCTTTTCCTTTATGAAATAGCCTGTCTCTTCTCTCTTCCATTTGTAAAAGGCTTTGATTACAAAGATTACTGCTTGATCAGTACGAGATCTTTACATATTATTTATGACTATGATGAGCTCTTTAGAAGTGGCATGAATTTCTTTATATTTCAGCAGTGTGAATCTACATGTGAATCTTATGAGAAAAAATCCCCCAAAGAGTTTTTGAAGAGCTTCTCAAAGTTGATGAAAAAGGTAATCAGAGTTGACTCCTTCTGTCTGTTTTTTGATGTTTTGTAAACAAGAACCGATAGCTGTATTTTCCATTATTACTAACGTTGTGTTGTTTTCACAGTTTTTCAAGGAGTAATACTGGACACATGAGACCTGAAGGCTACCGAAAATCTACTATTTAAAGCAGACACTATACTATTTAAGACAACGTGAAAAACGTAAATATTTTCCATTGCTACTGTGCTGTGCTGTGTGTGTGTGGTAAGTGAAAGCTTCTCCCCGATATTAAAGAGGCTTATTTGGATGGCTATTTGTAAGACAGATGGCATTCTAAAAGTGATCCTAGCCTCACCTTACAATGAAAATTACATTGTAATTTCACAAAAATAGGTTCACATAGGGGACTTAACTATAACCTTATGCTGAACTAGAAATACATGAGATGGCTGCTATTCTATTTTTGCATTCATCTCAAATGAACATCATACAGAAGCATCAGAAACTTTTTAAAGAAAACAAAACAAAAAATAATTAGAGGCTTTGAAGCCTCAAGAAGTACTTATTTTGATTGATTTCCTTATTCAAAACAATACCACACACACAACTTATTTGTAAGTTCATAGATTGTATCTTAGCTAACTAGAGAAAAATATCCTGCATTTAACTCTCACAGAACTTCTGGAAAAACATTTACAGATTATACAGTGTGGTATGGGTCTGACCTGTTTCCACGTTGAAGTTAATGGCACATTTGCCATGGGTTTCAACTTGTTAACCCAAAATCTCCAAGCGGGGATGCACAATTTTGGGTGGAAAAATGTATCTCTGGAGATGGAATTCCACCCTAGGCTCCTTCAATTTAACAGGCTAAACGCAGCAGAGGCATGACTGGCTGGATGACTGGCCACTGTAAGAGAACCAACAAATACAGTAACTCATGATTATTCAGAGTGAAGCAGCCCAAAAGCATATTGCTCTTTCTCAGAATATTTTACACTTACATTCATGTACCATAACACTATTCCTTCTGTTTACTCGATTCATTTTAGTGGTTTTATAATGCAATTTCTTTTTTAAATTGACAAGTTTTTGTTGTGTGGAAACTTCACTGTTTGCACTTCAGCATTTTGAACATTTCTGTGGCAGTCTGGCCAGTGCTAGCACTGAATTATTACTCTTTTTAAATAAAAGCAAGTATCACAGCCCTTAAAACTATTTCTTAGCAAGTTAATTATATACAACAATATTCTGCTTGCAATGATTCTGTACCTGGAGACTCTTCCAGCTGAGAAGTAGCTGTTAAGTTACCCCCCAAAGAGATATTAGCCCCACAAGAAACTGCTCTTGGAACGGAGTGTAAAGCCTTCCAGTAAAAATTAACCTTTCATCAAACTTTCTCATTACTTAGTAGAAATGTGGTATAGAGAGGAAACTGGAAAACTGCATTGAGTGTTATGACGGAAAATTGCAAGCTTAGTACCTCCAAAAATAATGAGGTACTAATAAAACATTTCCATTCCTACTCATGTTAGCCTAAAGGAAAACTAATACAAAAAGCTTTTCTTTGCCTCCACGTTTTCACTGTCCTGAAACGTGCATCTCTTCAAAAACATATGTCGAGAGGAGGAAGGAAGATCCTCAGGCCAACAGTGAACAAAGTTTCCACAGTGAATTCTTTTTTTGCCTTGCATCGCCTTGTTTCTGGCTGATGACAGTTTTGATTCAGATTGTCTTTTTTATTTTTGTTTCAAAACAAAACAAAACATTTTTTTCTTCTGAGTAATGTTCTATCATACCTCAATCTTTCCACATTACAGCATGAAAATTAACATTCTAAAATTGAACTGCAACTTGTACTTAGCTACTCAGTATAAATGGTGTCCTGTACCCTTTTATCTCTGTTTCTCTAGTATGCATAACGTCCCTTAATGACCAACTGGTAAGCAATAGGCAAAGCTGCTGCTGTTACTGCAACGGCATCTAGAGAAGTAGAGAAAGTTAGGAAAAAAAATAATTTCCAATTTGGATCAGAAACTGAGGAAAATATGAGGGAGAGTAGTTGAATGTTTTTTGTTGTTGTTGTTGGCCAGAAAGACAACAAATAAAATAGCATTTCTCATTCGCTTCATGGGAGGTATTTTAGGGAAGGACCTTTATTTTTGTACTAAGTATATAGTATATATTTTTTATTTGTACATGTTTTTCCCAGTAGTTCGCGACGTGCATTGAAACCAGTATTCTAAAAAAGCCCGTCAGAATTCTTGTCGCGCAGGTGAAATGGAATTAGCATGCCCTGTCACGAACATTGTACATGACATATTTATAAGTAATCATTATAAAGCATTGAGAAGCAGCATTTGTACCTGGGACAGACAACTTATTAGAGAAAAGCCTTTAAAACTGCCTTATCAGAATATCATAAGCTAATTAGTTACTCCTGCCTACACTGAAACAATTGTTGGGTTTTTGTACACAAGGCAGCATGTAATGAAGTAAGTAATGTAGCTATTTCTGTTTAGTGATTTGCTCCACTGTTTTTAATCCTGGATCTTATCACACCAGGTGGTTAAAGGTTGCTTAGTTTGTTGTTTTTCTTTGTATTATTAAACTCATTTATAAACTAAGACCATTTCTTATACCTGCAGAACAACTTAATCTAAATACTATTCATATGACTGAAAAAAATAGTGAGAAGCTGTACCCAATGTAACTTAGAGAGTTAATTGTCCCAAGATGTTGGAGAGAACCACATTTACTGGATAATGCAGTCCACATATGTATTGGAAAAAATTAACCACAACATTACCATTGTCGATCTTAGTTAACGCCACTTCTGCGAAGCATTAGCACAATTGCTCTGGAAATCTCTGTACACTTAGCATACACATAGACTTGCACGATGATGTTGAGGCCTTGTATTAACTTGTTCATTTGTCAAAGCTATGAAAGATTGAGTGTATTATTCAGGGGTGTGCGATTACAACCCCAAATGAGAAACGTGAAATCAGTGAAGGACAAATCAGTCTTCAAGACATCATCTTGTTCAACACTGGTCTCTGGCAGAACTGAAGATGCCCCAGGAGGAACCCACAATGTCAGAAGGACTGGTTATCACAATTTCAGACTTGTAACCATCTTGATGCATTTTTACTTGTAAGATGAACTCTCTTTGTACTAACTGCACTCTTTGCAGCAACGATGTATGTTTCTTTAGCTGAGTACATAGAGTAAGTCCTAAAAGCTCATTACCTCCCAGGGAGGTTTAATAACGTATTTATGATTTTGGTCATAAGTGTCCTTTGCAGGCACTTCAATATGTGTTTTAGCATGATATACACAACTGTATAATATATACTTTTCCTGAGAAGATTCTTTATTTTTATACTAATTGTCTCATTTAATTTAATTATTTATTGCATTTTGTGAATGGAATGTTCATAATAAGGACTATGTGGTTTGATTTATTTATATGCCTGTGATATTAAATAATTTTAGCTAATATAATTCTCTCGTTTTTGTTGATGGTGGTGGTGTTGTTTTTTGGAAGAGGTTCTAGCCATTCCCACCCTCACAATAACTCATAAGACCACTCAGTGAACTTTATTAGCCTATTCTGTCATAGATGTTGCCAGATCAAATCAAGGACATGATACACAAAGTTTTTCTTCACTTGAAAGTAATGAGTATGTGGCAGTCCACAAGTCCACATTTTTACTACCTATTACATGTGGAGTAAAGTCACCTCCACACGGTACCTTACAGGGGAGCATGGTGTTCAACACACAAGCCTGCGTATGCCCATATAGCTTAAATTTTGTTGACTACATCAAGTTCTGATTGCACACTTAGTACTGTCAGAACAGCCATGCTTTCAATACACAAAGTAAACATTAATTTACTAATTTAAAATTAATGAGCAACTGTTCTATACAATTATGAAGGAGATGCTATATTATTATTTTTAATTGTGCCCATCTCATATTTAAGAATCTTTTTTAAACATTGCTTTTTCAGACTTAATAAAGTCCTTCAGGCAAACTCATAGCATGTTCAATCACTTCACTGAGATTCCTTAGACTGGCATGAACAAAAATCTAGTAACTTCATGTTTTGAGTCCAAACAATTCAAATACCTCATTTGCCTGATTAAAAAATGAATCACCTCAAAACATAATGCTAGAAGTAACCCAGTCTGTTTTTCACTGTTCTCTCCTCTCCCTAACTTTTCTCTTGCTTTGAAACGTACATTCTTCTTTTCCCATTCCAATTTGATAAGTTACATTGAAATTCTCAAAAAACTAGCATTTTCTGCTATTACAATTCATAAGGATAGCTATAGTTCATCTTTTTTAACAAGGCTTTTCCCCTAAAACGTAACAGAAATGGACTTTGATCCAACAATAAAGCAGAAAACTCTAACAAAAACAGACTAAGAAGTCAAACAGATCTTTTCTTCATGGAAAAAAAATCCTTCAAAAACAAACAAACAAAAAGAAAGCATCATAGAACTTCACATTTGAACTGATCCAGGATAGAAGTAGATATGCAGGACAATGCTATGATGTGTGTCCTGAAGACAGGCAGTTCTGCTACTCCCAGAAGATATTTTCCTCTCACAAAAGAACCAGTAGACTGACTCCCAAGGTGCTGCATTAGCTAGTTGCGTCCTGCTGGCTCCTGAACAACTCGGTGGTGTCAGATACCTGAATCTGAAGCGCAAATCACCCTGTAGAAAACTTTGAAGGGAAACAGGAAAAGGATTGGGTCTAATCGAAGCAATCGCTCCTATCTTTCCACACAAGAAAACAGTGGGAGTCAGATATCCTGGCATTCACCCCAAGTCAGCTACAAGTCAAATCTGAGTCATCTGAGTCAAATATCCATATGTCCTCTTATTTCCAGGTATAACATGAAATTTTGAACATAGAGAATTCTTTTATTTCTTACTTGGATATCTCAGTATTTTCTTCTACAGCTATAATAACATTAAAAAATACAGCAAAGAAAACATTTGGAGTAGGCATTTCACAGAATCATTGCATAACTTGAGTCAGAAGGGATCTACAATGATCATCAAAGTCCAACTCCTGGCTCCACAGAAGACTACCTAAAAATCAGACCACGTTTCAAAGAGCATTGTCCAAAGCCTTCTTGAACTCTGCCAGGCTCAGTGCTATGACCATTGCCCTGAGGAGCCTGTCCCAGTGCCCAACCACCCTCTGGGTGCAGAACCTTTCCCTAACACCCAGCCTGACCCTCCCCTGTCCCAGCTCCATGCCGTTCCCTCGGGTCCTGTCGCTGTCCCCAGAGAGCAGAGCTCAGCGCCTGCCCCTCCGCTCCCCTTTGAGGGAGCTGCAGGCCGCCATGAGGCCTCCCCTCAGCCTGCTCTGCTCTGGGCTGAGCAAACCAAGGGACCTCATCCATTCCTCACACATCTTCAGATCTCCAGACCCTTCACCATCTTTGTAGCCCTCCTTTGGGCATTCTTTAATAGTTTCATGCCTTTCCTATGTTTTTTTACCCCAGACTGCACACAGTGCTCGAGGTGAGGCCGCACTGCACAGAGCAGAGCGGGACAATGCCTTCCCTCACCCAGCTGGCAGCGCTGAGCTTGGTCCACCCCAGGGTGCAGCTGGCCCTTCTGGCTGTCAGGGCACGCTGCTGACTCATATTCAACTTGCTGTCAAGCAGGACCCACTAACCCTTTCCAGGGGCTGCCCTCCAGCCCCTCATCCCCCAGTCTATGTGTGTATCTAGAATTGTCCTGTCCCAGGTGCAGAATCCGGCACTTGCTCACCATACAGCTTCAAGGCCTCCTACTCATAAGGGAGTCAACAGCTCTTCCTAATTCAGTAACATATGCAAACTTTGTTAGTATGCATTCAAGTCCTGTGTTCAGAACATTTATAAAAACATAGAAGACAACTGGCCACAAAGTAGAGTCCTGGGGAACCCCCCTAGTGCCTGGTTACCAGCCTGATGTATCCCCATTTACTATAACCCTTTGAGACTGATTTGTCAGCCTATTGTTCACATGTGATATTATGATTTTATCTAGCTATATGTCAGACATTTTGTCCAGAAGGAAACTGTAGAAAACAGTATTGAAAGCTTTGCTTAAATCCAAAAAGATCACATCTACTCGTTTCCCTTGGTCAATAAGATGGGTGACCTTGTCATAAAAGGAAATTGAAATTAACTTTATTAAATACGACTTTTGCCTTGTGACCCTACATTGGCTATGACCAATGACTGCATTGTCTTTCAAATGTTTCTCATTAACTTCCAGAATAACCTTCTCCATAATTTTACCAGGCACTGAAGTGAGACTGACAGGCCTGTAATTACCAAGGTCTTCTTCCATTCCCTTCTTGAAAACTGGGACAACATGAGTTCCAGTCAAATGGGACCTCTCCAGATTCCCAAAACAATGGAAAAATAACAGAGAGGTCTTGTGATAACATCAGCCAGTTTCTTCAGTAGCCTGGGATGAATCCCATCACGCTCCACAGACAGCATTCAGCTGGAGCAGCAAATCCTGCACGTGTTCAGAGTTGGCTGGGAATTTACCGTTCCCACAGTCATGGTTTTCCAACTCAGGGCACCTGGGATCCCAGAGCCCATCATCAGTGTGGAAGACAGGTAAAGGCGGCATTAAATTTCTCTGCTTTACTTATGTCCCTATTTGTGAGGTGACCAACCTCATCAAGTAATGCACTAATGTTATCTCCTTTTGCTGTTACCGTATTTTAAATCTATATACATACATACATATATTTGCTTTTAAAGTCTAAGGAAACTGAAAAATAAATACAGATTAAATCTGTAAGTTTGTCTTCTCAGAAATATTATTAGTAGCCAATGTACTAAGTGTCTGCTGTGTGCAGCCAACAGTGTGTGAATAAGAACCTTGGCACGGCATTGTGGAAAGCAAATAGCCTGAAGTCCTGTGGCAAGGCCATCTTATCTTCCTAAGAACATATTTCATTCACAGTCTCTTAACTCCAATTATAATGACATAGGCATCACAGAATCTGAAAGAGATCTCACAGCTTTAAAACAAAACTTGAGGTTTCCAGTACATTCAGAACTATTTGCTCAAGCAGAGAACACATTTAGGTTACTCATTGTATGGGCATCTGCTTTGCAATAGAGAACTAAAGAGCCTCCAAAACCAAAGACAAACATACTAACACTAGAATAACTCAACTATTCAGTCCTGCTGAGAAGTCCAGGCACAATTTTGCCCATATTGACCCACATATCTGTGCACTGACACTACTTTCAGAACCTTCTTTCAGATTAAGAACATCTCAAATACAGTAGTTTGTACTATATAGACATGCTATACTCTTTCTCTCAGTAGGTTTTGTTTGTATTAAACACCCCCATAGGCATATTGTCCCAATGGCTGTCAGATAGGGGCAACAAAGCAAGACTATCTTATAATGTTCTTGCTTTTCACTTGTGCTGATGATACATATTGTGAAAGGAACAAAGTTTAAAGAGAACATCGACTCAAACTTTTTTTTTCCTCCAAACTAATCATCCGAATTGCTGTACTGCCACCTGTTGATAATTTTACGGAAATTCAGAACAGTTCTACATAACAAATAGATGAGCTGAAAGAATCATTCTCGTGGCAGTATGCTTTGATGTGCACTACAGAGAAAATTATTTTCTTCACTTCCCATTTTATTTACTCCATTTCTGCTTACACACCTGA
Source organism: Oxyura jamaicensis (assembly GCF_011077185.1). NCBI lineage: Eukaryota > Metazoa > Chordata > Aves > Anseriformes > Anatidae > Oxyura > Oxyura jamaicensis. The sequence goes on from NC_048896.1 coordinate 62,933,787, forward strand.
AGACTTCCCAGTATCCTTTTCTTGTCCAATTACATTACTGTTGTAAGACCATGAAGTACACGTTTAAAAATAACAGAGTGAACGCAACCAAACAATTACTCAAAAAAAAGTTTCTATTTTCTAGGCTTCAGAGATGTTAAAAACACCAAAAATTAGGCATTACTCCACTCACACTGGATAATTTGTTTATTTATGATGTAAGCTTTCCTTCTCAGCAGCTACTTGCAGAGTGGTCTATGGGCAGTAACATTCCCAGATAAAACAAAACATCAGAGACAATAATCCCTCCAAATGAATGAGTATCTCCAAAACTTTTTTTCTGGAGCAACACTGATCACAATAAAGATTTGTATGCTATGGCAAGAAAATACCAATGCAAAACTCATTGCTGGTACCAACGTGCCAGCAGATTAACCATTTATACGTACATACATATATAATTAACTGAGATAATCTAGAACATGTCTCTCTGTATTTTCTGTACATTGAGTTTAAGACTATCCTCCTAAATTAGGAGCTTTAAAAGGTTAGCATGGAATATTCTTACTGTTCTTATCACTGTCATTGGAAGGGAGTAAGATTCCTACTTCTGAATGTACATAAATGCCAAATATTCATCATATCCTGCCTTTATGCAATTTGCCATCATGTCCAGCAGCCTCCCTTGTGATTCTTCAATCACAGCAGTGTAAGGGAGATGTTGGTGGCACAACCCCGAATGCTTGTTACACCAACAACCAATTTGGAAATACCATTTCCATAAAGACAGTCATCTCTTCAGGCAATCCTTCGTGCTCACCACAAGCAACTTTGGTACCTCATTGCAAATTTCCACTCAATCTTCCAGTGCAGTTCATAGCTGCCAGCAGCAAATTGGTTAACCGCATAGCAAACAATAGCAAACGTGATAAAGCACTGCTCAAGTATCTTGAGTCACATCACATTATTCCTAGATGCCAGAAGCTGTATTCTGATGACATGACATTCAGACCGGTGAAGGACTGATTGACGAGAGACTTGAAGAGATCAAAAGCAAGCACTGGTTTCAAATCACAAGAGAAATAACATGGACATCTTAAGTGATCTTACAAGGAATACAGAGAAGTTGTGATTTAACTCTGAATATTTATCACGTTCTCAGTCCTAAGTTACAAGATTATAGAAAAACTCACCTTGCTGTCTGTGCTATGATGTATGATCTGTTCAGTCCAGACTTCCATGGTCGTCCTGGAAAAGAGCATCTTTGACAGCTTCCATCTATCTGGTGGGGCACTCTCTCCACTCCATTTAGCACACAAACACTGGCAAAGAAAGGTGTAACAGCTTTCTTTGCATGGGCACCTCTCCTCAATCACTATCAAGTCCTTCCTCTGAGGAGAGGTGAAGGAGCTGGCACTAAGTGCATGACTTGTGAGCAATCCTGTTGACATGCTGACCACGTGTTTCTTGTGACAAAGACCCCAGGGCACCCACTGCACCTGGTGGTCTCTCAGGTCACCCTTTCAGCAGTAACTCCATTCATGCCAACAAGAGGTGTGGTGTAGCAGGTGAAGATAGCAGGCATGGCATCTGTCCTCCTCAGAGATCACCACCACCCAGCAGGAGACAGCCCTGCCACAGTTCCACTGACCTCTCTCCAGCTGCGAGTCAGATAAACTGGGGCCAGGACTTTTGAGTAGTTGTGGAGGCAGACCAGACTTCAGCACTACCTTCCCCTTTGGATAGGGAACATGGGTCATTAATCAGCTAGTTTGATCCACACTCTAGCACTGCTTGTGACCACAACATATGACCCTGGTCAGCTTCCAGAAGACACGTTTTGGACTTCTTTTGACTAGGACTGCACTGGGGCTCGGCCAAGACCTCAAACTTCCTTCTGGAGAAAGGATGTGTAGGGCACAATTTGCATGAAAGCCAGGTCTCCCTCTTCCATTTCCAAAACCTGTAGATTCTCCTACACAGAACGTGCTGTCCTGCAAAGAGTGCACTGATGCTGACTCGTTATTGTCTCATGGAGTCCTCTTTGACTGGCACTTCTTTACCATTGACCCACAAGATACTACTTAAAACCTCTGATTTACTGTTGGTTTTTTGTTTGGTTGGTTTTTGTTTTTTTTCTTGTAGAAGCCATTCACATGCAAAAGCACTCTCTGATGGTGCAACCACATCCTTTGTGGCTGTGGAGCTAGCTTTCCTAGCTGAGCTTCTGCTGTGCCAACCTCATGTCCATACACAGCCAGCCAAGACCAAGTTCATTTTCCACAGGATGGGAGGCAGCCCTTACACACATGTACACTCAGCACCCCAGGCTGCAGTTCCCCTTCACACACCTCCAGATGCAGAGTACTGAATGCACTTCTCCCTCACCTTTCTATTTACAGACAGGTAAAGTTACAGACCTCAGCTGAGGTCCAGTCATGTTGCAGGGCCTCCCTCCTGGCTTTGGCCAAGCAGTCCACCACAGGCAGCACCACAGAGATCCTGATCACTGTAAAAATACTTCTGTTCCTCACCAGCCATATCCCAAGCAGTCTATACATGAATAAATTTGAAATGTCTCAAATCTATGAGTAGTCAGTATTATTTGAGTGTTCTACTCCATACCAAACATCACCCTCCTTATTTTTACATTTCTTATTATTTTATATTTCACATTTCTGTACTTTTAACTAGTATCCCCATCCCCTTCACTTCTTCCACTTTCAGGTCTTGTGAGCACTTGGTTTTCCTTAAGTCTACTTCTCTACGCTTCTTTCCCACAATGGCACGGGACATTCTCTTTGTTTCTTTCTTAAACACAACACAAACCATGAGCTAAAACAAAGGAAAGTCAAAAACAGAATTAAAACATAGGATGTCCCATAATGTTTCCCCAGACTTAACTTTCTGCTCAGACTTTTTGATCCAGATATGCTTTCTTTCTACTTAGTAACCTTCAATAGACTTCTAATGCATTACCAGGCTTCCTTTTGAATATAGGAACCTCTCTGAATTTACAGCACAGCGTGGCATAAGTTCCACACAATGCTTAAGTCACTGCACATAAGCCTTTGATTTCATTTTGGCTGCTACTAGCTTTATTTTAGACTCTCCCATTTCCTGTACTGGGAAAGATAATGTATAAAGGATTGTTATCTTCTCATGCTCTGGCACACACAGACCAGGCAGACCTCTAGGATACTCCCCTTTCAGCTGTATCTTCTGTGACAAGTCCCAGCCTACTTGATTGCTCTGTTTATGGAAGCTTTTCCTTAGTTTTCATCATAGTTGTTGATCTCCCACCATTTTCCAGGTCTGGTACACACATTTTTGTATTAAGATCTGGACAAAACACACAAATAAATAATAATAAAAAAAATAATAATAAAAAAGAATCATTTAGGTTGGAAGGGACCTCTTGAGATCAAATAATCCAACCCTTCAGAAGCAGGGTCAGGTAGAGCAGGTAAGCAAACTTATCACAATAGATCAGGCAAATGCGTTAACACTATGAGGGTGCAGCCTCCTCCATCCATCCTTAAAACCTTAAACCAAATATAGATATAATTAATGAAAAAGCAGGCAAGGATGGAGATGGTTGACAGTAAGACAGGGGCTGAATGGAGGACAGTATCTACAGGGAGTAAAACACAGAAAAATATGTGAAGTTGGTACATCAAATCTAGCATTTCATCAAATCACAAAGCAACGCCAAGTTTATGACTGCCTGGATGGGTGGTAACATACAAATGCAAAGACCAAATCACGGCACAAGAGGGCAGCAGGCAACTGAAAACGAAGAACAGCCCTCCCTGCCTTTAAATTTATTTATTTTTTTAAATTTAATCTCTCTAACCCCCCAAGTGGAGGGAAATAATATTCAGAAAGATAACTTTACTGGAAAGAGCAACAATGCTCCCATTTCTGAAAAATAATTAATGATCAAAAGTTAAGAAGTTGGCTTTTTCAATACAAATTAAGATACTTTAGGATACAGACACCTCCTTAGGAGAAAAATCTACCATTTACCTGCAACAGCCTGAACTCAGTGAAACAGATCTGCTCAGCCCTGAGATAACTTTGTTGGGTTAAGAGGATAATGTCTACACAGAAAATATTAACTGCAATAGGCTAAAAACAAGGAAGAACATGAGTAAAACAACAGAAAATAGTACTTTATGCATTAGGTATTTTTAAAGCATATTGTCATTGTGTTTGAGGACCTCATAAATAATTAATCAGTATTATTGTTATTCCCTATTTTACAAACAGGGAAATAATTCAGGCACAAAGTAATTAGACGGCTTTCCCAAAGCTTTATATGCACTCCGTATCAGAGGCATACAGTAAAGCCAACTGAAGCTAATGAATCCAGCACTGTGCCTTTGCCAGGTACGTAAGAGGACACCTAAGCATGACACCGAGTATCCAGATTCCTCCTAATAACTCGTGTGGTATCCTATGAGTACTTTTCACAAGGGGATGAGATACTGTGTTCAGACAACGGGCACTTGGTAATGGCAAAGACAATTTTAAATTCAGGTGGAATAGGTAGTATCTGTAAGGAAATAAGCTAGAATTTTCTACAGTTTTGCTCCCCCTCACACCTATTATGTCTCTTTTCAAGACTGCTTAATAAGTGAAGTATATAAGGACACCAGTAAACACGTCAACAAAGAAACATCTGGCTTAAGTGCTGGTATATTAAAAGCAACATCAAGAAAACTAAAGGCAATCTGCCTGGATTCTGTGAGCGAAGAACACAAGAGACCCAGCAGGCCCATCACAATTTACTCTGCCACTTAAACACATTCTGTGATGAGAACGAACATTTTTCATTTTTGCAAATTTATTTTTTAAGTTCATTTTGTGGAAAATACCTTGATATCAAGTTTACTTTAACTGAAAACAGACATGAACCTACATGGAAATACCACTACGAAGTTTTAAGATGTCTGCTGTCGGTTCCCTGTTGTGTTCTCTTTCACAGAGACAGTTCTCTAGTTCAAATGTTATCTACTTCGTAATTTCTATTTCCTCTTCCGACATCAACCTCTTTCCCAGCTCTAATTTACTCCCTCCCCATTCGTTTTCACTCTTTCCTCTACCCTCCTTCTCTCCTTAGATAAAATCAGTTTAACTAATGGTGTCAACCATTTTGTGGTAACACCTGATAGGGAGATAGCATTAGCACATCTTGCCTAACTAAGGCACAGGTCCTTCACTGAAATTATTCTGTCACCACCACACTCTGCTTTTATAAGAAAGGGAAAATGGCATGTTAGCAATACATAAAACCTTTGTTTCTAGCTGTTCGGTATCCCAACAGCAATCTGTTGTCATTGCTAGCTTCTCAGCTAAACACAGCCTGTTAATCCATCATAAAATGGCAGAAGCCATCTGTATTTTGGAATATACTCACAAAAGCTCTGAAACATCAATGCCACACTAGATGATTAGGAGAAACAGCACTTAAAACCAAATATGCATATAAATCACAGAATAACAAGCCAAAACGAGCTCTTTGCTATCCCTGGAAGCACTGCACTCTCCTTCTAACAGCTTCTAATAAAATTTCTCTCTGACAGCAATCACGAGAGCCTGCCCAAACCAAGTGCTAATTTTTGCAAGGAAACACAGCTGGCCCGCAGTCGGCACGCAGCGCGCCGGGGCAGGAAGTGTGGGAGGGCTCAGTGGTTAGCACACCTCCAAGTCAGAGCTAAACCTGGCCTCCGAGGTGCTCGGCGCTGCAGTGGCCACCTTTGGCACAGCACAGCAAGGCTGCTCTCCAGGTGGGGAGCTAGCAGCCCACTGGTGAAATGCCCACCTAGTTCCTGCAGCCCAACAGTACCCGCCAAACATTCCTTATCAACCTGCTGCTTGCCTTCTTGATGGACACAACATTTCAGCCCAAATGCTCAGTCTCTTCCGGGGTCCCACGCTCTGGCAGAGAGCTGCTACACTCTACCCACCATGGTTTTTCAGTTCCTATGTTTACAGCAATATTTTTAGACAAATGTACATCATCAAGTTTTGTTTGGAGACACGAGCATCAGAAATTCTTGTTCCTCCCCTAACCTCTTTCAACTCACTCAATCCCAACTCTTCACTGTTGCCTTAGCTGGGCAAATGTATCTGTGCCACTAGTCTTCAAACCTGAAATGGGTCAAGTTAAAAACAGCCTTGGTCCCTTTGGAAAAAAAATGAAGTATTTGTGGGGGATTAGTTCGGCGGTATTTTTTTTGACTGATCCTTTCCACCATGGCCCTGCAAACAGCTGAATAAGTATCAAGTAACAACGTGGTTTGGCAGTAATGGTGCTAAAGAACATATTACTTACTGCATCAAGCTCCTGCTGAACTGGAGCAGGGCTGGTTTTAATGCGTTCCCAGTTCTACCCTCCCAGAAACCCCACTATGGTTGCATTCTTTGGGTGGGTGGCTTGGGGGAGTGTGAGGCGGCAAGTTATATTTGATTTGCATCTCATTTCCCTGGCCCAGACAGATTCACTGCACAACCACGTGAAGCCGTACAATGGCACAAGCAGCCAAAGGATGGGATCAAGAATCAAGCATCCAGAAGATGAGCCCATTCAGCTCAAGGAGTGCTCACTTGTCCTCCTTAAGCATTAACGTTCTGCATCATAGTAAGACTTTCCTTAAAAAGGCTTTTTACAAGGCAAACTCAGAAGTAGAACAGGCTGGGAATTTTTTAGTGAAAAGTTTTTCCACCAGAGGATAACAAATCTGTTGAAACTGAAACTTTTCTTTGCAACTTTCATTGAAACAGTTTGACAAATCTTTCAACAGTAACCATTTCTCAGGTCCAGAGTGGAATTTCTGTTAAAAACAAGAGCCAATGCACCACAGCAGACAGCAGCTTTCTGGTGTGGGGCATTCAACAGGGAAGCAACTGCTGGAGTTGGGGTCCAATTCCTGTTCTGTTTGATTTGGCTTTTGTGTTTGGACATGCTCCACCAACATCCCTGAGGAGGTGCCTACTTAACAGGCTAATGAATGCTATGGATCAGCATTTTTTTAAATTGAAATAGTTGAAAGTGTCCAACTTAATTTCACTGTGACACAGGGGAAAAAAATGTTAAATTGAGAAAATGACATTTCTGTGAGATGGGAAAATATTTTCCAGCTAGTTCTATCTGGTTCTCGTGAGCTTTATCTCATGGTTGACACAATGCTCTGGCAAATTTCCCAGTCTGATGCACATACCTTGTTTACCCTTTAAGTAAAATGCAGTGGGCGGCACAGCGATGAATGTCAGACGAAGAACAGCTGAGGTATAACAGCACCAACAGCAAATCCCTTTAATATATAATAAAACAAGCTAGAGGCTGAAAAGTCAATGGGAAAACCAAAATGGATAATAATCTAATTTAAAACTTCTCCATGAAAGTTTCCATATGAGTATCAATCCATCAATAACCCATTTCATAATCAAAAGCACCCAAGGTGTTTTCCCAGCCCCCACAGATGTCCTTATTTTCCACCAAGATGAAGCACCAACACAAGTAATTCACTTCAGCACCAAGTCACATATCAGCAGTCACATGACTTTGGATAACTCATGCTCGGTTTTCAAGTTAAAGAATGATGATTTATACTTTAAAATATATCATAAACATATTTCAAACTACTTTGAACTTCAGACAAATAGCTCCATACCTATGGAACAGAGTAGTTTATGCTTTTAATCATAAGCTATGAATAAAATCGTGGTTCTTCCTGTTGTTCTATTTGAATGTTACCCATGTATCAAAAATTATCCAGACATAGGTGACTTGCTAAACATCTCACAGTTCACATAATGCAGCATATACGTGCCAGTCCTCTTAACCCTAGAGATGGATAATTAAACAATTTATGTGAACGTGCCATATTTCACTTGTCACAAGCACACTCTTTTACTGCCTAATAGTTAATACTGATTAGTTAAAGAGCATCTTTAAGAGTTAGGACTACACTGGTAAATAAACAGGACCCAAAAATAGCAGTATTATGTAGTGAAAAATAAACAATGAAATTGGCAGTATTTTACTCATCACGTAGCCAGTGCCATTTCAAAAAACAGCATTTTTCCTTTAAGTACCGTCACCAGGCCCACACATAGTCAAAAGTGGTGTTATACAGTAAGTAACATGATCTTTTAGTCCTTAGTGCAAGAAATTACATTCGTATTTCTGTAATTATTTCTAGCAGATGTTTTGGAGATCTCTCTCTCTAAGCTCAATGTCTGGGGATGTGTTTTTGTAAGGATAAACTGAAATACTGGTAGAGGAGAATTTTCAAAACAGAATGGTTTTGAGCCAGCTTGAATTGTACGCTCTTCGAATCCCATTGCAACAACAGTTGCAGAAACAGTAATTCAATGCTACTTACCAACTTTTTAAAATAAATTCTTTTGACATTATTGAGGTTTTGGAGTTCCAAATTTCCCCTTTCACCACACCCAAGTTAATGGATACAAATAAAAATCAGTCATGTTGATGGGCTCTCGCACATGTCCCTAAATGCAGACAGCAGTTACATCTCAGACTTCTGATACCCAAAATCATACCAGAGGTGGCCCACTTCTCTCTTTTTTTTTTTTTTTTTTACATGCATTTAATCAATTTCAGCTGTTTTGCAACACAACAAACATAGCACAGCACCTTCCCTACCACACTTGCAGTTGTGGATTGGATGACAGTTTTAAGACATTGCTTGTAAATCCAAATTGGATGTTTGTGTACCTAAGCCTTTTAATTGATTTCTAACACCGAGTACCACTTTCAGACCTAACCAAGAATAAGTTCTCGTCTCAGCAATCCACATGTAATTCAAATTGTCATTTGGAAGTGAATTCAAATGTGGCATACAAAAATCATTTCCAAAGGAAATTCATGCAAAGTGTTCCTAGCCTCACAAAACCCTTTTCAACAGTATTAAACGTTTGTAATACTCAGACTCCTCCAAACAGACTGTCCAAGTCATCAAACACAAAAATAGTAACATGCACATGACTAGAGCTGCCTGAAAAAGTTAAGAAGGCAAAATAAGAGAAAGCTGAATTGCCAGGCTTTCTAACACATCTTGATATACGAGCAGTAGGAAAAGCAGTAGGGAACCACTTTGATATCCAAAATATTGTATTGCTTTGCCTCATCTAGCAACAGGATTAGATTGCAGCCATTATGACACCTCAGAAAGAAGAAAAGCAGATGAAAGAACATTTAGGGAAGCAGCTTTTAAACTAGTGAAAAACTCACTTGTAATTTTAAGAGTTTTCAGCAATTTCAATGATTTTGTTCTTTATCAAAACCACAGCTCTCTGCATAACCGCTGTTCGCTGTGAAGCAGGATCTCCTATGTGTTCAGCTGTTGTATCTGTGCTACATTGCCATTCCCATCAGCAAAGGCTTCCTCTCCTCTAGACTACATGCGAGAAAGAGCAAGAGGGGCTAAGAAGAGCTAAAGACACAAACGCTGACACGCTTCACAGAACAGGCACAACTAAGAAAGAGTGGCTGTTTTGTCGATTGTGTCCTCTTTATGCCCTAGCATCTTAATGAAGGTATCTTATTGACCACTGTCAGTAGCAGTTCACGCTCAGTGTTGCGATTTGGACAAATGATACATGTCAAATTCACTTTCTCTCACGACATACACAAAAGATCTGTTTTAAACTCACAGCATGATAGTTTGCTAACGCTGTTTGGCTTGTGCCTAACACTGCCTTTGTGTACCTTCACTGAAGAATATCCCAACACCTCTTTCCATCAGTATGGTAGAAGTAATACCAGGTGGACTCATTTAATGTTTTTATTTGTCCTGTACCAGCTGACCTTCCTAGTAATTACTCTGGATGTACTCCTGATTTTGCACTCTAAGGTTTTTAATTCCCATTTTATCCTGCAAGACTTAAATAAAAGGAATAGGTTCTCACTGGCAAAACAGAAGCACCATGGTCAACATCTCTCAAAAAGGCAAGTCTCAGTAGTGCCAGATACACAGCAAACTGGGATAATTTCACCTGACAAGAGAAAGTTGCTTATATGTCCCTATTACAGATGCATTGATTTCCACTCTACAAGTTAAATGAACCTGGGAGGTGGTCCCAAGCAGGCCAAAGGAGGCTCTGGATGGAGATATTGCTCTTGTGACTTTCTCACTACCAGTGTGCCAATGGCTTAGTAAGGCAGGCTCAGAAAACAAACCGATGGCATTGCCTCTGCTGTTTCCATTCACTGCATTCTCCACAGAGGCAGCCTCAACAGATGTATGCAATCACACACCACTTCTGGTCAGAGCAGACTACAAGAGGAGGCTGAGCAGCGAGTTAGCTGTGCTGGCTGAAACTCTCCAGCTTTGTCAGTTAAGGGAACAGCAGCTCACCAGGAACCAACGTGACATTTTGTGCCTTTGGAGGAGGAAAGGGTAGAAGGACTGCTGTCTTGTCATACATCTATCTCACTTCACATATAATATTTGCCATTACCATAGTGAGCTTAAACCAGAGACTCAAAAATTAGTAATATGATTTAGTTATTTCTTTAAATGGCTAGTTCTTTAATGGTAGGACCATTTCATCTAAAGGCTCTGGAAAGACTGTTCCAAGATCATCAGCTTCATTTCTCCACTGAAAACATTGTGGAGTATTGGAACATGCTGCCCAGGGAAGTGGTTGAGTCACCATCTGTAGAGGTATTTAAAAGACATACAGATGTGGTGCTTAGAGGCACAGTTTAGTGACAGACGTGGCAGTGCTAGGTTAGCAGTTGGACCTGATGATCTTAGAGGTCTCTTTCAACCTAATGATTCTATGATTATCTGTGGGAAAAACCAAGGCATGGGTTTGGGATGCTTTTACCAGAAAAGGGTCATGTCCAAAGACCTTGCATTCAGTAGAGGCAACAGAACAAAATACTGTACATCAACTGCTCCTTTGTAACCCACTGCTTAGTAAAGGGAAGCTTACCTGATGGTAACTGCTCCTGTGTAAGCCTCTATCCTATAGACTGCAGCAGCTTAACTCCCAGTGGAAGGAGAAAATGTCTTACTGCCTGAGGGTATCTAGTTTCTGTCTACAGCCATGGCTGTGGTGTTAAGCATGTATGAGTTCTCAGGTTGAGGATTTTCTTAGATTTCTTTCAGTGACTGCAGACAGGCTTGACAGACTGGTATCCTGGTATAAATGCACTGCATGTTTCTTGATTCCTGTAAGTGGATATGAAGCAAGAAACAAAATTTTTATGACATGGGATTTCAAGTTCCAAAATTTCCAACTTCCCTAGCTGGTACTACGATCTAATTACAATTCTGTAATTCCGAGGAGTAATTTTGTCCCTTCATCTATCAGTATCACTCTAGTTAAAAGTCTAACCTGGCGATGAGCTGCTAGGATAAAGGGACACTTTGTGAGACAAAACTTAGCAAGCAGCCCCTCAGCAGGGAATCACAGCAAGGATACACGCGTTCAGGAAGCATCCAATGGTTAATGAAACATAATGTATCCTGAAATCTCAGGCTGAAATGCTCCACTGTAGAGCACACCTGGCTTTACAGGGACCCTTTGCTGACTTCCTAAAGCAGCCCAGTCAAGTGTCAATGGCAGTCACCTTTACACCACTGCTTTGAACTACCATCCTCACACCTGTGTCATGGGCGTTCTTCTGCTTCCATTTACTTCTCTCATTCTCAGCAACAGGCTCTCTGACTGTCAAGCTCTCTCAAACTGATTTCCAGACTACTGTCTCTGGCCTTCCTATCTGCTACTATATCCAGCCCTCTGGCACAAAAGAGAGGAAAGCAGCGGATTCCTGAGATGGCAGGTACACCACAGTGTAAGTAATGTAACTGTCTTGTAACAGGCTGCAGTCTTCTGCATACAATCCCCCCATACAAACCTTTTGGAGATGCTAGTATGTCAAAAGTTGTTATACGTAATAGCACAGACAAGTCTATTGCTTCTGGTATGAGTTATTTTTCCTCACAGGAAAAGCTGGGAGCAAAGGAGTTGATTTTTCTCTTCCTCTCTTGTGAACTCACTTAGAAATCACTAGAACATTACAGACACAACATATGAGATGATTGAAACATACTGCAGAAAAACACAGTAGCCATTACTTCTCCGCTGTGGAGCAGCCCTGGAACAGGTTTGTACAAGATCAGGGCAATGACAACCACCTTGTCTGAAAGCACTGGGATTTGATTCAAGTGAGAATAGCTGGTGCTCCATGCCATAAAGAGAACATATAGACTAAACCCTGCATATAACAGATACCCATGTTCAGCAGACAGATGAGGAGGCACCAGTAGGTGGTGCCCTAGAACAGGTACTGCAACACCTCCTGAGGTTTGCCGAGCACCACGCAACGGCTCATCCTCAGCAGAAAGCGGTTCCTCTGCAAGGTGCTCTTCTTACCAGTTAGTGTCCCTGAAAGTCAGGAGCAGATCATTTCAGTTTCCATAATTATCAATTTCCAAAGTACCAATTCACTTAATGAAAAAAATACTTTTATTAAAAAATTAATCATAGGAAAAGCTTGCAAACAGCAAAGCTCCTTTACAAGAAATCCTTCAGAGAATATGACTAATGTACCTGTACTTTTTAAATATTATAAAACATTGAGTCAAGGCCTACTCATTTTCTGATTTTTTCTTTTGTTGTTTTTTCTTTACAAACTTTCAATCATTTTCTGGATGGAAAAAAACATCAGACTGGTTTCTGAATACAAGTAAAACTCCTTTCACTTTTAATTAGAATTCAGGATTCTCACAAGTGCTGCAGTGTAAGAGGTCCTTGTTGCCTACAGCAGGAAGAGAACTGCTTTTCAGCGCACTGCTTGGTACATCTGGAGTTCTCTCACATCCAGTGAGCCTGAACCTGCTTCCCATGAGCTTGAGGTTTTCTCTCTGCACCCACTGATACACAGAGAATGCCCAGATGCACACAGATTTAAAACAAATGTTTGAGCCTTTGCACGTATATATTGACAAGAAAGGGGTAAACTGTTTTCAGCGTCAGTCACTGCTTGTGTGCATCATGAAGATTTAGTCTGTGAGCTCCTAATCACAGGTACAATGGCAGTTACCTGAAGCATATTTTAGCATGGTTTAAAAAGCTTAATGTTAGAATCATAGAATGGTTTGGATTGAAAGGGACCTTAAAGATCACCTGAGTCCAACCCCCCTGCCATTAGTACTAATTCCTCAACATTTTTGGGATTCTATGCTACTGTACAAATAATGAATAGCATAGAAAAAGGAATATTAAAATAATATTAACACAAAAAAGAGAACTCATACATTATTGCTTGCCAATGCGTTTCTTGTGCAGACATGCTGCAAGGGCTTTAATTCTGTATTTTCTGACGAGCGGATACGTTCACCTAGTAGTAACAACGCACCTCCCCTCCCAGGAGCTGAAAAGCTGATCAGCCCTGGCAGTCTTCACACCCAGATCCCTCATACCAGTGCCAGAGCCCTTCTCAGTAACATCTTTCTGCCCAGCTATGTCCACCAGCCTCCCCACACCCTAAGGCCCCAGACACAAGCCCTCACCCTTCTTGGAGCCCCGAGCCCCCTCCCACATCCTGTGCCCTGCACGCTAAAGGCATCCCTCCGAGTCGTGTCTCCCCACTGCACAAGCACCATTTCCTCTCGCAATCTCAGTTACTCTCCCTCAACCCTCCATTACATACCCCATTACCGTTCCCAGTCTGCTCTCCTCTGCAGCCAAGGATAGCTCGTTTTCTCTTCTCTATCTCAGTCAAGCACAAGGAAGACTTCAAGTAAGATAGGAACAGCTTGCTTTCTAACTCATCGGCCTCCAAAAAAGTATACAACTTCTTAGCGCTGAACCATTTCTGGGGAGAGGGGGACTGGAAATAAATTGAAAGGGAAAAAGAAAGGTTAAAATATTTAGGAACTGGAAAGTTTTAGTTTTGTCTTATAGGATAGTTTCAAATATTATTTAAAACAATGCAAATTTAAACATGAAGTATTTTTTTTTACATAGTTAAAAATCTCACAACAAAGTTTTTTTTTCCAAAATTTTTTCCTTAGAGCTTTCTTGATGATTCATGCAGATAGTTACTAAGGTAAGAAAGGACCTATTAAAAGAATCATGAAATAATACAATACTTTGAGGTGGCCTTATTTTTGGAAGTGGCAGACCCATTCTTGCTTGCTGTTTCAACCACACAGAAAAGTGATTTCTTTTCACTCTTGTAGTTTCCAGTTTCGGCACTAAATTAGATAGCCTAACTTACTTTAATTCCCCATTAATGAAAGAATAATCCATAGAAAGAAGTGTGTGAGAAATTTAAGAGGTCTAATATTATTATAGTTGATTAATATTATTATAATTATGCTTTTGCTAACTTGTGCTGAGTATTTATGCTTCCTGTTTAACATCGGAAATTTGTCTCCCTCGGATCCTGGTTTCATTCTTTGTATTTTTCTTAGGCATTTAAATGGAATCTTTTGACATTTTTGTTTAGCAATGTATAGGTAAGGGTTTTGGAGGCACAGTAATAAAACTGCTTTATGATCCAGTCATAAAATATACAGTATCTTATAAAACATTCCTCCAGTTTCTTTGAATGTAGAATTTGAACACCAATTTTCACGGATGTCAGACTGTTACACCTCATGCACCAACTGGAGAATTAAGTCTCACATTTAACAAAGGGATTTCCCCTTTCTTTCCCTAGGCACTACCCACATGTGCAATAGACATAAGCTATCAATTACACGGTCCCTGTGTTGTATATGTAAACTCCCAGTGAATCAACAGGACTGGAAAAAACCACAGCGCCTTGCAAGGAAGACACATAGGTTTGCTTGCTAGCTCTATGATCTGACTGCTGGATTGTTGGCTGTTTTCTTTATCTTTTTAAACTATGACTTATATAGACTCTGTCACATAGTAAATCCTGAAAGGCAGGATAAGTTGAATAACCATTAGTGAGCTCTTTATTAGCACAGAAGCAATACAGTAACCACTCATAAGAAAGACTGCAAGGATAAAGAAGCAGTGGTAGGGAAAATCATTATAACAGAAAACGTTCCAAAAATAACATCACGAATGTTACTAGAGGACCTAGGTTGGGAAGGTAGCAGTACTGCCCCTCTAGCCAATAGTCCCTGGATGAGGTACTACTACCTCAGTTTCCAAAGCCTGCTAATGGTCTGAAGGTGGATATACAACTGGCTGACCAGGCACTGTTATGAGCACTCTCGGCACATGAGAGACTTACAGCACGCTCAGGACAGCGTTATTCTGCACAGATGCAGAATGGTGCAAGTACTCCTGCTAGTCAAAACCAGACTCACTCTCAAGATAATGCTGCATAGGAAGAGTTTCGGTAGTGAGGCAAGAAAACCCAACTTCTGCTCTCTACCTTCACTCTAAGTCTCATGACGTTCCTTGATAAAGATTTTCCTATGACTACCTTCCAAAGCCAGACATAATCAGTGTAACAGAGACCAGCAACAGACCCTCAAATCTCCAACCCTTAAATTAAAGGCAGTGAAGGAATCTCAAGTATGAGGTGTCATTTTAAAGACCATTCCGAGACACAACACTTTTTCTTACCCTTTATACATTACTATAGTGTTGATATCACATACTCTCTCTTCCTCTTGGGCTGTGAACTGGAATTTAACTTTGGACTTTGACAGACAAAGCAATGACATCTACTTTCAGGAGCTGCTTACAGGATTACGCAAACTTTTACACATCAGTACACACATTAGTGTATACATGGAGTAATTTTACACATTAGCATTATCACTGCCTAGTTGCTAAAACAGTAAGTGGCAAACAAGATAACTAACCGCACCTTAGACGCTGGTGTATAAATCGTAATTTTTACCTTCGCAATCCAGAAGTTAAACGTAATAAAGTAGTAACATTTTGGGGGGAACAAAGGGAGATTTCCTCTAGAGAATTAGTTTTTTTTTCGGAACTACCTATCACCCTTACCGCTATTGTTAAAGCTAAAGTGCATCATTTTATCACCAATTCCAGTGGGAAAAAAGAGAGAGCCAAAATTAGGAGATATTTCTAAGATAAAATTTCCAAAGCTGTACATTAAAATGAAGCAAATTATCAATGCAAAGCACTTCTTGGTTTCTGTGAGATCAGGATTAGGGCTGGATTATTCACAAGTGGGCACAAAGTTCCTGCAAAAAGTAGCGGTGAAATTTCATTCTCATGTACTCATAAGGAAGATTAAAGCAGGACTCAGCAACGTTCCCAGGTAACAGGGGAGGCAATGTCATAGCTAGAATGACAACATGGGAGTTTCTAAACCACATCCCTGCTTAAAGTCAGAGTTCATCTCACCAGGCAATCCTACAAAAACCTGTCAGGATTGGACAGAATGGAAGAAATTACTATACAGTCATCTAGGAGAGCAAGAAGCATTAGGCTGTGCGTCCAACTGAACAGGCATGAGAGGAAAAACCCTGAATTACCACAAGCAGGGATATACCATACACCATAGGGGGAAACCCCTGTGTTCTACATATGAATCACATCTGTTAATAATGAAATTATAACCTAAACCACAAAGGGTATTCTGTGTTCATCTGACAAACTTTTTTTTTTTTAATTAAAAAGGTAGAAAATAGGGTCATAATGGTTATTTTTCTTGCACTCTAAGAGAACACTGCCTCAATCCCACAGACGTGGCACTCGATGTTTCTGAGGTACTAGTAGATCAGGCTTTAGCATGGGAAGACAAGCTAGTATTTCAGATGAGTATTCTAAACAAAACCAAACTCTAGACAGTTTTCTTCGTACTTAAATCAAGGATAACTATTTAGCCTAAAATAAGTGACAGAAAACAAACAAACAAGAGAAAGCACAGCACCCTTCACTGTACTAGAGCTACGTCATTACTTGAATCAGAAGCCCCTGGTCCTTTATTCATGCACTTTTTTCTTCTCTCACATTTGGTTGTTAAGCCACAGGAATGGCTGCTCTGTGAATGCCCTGGGATACAGGGCCCTGACTGGGGTCCCTACATATCACCGTAACTTAAGCTGTAAAGTATTTACAACACGAGGGAGAGCATCTGAAGACTCTGATATTTTTTAACTATTTTTTAAGTAATGCTCATGAACACAGTTGCAGAGAAAACTGCTACAGAGAGCCTCTACATGTCATGGTCCTAACTGATTCAAAACACTCATTCTATCCTTGGAAAACGTAGCCTATGAAATGACACAAACCGTCTCCATTATCTTCTTAAAACACCTCACCTGCATACTGTGCTCCACAAGCTGAATGATTCTCCCAAAATTAGTCATTAATAGCAGGAGATGCGCAGCAATGTTTTATTCCACAAACAAATGCACTGAATTTCAAGCACTGAAAGATTCAAGGAGAAAATCTCCACCTGAAATTTGACGCAAATTCCCCTTACACTCTATTTCTGAATTACTATTTACCCTGTGCGCTATCAGTTTGGATCTATCAGAATAACAGGGTTTCTCCATGAACCTACCAACAAAGTTGAAGTCTAGGTTTAAAGTGGAAAAGCAGTGGACTCAAATTTGGAAGCCTCAGCCATATTTTTGAAGAAGTTGTATTTTTTTCATTTGGGAATAAATGCAACAAGAGAAAACAAAGAAAAACAAAACAACCAACAACCAATCCAACCACCACGATCTTTTGTGTAATGTATGTCACAGTGTTTCAAAAAAGCACACTGAAGACTGTGCAGTTCTCTTACTACTCAGTATTTCCTACAGAATTTAATTTGAGTCATGTTTCATCTTCCACATGAAGAATCACAATTGTTCCAACATGACAATCACTTCTGATGTTTCTGGCATCTACTAAAGTAAGAAATTTGGCATAACACCTATAAAAATGAAGAAAAGAGGTGCAATATTAGGACAAATCCTAAAATTCAATAGCTCATTTTCATACCTCCTACAAACTAGAGAATGGATTCTTGCATTTACAAAAAGTCAGAAAAAACCTCTCGTGCCTTCCTCTAGGTGTTGCCATCTGAACAAATGGCACCTTCCCAAGAAGGAACTCCTTTTCTCCACGATCCTGCCTCTACTTCGTAAATTTTCACATTTTCTTGACTTTTTTTCTTTAAAGACAGGTTTTAATGTCTACTATTATCAGGTGATATCAGCTGCCTTATAAAAGGTATAATGACTTACCTCTGCGATCAAGGAACGTGATTTTTTTTTTTTTTTTTTTAATCAATCCTCTCACCAAAAAGGGAAGAGAATCACCCACAAATACATTAACTGTAACAGGCTCAATCTTCACATGTTCAGGCTAACAACAAAGTTTTACAGTCCAGTACCATGAAAGGAACAGGATTAAATATTTTTAATCCATCAGCATTAAATCTTTTTTTTAAAAGAGCTAGAATCAAAACCTGAAGCTAGTTTCATGTCAAAATACATTTTGAAAACAAACAACAAAAAAGCAAAAAACAACAAACCAACCTATACCACACTTAATCACAAAATCTTTTGAAATAGGAGTTGTTTCAAAGAGGTAATGTTTCATTTCCTTCTGGAAATGTCATGAGCTTTTCCCCTAGGGTACTCAAAGGCTGATCAAAGCCATCCATTTTGCACAGAAAGCTTATTAGAAGAAAAAACTTCTACAAAGTAGAAATTACAAGCCAGTGGCTAAAGTCTACTGCTTTATTTTAGTATCTGGCTCAAGTTTCCACACCTCCATTAGGAATAAATGGCTTGCAATAGGTCACGCTGTCCATTAAAGATTGATAAATACTACAGAAGAATGATGTGCAATAAATACATCATGTAGATTCAGCATTAAAATAATAGCAAACATCTTCCAAGAGTCTACCAACACTATCACACGTTCACTTCTCCTCCTCTAGCCTCAGTTTTAAATGAATGTACTGGATAGATGAATCCTTTATGCATATTGTGATAATATAGGGCAGCCGTTTCACACGCTCTGCATCTACGGTGTAATTATCCCGCTACAAAATCCTGAAACGTCCAGGAGAACTGTGTCCTATTTGTATTGGCAGTACTAATGGGTGATACCCTGCATCAGATTGAAGTATTTTGCGTCTCCCTTTTCCAGAGGTGGAAGGTGCCTTGCCATTTTCTGTATGCAGTTTTCTCCACCCACTCTCCTCTCCCATCCCAGGCTCTCTTCTGCTGCAGTGCTGCCTTTCAGGAAGTACCGCCTTAACATTGGGATGTGAACGCCAGGTCCATTCCATTGACAGCTCAACCCATAGGGAAAACCATTAGGTGAGTACAGTCTAGAAAGGTACAGTCATTTTTAGACTTGTTGCAGTGACTGGTACTCTCTGTGGTTAAAAAGGGAACTTTGCACTGATCACACGTTCACTGTTCCCCACTTATTCTTATGGAAGCCGGGCTTCCATAACATGGAAGAGCAAATCCAAAAGATACTTTTCTTAAAAGCTTTAAAATTCAATAGGGATGAAATGACACGTTCAACGGCCTCTCTGCTCCTACTCATTTATATGAAAACCCTCGCATCACTAAAACATTTAAACCTGGGTCTGAACGGGGTGAGGGCGCGCAAAGCTTACTCTCTCACGCATTCGGTTACGGAATATATGACTGAAGTTGCTATGATGCATTTGACACCAATAAATCACTGTCAATCTTTCCTTCAGCAAGACATGGAAAATAAAAAGTACAGTAATTTGAATAATGGTGGGAAGACCAATACCGAAGCAAATTTCTCCATCCCTCTTGCTTCCATTGAGAGATTTGTCAATAAGAAACCCCAGATAGCAAGTGAAAACTCAGCACTAAATTTTCAACTTGGCTTTCCACAATATCATCTACTGACCTTCATACCTAGCGAAGGAACAGGGGAATCATGCAAAATAATTATAGACCATGTGTACAACTTGTATGCAATTTAAACTCGAACTCTGTAGTTTAATAGACTTCTCATATTCAATCAAGATTGCAAAAAATAAAGTGAGACTAGAATATACTCTAATCAGATCACTGTGGTCCTTTCAGAAACCTCTAACAGCATGATCAAGGTTTCAGTTTCCTGAACTTTTTATTACTGATGAGCAAACAAAAATGGTAATATACAGACATAGTGAAGTTACAGAATTCGGATATGGTAGTCCACTTTCCTCAGATTCTAATCTGCTGCACCCCCAAGGATTTTTTTCTCTTGTGAAAATCAGTCATGGTCTTTCTGCTACTACACTGTTCAGTCCTGCATCTCTGAGAACTGCTTCCAGAGCTGCAGAAATGTAAAGACACTTCTCAAACTCCAGCAAACCTAGCAGTGCAAGACTTTTAACACCCAAGACCTACTGAACGCAGTGTTTCTAGGGATTATTGCCCTTAATTACTTAGGAGTACTTTCTATATAATAAAACAGCCATTCCTCTCCATCAGTTTTTATACAGCTAATACAATTTATTTGGACTTATTTTGTAATGACTGAGCATTATTGTAACATGAAAAACAAAATGTTTAAACACATCACATGTTCTGAATCTGAGGAGTTTCACACCCCTCATTTTGCCAGGCAAGTACTCTCTGCTGCTTTGGAATTCAGTGCTCCCAGTCTCCAAACTGGCTTAGCACTATAGAACCTCGCTCCCCCCATTCCACCACAAACCTTGGAAAAACTTGCTTTTACCAATTTTTCAGGGGATTTTATGTTGTTCTTTAGCAGAAATTAAAATTAGGCATTAAATTGCGGAGCTACAGTATAATTTCTGATTTCTGCGTTTAGACCAAGTGATGACAGAGAGCTGATATGGGTGTTACACTAATCATCCAGATCACAACGTAGCTAGAATGCACAGCATCTCCTTTCCAGCCCACGCAACTGCATTTCCTTTCTGAGAAAACCAAGGTACAGGAGGGAAGGTGACGCACATATGGGTCTTGCACGGGTATGGGGTCATGACGTGGCTGGGGCACACATGCAGATTTAGAGGCATGCACTCTTTTAAAGCTTCCATAGGACTTGAATTATGAAACAGGCTACTACCATACTACGATGTACAAACTGTATCGTTTTCTACTGTGGATTTATTTCATTGTAATTTTTCCACATACTTTCTACTTTCCCCAGAATTGGGTGCAAAGAATATCCTAGATACTGCTATCTTGCACAGACAAATTATTTGGTGGAAACTTTCTTTTAGCCTTTCACAGCTATGAGGTCATGTCCCAGCCTTTTGCTCCAGCTCAGCACCAAAACTCTCCCCTTTGTTTGCACAAAGGTTGCAAATAACACTACACGCAGCTAATGACTAACCTAGCTACTTCTCATCAGTCTCTGCTCTAGGCTTTAGACACAAGAACCTTCTTTTCAATCCCCAAAATGCCCATTCCATTACTTTTCTGCACTTCATCAGTGCTCAGGTAACAGTGTCACGGACCCCTTTTACTATTGCGGTGGCTAGCAAAAGGCTTCCTCAGCCCAACAAACAAGGGAAGCTGGGTCACAGAGAAGCTGCAAAAGAGCAGAACTGTCAACACAGACAAAAATCACAATTCTTATTTCACTGCAGAAAGGACTATGGAGTGACCACAAACGACCAGCTGTGGAAATCACCTGTATGATTCAACCAACTTCTCTAATGACCCATTGTTCAAGCATGCAACAAATCACCCCCAACAAACAGGCTGCTTCGGACAGTATCTCTGAGCCCAAGTTCCTGTCATCCCAAGGGCTTTACAAACAGAACAAAATGACACTCTTAACCAAAAGAGAATGTCAGAAATTACATTGAGAAAAGCTTGAGTAGAAGTAATGGTAAAGTATTTGGCAGAACTTTTAATAGTCTTAAGATAAAAGAAGACTTTTTCCCCAACTTAAATCAAAAAGACATGGAAGGAAGAAGGATCATAATAAATTATCCTAAGTGCAGAAGCACCTCTACAGCTAGAAATGACCACAGAGCAAGATCACACTTTAAGTAAGACTGTAAAACTGAGGTCTAATTGCTGAGAAAGAGAGAAACGGTTTAGGCATATCCTCTTGCCAACTTATACAAAATGACAGCTATATAGGCAGAATTAGATAATAAAAGGGTTCCTCGCTGAAATGGGGCTTGTGTGGCCTTAACTTTGTGATGGGTATGGTCTGCCTGCAGGTAAAAAAGATACTTTTGCTTCCTCACATCATCATCTGAAACTTCATCCCTGACAAGCTTATCATGTCTTTAGCATCCTAGTAACATGAACATTTCCGTATTGATTCCATCTACCAAATTCATTGTGATTCCACAATTATTTTATTTAGTATTCCATGACTGATTTTACATTTATTTTACTGAAAATATGCATACGCTGGCGTACTTTGTTTTTACTGGAACTGGTTCCTTGAGCTCTTTTGATTCCTACCTCCTGTCTAGGGGTTAGCAGTCAACAATGACGCCTAGGAGGCAACACCCAAGTGTTCTTCCACGCTACAGAGAACTGGCACACAGCACTCCCCCAGCTATGAAATATATCCTATGCAAATATAGGATGCTGCGCTTTGAGATCCTGATGGTCTACTAAAATCTTGCCCTTCTGGATTGCTAAATCCCAGGAAAATTCTGCAAAGTGGGGCTGCAGAGCAGGACCTAAAGGAGCTGTCTCCTCAACTTCAGCCTTCTTTCTCATGCCTATATTGTCATGACTGTCCACTCAATACACAGATGGAGAGAGTGGTACAGAGTCTGCCGTATTTATTCTTCACCACAGTATATATACAACAGTTCTGTTTTTTCCTTTTTTAATGCTGTTGTATTTAGGAGTATTTGATTTAAAAATGACACTAACACAAAGGCAAGGCAAAGATGAAATGAAATGAGAACTGCAGACGTTACTTGCTTTGGACTCAGACTCCAAAGATCTGTGGTTACCCTGAAGTGTTTTTCATACTACAGCGTGGGATTGCTAAACGGATCAAGAATATCTGGAAAGTAAAGCACTTCTGTATCGTTGCAAGCATACAAAGAAGCCTTGAATTTGAAGATAATATACACATTACCTCATTTACAACAACTGTTCTGTAAAAGTAAAGATACACAAAATATTTGCCGGATTAAATTAAATATGCCTTTGACATCTGCCCAAAAATTCACACAGGCACATACAGGTAAACAAGAATCCGATGAAAGGGCTGTTGAAAAGTGTGTCCATTTCTGTGGGCACGAGAAAACAACTATGGTATTTTATCTGGTGTTTGACGTAACAAGATTTGGAGTTGCTGTGGTCAGCTCTCACTATGAGCACTAACATGATTCAAGCAGTCCCACGTCATTGAGAATGACCGAACAAGGATGATTCAAGGTTCATTAATTTAATGGAATCTCAATGAGGAAGATATAACTTGTACCCTATCAGAAGCACACAGTGGTGGTTCCACTCTGCCTACCTATGAGAAGTACTCCAGAATGTAAGTCTCAGAAAGAACAGATATGAAAAGTTATCTTTTGCTAGCTCTTCAAAAGCAGCTGGGTGAAATTGCACCTTCCATATCATTACTTCGTGAAGAGATGCACATCTTGAAAAGCTTATCAGTCTGCTAAAAAACAACAACCAAACACTAGTAACAAACCACCACCACTACCAAAACATTAACCATTATGGCACAATTAGGATGTCTCAGAAATAACCTGCGGAATTATTATATATACCGCTTCACATTGTAAGTGGAAGTGTCAAGTCTCTATATTGGTACCTAAAAAAAGCTCAGTGCTAACACTTACGCTATTTAGACCTTGATCAGTGTAAAAATTTAAATCTGATCACTATCCTGATGAATTTATGGCAAATTGACTGATTTGGTGATTTTTCTATAAAGAAAGAAAACACTTGTGTCACGGTTACTGACTTTAAATGATCCATACAGTGAATTCCGTGCCTCAAGAGGAATAAACAAACAGGAATAAACACAGTGATCTAGATAGGGGAAAAAAATAACAGTAACAAAACATTGCATACGTGTGAAATTTAGCCTATTAGAGCATTTGTGTTAGCTGGTTTTGCTCCATCTATTAGTAATGAAACCATTTTCAACATGAGTGAAAGGGAAAGAACCAGGAACATTCCTTAGCTCTGAATAAGCCACTGACACCCACTGAGGATTTTCCTAGCAAATGATATTTTTTTCTTTGGTTTAACGTTCAAATTCAAGTCATGCCAGGCCACTAATATGGAAATCTGCCTTTGTATTCATCATTAAATTTGTGTTTTTAATCATTATTTCTGTCATGTAATCCTTAAACTCCCACTCTGAAGACTGAAAGAAATTGCAAATTTTTCTTTTTTTAAGTTGATAAATGAATTTATCTACTATGAGTAGACTAAAGCACTACCACAAATCTCACATGCTGGATATGGGACAAAATCGATGTACTAGCATAGCAGAATTTTAAAATGTCATAGATGCCAAGTGAAAAACCAACCACAACCTCCTTATTTGATCAGCCTCCATGTTTCCCTGACCTGAGCATCATTAACAACAGCGAAGACCACAGAAACACAGAATGGTTTGGGTTGGAAGGATCTCAAAGACCATCTAATGCCAACCTCCCACCAGACCAGGTTGCCCAAAGCCCCATCCAGCACGGTCTTGAACACCTCCAGGGATGGGGCATCCACAGCTTCTCTGGGCAGCCTGTGCCAGTGCCTCAACACCCTCTGAGTGAAGAATTTCCTCCTTGTATCTAATCTAAACCTACCCTCTTGTAGTTTAAAGCCATTCCCCCTTGTCCTATCCCTACACTCCCTGACACAGAGTCCCTCCTCAGCTTTCTTGTAGGCCCCCTTGTACATCTTGCAGATACTAGAAGGCTGCTGTAAAGTCTCCCAGAGCCTTCTCTTCTCCAGGCTGAACAACCCCAGCTCCTTCAGCCTGCTTTCATAGGTGTTCCAGCCCTCTGATCATCCTTCAGGCTCTCCTGTGGACTCACTTCAACAGCCATCTTAAGAAAGGGTCCTGTACAAACAACAGCTGCAAATAATCCTTTCCAACCCTGTTTCAGAAACACCTGCTGCATCTGACACTTTGAGAGGACCAACAGAGGATGCCCATGGAAAAAACTTCTCCAGTATACTCTCTCATTCACTTGTGATTTGTGGCTTAAGAACTTTGTGAACAAAAGGCAGTATCTCTGTTTTTAAAGGAATAAGAATGGTACTGGAGCTATGAACTTGTCTAATGCCTTTCTGAAGCCATGAAGATTTTGGAAGAAGGAAACCTTGGTTTCATTTGGAACCCAGCATCTCAGTTTGTTTCAGTCCCTTTTTGCCCTCTGTAAGCTTGCTGACTTTATAGGCCTCTAATATTTTTCCTAACTTAAATCTCTTCTAGCTAGAAGACACATCCAACAGTCCATTTAACTGTCTCTTGCATTTTCATTCCATAGCTCATCTGCTTTGCCATCATCTGTATCAGGATGCAGGACCAGAAACACACACTCTTCAAGATGTGGGTGCACCTCACATTTACACAGCTGTTTTGTTCTCCTTTCCTAACAGTGCCTAGCATTCTGCTTTTTCATTTATACCAAGTACTACAGTGAGATTTGAACTTACCTACTCTAATGCCAAGATATCCTTCTGGATATCTGGATAGCCTTCTGGGGTGATAGCAGCTACCTTTCACCCAAGTACAATCAGGGCAATTTTTCTAAAGCTCCATATTTATCTACATTCCATTTCGTCTCATATTTCACTAGTCACTCAATACTATGATATTCTTCTACAGTTCTTCAGTATCAACTGCCCTTAATGACACAGCCATCTGTCACATTTGTCTTGTTCCTTTTACTTGCCACTCCCGTTATGTATCTATAAAGCAGAGAAACTAGCACAGTCCTTGTAGGATTTCACTAGTGAACTCTCTCTGCCAGGATACCTAATCATTAATTCCTCCAATTTTAGTCCTTTGAGCAGCTTTAACTTGGTTTCTCTGGGAAGCCTGAATAAGCAATCTTGTCACCCACCTCCTGGAGACCCAAGCAGCCTATGTTAATTACTTCTTATTGGTCAATATGCTGAACTCAAAAAGCTCCTCCCAGATTTTTGGAGTATAGCTTCCCTGCACAAGGAACCTCTAATCTTTCTCCCATCATATTCATGAACCCATTACTTTATTATTTTACAGAGCAAAGCTCACTATTCTGTAAGTTCCTGAGATCCCTCTGGGAGCTTTTCTCAGAAATGCACATGAAGTTTTCCACCATCTACTCCAACGACCAACAAGTTCTAAGCATGAGATTCCTCACTGCAGTTCTGAGTTCAGGCACTCACAGCTTGAGCTCCTTCAACAGGTCAGTGGTTCCGCTCCTCCTCTACTCACTTTTGGAATACACTTTTTCCTTCTAATAGGCTCTCTTACCAAATATTTTAACATTACCAGCTCTGCTAGTTCGTTTTTTCCAGAGTTTTCTCCTCCCAGAGACTTTTTGGTTCATTGTAGGCATTTACTTTGAGCCTTCAGTGCAACATTTTAAATGATAAAAATGTTTTTGATTTAACGGTAAGGTAAGCATAGGTACCAATGGCAGACTGACCTGGAAGAAAAGACATTTAAGATGGCACACGAGCCATCAGCTCTTTCCTGTCCTGCACCCTATCTCCCCTCCCCCATCATGATAGCCATCTTTTGGCATAATAAGCTCCTCTTCACCCAAACACAAAATGAACATCATCTCTTCTGTATGATAGGTGTAGACAGTCACCTAAACATTTACTAGGAAGAAGGCAATTACATTTTTGTTATTGGTGTTGTTATTTTGCATTTTAATCTCATTTTTAGGCCACAAAGACCTAATAAAGTTTTATTAATAGGAGGCTTTACACTGAACATGAGCTGAAGTCCTCCCATCCCCAGCTGGCATCCAAACTACCTGTACAGTCACATAATCAGCGCAGCTATGACACACTGGGCAGACAACAGCCAGCTTCTACAGAGAGTAGGTGAAGGGCTCAACGAAGTACCTTCATCAACGATGAGGCCAACGCAGGGCTGCTACTTCACATCTTCACTAATGACCTGGACAATGGGATGGATGCTGGCTTGCTCTCAGCATATCTGCGGCAAATAAAAATACCGGGAAGAGTGTCTGATGGACAAGACAGTTGCGCTGCTATTCAGAGGGACCTTGACAGGCTGGAGAAACGCACCTACAAGAGTATCATGAAGTTCGACAAAGGGAAAAGCAAAATTCTGCACCTGGGAAGAAATAACCCTCCCCAGAAAAAATAAATCTAAAGGGGATCTATCTAGGTGTATGACTATCTCATGGCGGAAGGAGTCAAGAAAATGGAGCCAGACTCTTCACAATGGTGCCCAGTGACAGGCCAAGAGACACAATACAGGAAATTCCACTCAAACAGAGAAGTTTTATTTCTTAATTTATATTTTAGTATTTTAAATTGTCAAACAGTGGAATGGGCTGGCCAGAAGGGTTGGGGAGATGAAGCAACCTGGAGGTGCTCCAAACCTGACTAGCCATGACACTGACCATGAGCAAGGGGGTTTGACTAGACAATATCCAGAGGTACCTACCAACCTCAAAAATTCTGCGGAAATAAGCCCTACTATAATAGCTAGCTTCTATGTAGTCACCTGTCCTCCCATTTCACAGCACGTGTGGTATGAAGATGACAGTCAAATGCAGAGCATTTCCTTCCATTCCACAAGCTGTAAGGGAAGTAATTTGTTGAGCAGGTAACAGTCAAGGAAAATGAGCAAAGAATGAAAGAAATGCTATTTTTGGCTTGAGTAGAACTAGTGCATAGATTCCCCTTCTTCATGGCAACTGAAATAAGGTTATGCACAAACTTTTCTCAAGAAGCTTTCAACTTTGTTAGGGTCTTGAAATACATTTGATATTTATTACTATTTCATTACTTTGTTCCTCTCAGAATTAACTTCTAAGGCACAGGCAGAAAAAGACAACGCTGTCCAGCATTTCTTTGAGACACTGGATAAAAGAGACAGAGATTAATTTATTTCCCAGCAAATACCATGTTTAGCCACTGCTGTTACATTCAACTAAAAACCACACACAAAAACAAAACAAGAAAAAAATAGGAAGAAACACGATGGCACACGCAGACCACTCTAGGCTCAAGTAGCCTTCCACACTTCAGAGCTTAGAAGTACAGCAGAAACAGGTAACCACCTAGCTCTGAGCTTGTGAACATCTCCTTGCTCACAGGTGCACATACCCTGTTCTCAGAACTTTCAAATAAGGCGCTCGTACACTACATGCCTATCGCTAGGTAAGATGATGGAGCCAGGTTATTTTCAGAGGTCCCCAGTGCCAGGCCAAAAGGCAATGGGCACAAACGGGAACATTTGATCACAGTTCTAATTGTGCCTAATCTTATTTACAGTGTCACAAACTATTTAGTTGTCTTGAACAGACCAGAAAAATGAGTAAAAACATTATCTTCCAGACAAGTCCTCAGAGACCACAAACAACAGGTTTGCGTGCAAAAGAATCCACTTTATGACTATTACACAAATCATCTAACAAGAGCAATGAAATGGAATTCCTTTTACCTCTGAACCTGGAAAAAAAAAGTTGAGATGACATCACCTTTTCAGTTATTATTTCATTACAGAAATTCCTAAAATTAGATATCAAGAAACTAGACTCAATGTCACACTTCCTCAGGCAGAATGACAGGTAAGTTAGACAGTAAGTGAAAGCTACACTATTCTCTCTAAATATTATTTTTCACTTTTTTTTTTTTTTTTTCCTGGAGAAAATACCCAACTCACTTCTGGAGCTACGTTAACTTCTAGCAAAATCTTTCACTAACTATTACAAATACAGCATAGAAGTTTAGAAATCCTATTTTCCTCAACTTACATTACAAATTGCATTTATAGGGACTGTAAAAAGCATCCTTTCATTACTGAACAGATGGGAGTCTTGCAGCAGCAAATAAAAGAAACATTTATTGGAAGTAAAGAGACTGATTTTTCATCTGCATCTAAATGAAGTCCTCATTCTAGAAGGATGCTGTTTTCAGGCCTTTGCTTACATTCTAAGATATGTTGAAGAAAAAAGCAGCACAGCGCTTTTTTTTTCTTTCAGGATTTTAAAGATCAGAGCAAAAGTAAGGGCTACAAAGCTGGTGAAGGGCCTGGAGCACAAGTCCTGTGAGGAGAGGCTGAGGGAACTGGGGTTGTTTAGTCTGGGGAAGAAAAGGCTCACGGGAGACCTCATTGCTCTCTACAACTACCTGAAAGGAAGGTGTGGGGAGCTGGGGGTCGGCCTCTTCTCATAGGTAACTACTGATAGGACTAGAGAGGATGGCCTCAACTTGTGCCAGGGGAGGTTCAGGTTGGAAATTAGGAGGCATTTCTTCTCAGAAAGACCAGTCAGGCGTTGGGACGGGTTGCCCAGGGAGGTGGTAGTGTCACCGTCCCTGGAGGTGTTCAAAGAAAGGTGGGACCTGGTGCTTAGGGACATGGTTTAGTGGGTGACATTGGTGGTAGGGGGGTGGTTGGACCAGGTGATCTTGGAATTCATTTCCAACCTTAATGGTTCTATGGGAAGGGCAATACCCAAGTTAATGTCAGCATTACACTAAAAGCTAACCTAATGCTTCAGAGAATTTTTTTTTTTTTAAGTATTTGTGCTATTCCTTAAGAAATCAAGGATGTGAGCAATACACATTCAGAGTAAGTCAAAAGATTTGATGACAGATTATAGTCAGATTTTGAATGATACAATATAGGTAATTTTCAATTGATAAAAACTATTTGCTTTAAAAGACCAGTGTGTTGTTGAGAGCTGGAGAAGCTTCAAAGAAAGCAAGACAATATTTGAAAGACAAAAGAAGATATGACCGCTATTAATCTGATGATCACCAACCAGAAACATAATCTTGGAGTTACAGTGCCATGCAAAGGTCAGTTCTGTGTGCAGCTGATGTCAAAGAGCAAATCTGACATCATAAAATCAAGTCATACATATTTTCAAACCAGAAAATACTATCAAGCCACTGCATTAATAAATAAATAAAGATCAGCTCCAGTCCCCTCATCTCCAAAGAGGAATAGCAGAACTTCAAAGGGCTCCAAGAACGGCAACGAGAACAATTGAGTTTCTGTTCTGTTGTACAACAAATAAGGAGACAAGACAGTCTAGAAAGGAGATAATTATTGTACGCAAAGTTCTACAAAATTCTGTGTGTCTCATACACACAAGACGACTCCCTGCCTCTTCTACTACAAAAACTTAAAGGCAGTGGCATCAAACAAACTTAGCAGAAGCAGGATCAAAACACAAGCAAAACCACGCTAGGTAAACTCCGCTAGTGGGGAACTTGCCAACCATTTATGCTGTAGATGCTTGGCAGGGCCTGGATATCCACTGTGGGT
Source organism: Oxyura jamaicensis (assembly GCF_011077185.1). Taxonomy (NCBI): domain Eukaryota; kingdom Metazoa; phylum Chordata; class Aves; order Anseriformes; family Anatidae; genus Oxyura; species Oxyura jamaicensis. Next base: position 62,964,147 of record NC_048896.1, read on the forward strand.
TAGGAAATACAAAGGTACCACTTCTGAGTAATTCCTCTGAGCTGAAAATAGCTGGCACTCGGGAAGATTCTGAGGAGTATCATATGCCCCAAGAGTCTGACTGTGGCCACTCCTGTAGAAAGAATAATGAATTGATACCACCTGATGAAACATGGCTCCAGAATTTAAGGAAACTAAACTTCTTCTTGTCATGGTGTTCCTGTTTAGAGTACTTCAGAACAAATCCTTTGTATCTTCAAAACAACTTATTTAAATTCAACAGGGTCTGTGCAGACAGGACTGGCTAACGTGGACAGAACAAGATGAGCACAGTCTCTGATCAAATATTCCTCCTGGGCTTACTCTTGCAACACTCAAGCAGGAACTCACGTCCTCTAAGTACTAGAATACTGCAGTGGCTGTGGCTGCAACAGTAGACAGAACAATTTAGTGTGGGTAAGCTCCTGATCCTCTCCAATAAATCCTATGTAACTAATCCAAACCAAGTGGGAAAAGTGGGCAAAAAGAAAACAATCAAGAAACTGAACTTTAAAAGAACAGATAGATTATCATAAAAAATGCCTATTAACAATGTTGAGCCTTGGTTACTGCTCACCAAGATTGTGGCTCAATAGCTTTTGTCCCTATCTAGTGATCAATCTAGGCCATCTGCTTAGCATGTGCATTGTCACAGCATCCAGTAAGGTAAAACAATATTCTTCGTTTGTGGTTTGTTAACATCCTGTTCTGTTACAATCTGACACTGGCCTTTTGACCTAGCAGGAAAATTTTAACTTTCATTTCACCATATATTTCTTAAATCCAGAGACTGAGAACAGTTATCAACAACTCTTTTGTGTGTCCTCTTGGAAGGATTTTGTGTTTCACCAGTGTATACCTGCCTCCTTCCCACTGTAATACGCTGAAAAACAGAAATCTCCCCTCAGGTGTTTTTTTTGTTTGTTTTTTGTTTGTTTTTGTTTTCAAAAGCTAGAATGAGAAGAAAAATGAAAGGATGCCTAATTGCACCAGTATTCCTGAATAGGTAACTGCAGAACTGAAACATATAGCCAGCCCTCGGTAAAGCCTGTTTATAAAAGCTGAGCACTAGAAATGCAGAGAGGAATCACCCTGTGGCTGACTGCAAACTGACAAAGACCTGACAGGGAAAACTTCACTCTAAGTCCCCTATAGCACAGTGTATCCCCCCTTGGATAAATACTAACTACAGAAGTAAAGCAAATACTGTATTATCAGTGCCAGGAGTTTGAAAAGTAACTTATGCCTCCTTTTTGTTGCCTACTGCTATCATTAAGTGACACTGCATCATGGGGCACACACCCACTCTGTCAGAGAAGGGCCTACACAGACCACCTAGACCTCTTCAAGAGACCACTACAGCAGTTAAAAGACACAGTGAAAAAACTGTGCTTTAAAATCAACAAGATGATCTGTGAATTTTCCAGCTGATTTTTCTTTTTTAAACTCATGCAAACAAAGGCTGAGAAGCCACACACAGAGCAGTACTAGCCAAATCAATAGTATCAGGCAACTGTATTTCCTTCTTTTAGATTGCTTGCATGGCTAAAAAGCTATTATGATTGTGAAGCCATCTTTAAAAGCCAGCTGCTGCTTACACGTTGGGAGTTTGAAACTGGAAGCTTCCCATTGCAGTCCTTGTCCATACTGCTAATATCTAGCCTGCCTTTCCCTGTTGCTGTAAAACCAGGCTCAACTCCATCCCCTCTACCATAGCCAAGCTCATCACCACCCATGCAAATACACAATCTGGGCAAAGCCACTGTCTGCAGCTCACACTAATTCCTCCGAGAAAGCATTTCTGACCTCAATCTACCTACCTCAGTACCAGAACCTTAAGCTGCTAACAAGTTCTCTTCACCTGTGTGCACAGCTTGCTTTCTCACAAAGTAACTAGTCAGAGACTAGTGTTATTTGGGTAAGGTACGAAGTCACCTGCCATTCGTGATTCCAGGACACAAGGTGGTGAGGAATAACAATACATCCTCTCTCTGATTTATGGATTAGGAAGTATTGTACTTAGATCATCTGTCCAAACCTGTCTGGTTTTGCACATGCATGATGACAGCAGTCATGGACACCGGACAGTGGCATGTAACGTTTAAGAATTACCCTTACAGCCTTTCCTAGCTGGTTATGTTTGTTACCTAACAAGCAGTATTTAAGAAGACAGCTTGAAGCTCTACATCACACAATGTCCCACCTGAGATAAAATCCAGTAATTGTGTTTTTCAGCATAGCAGCTTAAAATTTCTCTAGAGTACCTCAAAAGTAGTCTGTGGTATCTTCCTGAAGTATCTGAAGGAAAAATCAAGGTCAAATGTTGCATGGCGACAGCAAATGGCTCAACAGGTTTCCATGTGGGGATGAGAATTTCTTCAATTTTTGACACCACACACCAAGCAAGGGTCCAGTGAGATACCACAGATTGATTCTTCTCTGAAAACATTAAAGTATTTACCTGCTTTTGAAGGGAAAGTATGGAAGAAAGCACCCTCATCTCTTGCTCTGAAGCATCCTTAACCCTTAAACAGCCTCCCCGATCCCCAGTGAAAACAAGTACAGTTCCAATGAGCTATCTGGAGTGTCTGACAGATCTCTCTTTCTTTCCAGCCACAAAGAACCTCTTTGTCTTAAGCCCACCAGGGCTAATACATTGGTTTCCAAACAGCTAAGTGTCCCCAATGCTTACTCCTAAAGGTAACTTATACCTAGAACATCACCTTAGCATTTAAGAGTTGGTTTACATCAGGAGTACAACATCTTTAGAAAAGATCTCCACAACAAAACAGAGGATTCATGTCACTTTCACTCTGCAGTTCCTTCCTATTGCACTGCACCAGTAATAGTTAACCCACAGTGACACCACTCAAGAACAATGCTCTGATTTAGTTTCCTTTCTTCAGAATAACTCCCATTTTGCTTTCCTTTGTTTTAAGCAGAGAAACACACAACATCTATGTCCAGAAAACACACTTCTTGCTGGAAACCATAAAGAACAGGAACTTGAAGGACCTACTCAGCTTCCCACCCATACGCCAACAAAACCAGTGGGCCAAACTCACAGAGCTGTGTCTCACCAGCAGTGTGTTTGTATCATTCTCTACAATTTTCACCTAAAACAAAGTGTGAAACAAAACTAGAAGAGGTTAACACTTGTATTGTTTTGTGGGTGTATCAGGAACACTGTCTGCAGAGTCCTGTGTGTACATCTAACTAAATGAAAATTGGTAACTAAGTTTTGATGATGCCGATAATTAGTGTGGAGACAGCTCTTAGAAAATCCATCTGGATCCAAAAGGAGAAAACGAACAGAATTGATCATTCCTGTAAATGTATGCAAGGCCTTCTGAAGACAGGTTATACCTACACAGAAAGAACCCATTGAAGCTCACCTAGAAATCCTGCAAAAATTAAATTATTTCCTGAGTAAATACAGCACACCATCTTATTCTGTATTAGATCCATTCCTAATCTTCACCCTTTATTAATCAACCCCACTTAGACTAATTCATTTTCTCCCTCAGTCTTGCAAGTACCCTGAATTTTACCATAAAATGGAAATACTGACTCTGAAGCTCATTATCTCAATGAGTTTACTTTCTGAAAAGGAGATATTTTTTTCCCTGTCACTATTCTTCATATCGTGATGTCCTAACTGCATTATATTTACAGTGGCCAACAATTAAAGCAGAAAAGTTATGAATGGGCAACAACTACCCCATAGCGTTATCTGGCGTTTTAGTTATTTCACACTGTTGTTCTAGAAGTTCGTAGAGCAATTCTTACACTAACAATTACGTGTGCCACACAGGTATTTTAGCATGTTGGCTTGAAAGTCACCACCCTCATGTGACCAAAAAAATGCTGATTTCTAAGAGGTCCATAAGGATCTGTTAGCCATAATACATGCGTGTAGAACCCATTAGTTGGATCGTTAGTAGGCACCATCAACTGTTCACGTAAAAAAGCCAATGTAAAGCCCCATAGTGCGACACTTGAAGCCTAAGCGGTAGCCAGTTATAAATGATTGACCACACTTTGAACCTGATGGTCTAGCCAGTTTTTCCATCCACTCTCCAACCCACATCTCCACAATCTCAGAAGGCTATCAACAGCAACTGTACTTTCTAAAGCTGAAATAAGCAACATTCACCGGTCTCCCTTCACACACAGAACCAGTCAGTTCATTACAGAAAGCAGTCAAACTTTGGCAAATCTGTGCTGGTGCACTCACCTTCTTGTCCTTCAGTTCTCCAACGCTTTGCTCTGTAATTTCCCCAGGGACTGTGGTGACACTGAACAGCCTCTATTTCAGATTCTTCCCCTCACCCTTTGCTTTTTGTTGTTGCTCTTGCTTTTTACTGGTCAATGGATATCCACAATCACCAATGTCTTCAGCTGTCTCGGCTGTATTTCATATACCAATATTAATGAATAATTAGAACACACTGCTACCAACAGGAAATCTGGTAATGGTGAGTTATGTCAAATACTCTGCATTTGGTAAAATTTGCTTCAGCGAGTTCAATTAGAGATAGTCCTCAACATTTCAAGAGGATTTTTCTCTCAAAGAACCACAACATCAGCGCTCACGAGGCATATGGTGCAGTAATAATGACTTGCGCAGAAAAGAAATGGACTGAGCAGACATGCATGGTAAAACACCACTTCTCTAAAATGACAGTCAGGCCACACAGATTTATGACCATCCAAATTAGCAGAAGGGAGAGACCTATACTATGAGATCTCTCTACGCAGTTCGGGAGCATGCACTTAGCCAATGCTAATAGTGGTGGCGGTGAGCACTAAGGCTCCCTTAAGTCCTTCACCTCAAAACTTTAAATCCACACCTATTAGGCAAATACCAACAACACAAGGCAGGAGGATAGAAACTCGTGTCAGATAGTTTCTAAGTAAAGGTTTAAATTTACTTTCCCCTTTTACTGGAAGGAATTTCTTAATTTTTTTCTGGTTTGCACTTTCTTCTGAAACAGTGGGTACTTGCCCTAATGAGGGATGCTATTCATCTAGCTAAACCCACTATTCTTCTAATCCAACATGGCAACTTCTTTCTTCTGATTTTTCCCCTTGCTTCCCATGTCCCTGTCACACAAGCCATCCAAAGGATACTTTCCTGCATCCTCTACATACCCGTGAAGATGTTATCACATGCATTGGTTAATCAGCAAGTTAATACTATAATCCTATGAGAATCAAGCAATAAGTTAAATTCATTTAAGGATTTCTCCTGCCTTTTCCTAGCTTTCCTTATTAACACAATTAACTCACTCCTGTAAATACTAATACGTTACAGAATTCCTTAGTGTTCCACTTGTATTATCTACTAAAAACATGCTACAATACAGAGATTCGGATTCCTGACTGTAATTGATATTGCCTGGTTGTTCTTGCTCAACAGGAGATACAGCAGCCACCTCTTTAATAGTTTACAGATTTTGAGTTTTAGGATCACACGGACTTCGGAAGCAAGTGCTCCATCCTACAGGGCATACTAAAACCACACACCTCAGTGCTATTCATTTTTTTAAAGCTTCTGTTCTTTTGTTATTGATGTAGCTCCTTCTGTAGTATCAATTCTCTATTTCTTTAAGGCTGGTGGGGTGATCAGGCTCTGCTATGGCTTGATTGAAGAGAAAAACTGAGGAAAGGCTGAAGAAGGAAAGGGCTATCTCCTCTAGATAGCTTAAAATCAAATGAAGAATAACTGCTACTCATCCTTTTATTCAAGTCTTCACTTTGACATGTTTACATGCATATCCCTACCGAACAGAATACTAAAGGGGTTATTGCTTAGAATTGTGAGATCTGTAAACAGAATATGACCTCTACTATTCCAAATTCTATAAAAGGGGGCTAGAAAACATGAAGTGAGTTAAATCAACAGCCTGTGGTCACAAGTTGATGGTTAACACCTTCATAAGAGATATGAACTCTGTTGTGGTTCCTAGAACTCTTATTGACAGTAATACTGTAAAAGCATGCCACTGCAGTAGGAGTCTGAAAAACTCCTGCACACGAACTAAAATATACCAAACAAGCCAAACACAATGACTCTAGCTGAATACCACTTTGTTCTGGTGATGGAGAAAGGAGGCAAGCAGCTTGATGAACAAGATGTCTAATACCTCAATGAAACCACAACTCTCCAGAATTCACCCGTCATCAGGTTTGTAAGGAAAAAAATATGAAAAAAAATGCAAGCTTTCAGTTCAGAAAGACATGCAAAAAAAAAAAGTGCCAAAACTGAGAGGAGTCAGATCCTATGTAAAAACTTTTCCAGTCTTTGAAGTTGTGCAGGTAAGGGTTTAGTCAGTGTGATCATTATTTCATTTACTTTAATTTCTAAAAGAGAAAATAAGTCTTTATTCTTTATGTTAGGCACAAGTACTACAAAAAGTATAAACAATCCACTACAACAGCAAGACAAACATTCTTCTTTCCCAGCTCCCTCGATCCACAAATATGCTTCCCTTTAACATATTTGCATTACTGCTAATTCATCTTTTTGAACATTTAGTTAAGATTTTTGACGTGTTCCTTGAAGCTTTTTCATTATTATTTTACAGCATTTTTAAATGTCATACCATAATGTTGTTTTAGTGTATCAGTATTTTATTTAGAAAGAAAATGAGATATAAATCAACCAACCTTTCATAACTGGGCATTAAAAACAAAATGAAAAAAAACACGCTGTGACATGGTCACTGGTATCTGCCCCTGCTACATTTTTTAAGACGGGATTTTGAGGTCCAGCAGTGGCAGCACTACTATGTCTTGCACGATTCCAAGGTAAGCTCCTGTTAAAATACAATCGACCCTGTAATGAAGCAGAGAGCTGTATAAATCACTATACCTCTGAATCAAACCCCAGCTAACTCCTTGCCTCGGAGAATGTAAAAGCTCAGATGGAATGGAATTACTGAAATCTGACCAATGCAGGAAGTCCAACACCATCCAGAAAGGAAAATCAGTGCATTTACAAGTTTCGGGACAGCATCATATTCTTATCTAAAACAGCTATCCGTTTTTTGACAGTATATGAGCCGCTGGCATACACTGACCTACTGGTCTGTACTAATCTGGAAGCCAGTACTGAAGTGAAAAATGAAGCAAGACACACCTCATTTAAAAAGGCATATGGAGAGTAGAAACAAGGACAGACAGCCTGGGTTGGGTACAGAGACACTGCCTGAGCAGCCAGGGATAATGTTAGGAAAGCGAGAGCCTGTTTAGAATTAAATTTAGCCAGGGACATTGAGGGCATTAGGAAAGGGATCTACAGGCACATCAATGATAAAAGGAAGACCAGGGGAAGAACCTGGTGGGGCTGGTGGATGAGAAGCCAAACATGAGCCAGCGTTACGCACTTGCAGCCCAGAAAGCCAACTGTATCCTGGACTGCATCAAAAGCAGAGAGGCCAGCAGGGTGAAGGAGGTGACTGTCCCCCTCTGCTCTGCTCTCGTGAGACTCCATATCGAGTCTTGCACCCAGCTCTGGGGCACTCAGCACAAGAAGGACAGGGACCTGTTGGAGAGAGTCCGGGGCAGGGCCCTGAAGATGATCAAAGACCTGGAGCACCTCTTCTATGAGGACAGGTTGCAAGAGCTCAGCCTGAAGAAGAGAAGGCTCTGGGGAGACCTTACAGAGATCTTTCTGTACCTAAAGGGGGCCTAAAGAAAAGCTGTGGAGGGACTCTTGTCAGGTGGCGGAGGGATAGGACAAGAAGTAATGGCTTTAAACCATTAAACCATAAGAAGGTAGGTTTAGATTTGATATAAGGGGGAAATTCCTCACTCAGAAGGTGTTGAGGCACTGGCACAGGTTGCCCAGAGAAGCTGTGGATGCCCCATCCCCGGAGGTGTTCAAGGCCAGGTTAGATGGGGCTTTGGGCAACCTGGTCTGGTGGGAGGTGTCCCTGCCCATGTCAGGTGGTTGGAATTAGATGGGTCTTTGAGGTCCCTCCCAACACAAGCCATTCTATGATAAAAACTAAAAGCTGTTTTGGACACAGATCTATTCAGAAGTAATAATATGACTGAGAATTACTGGGAGGCTCAAACCGTCATGTCAGTGACACACAGAAGACCACAGCTGACTTGCAACCTTTGTGAGTACCACAGCCACAAACATTCTGCCGTTGTCCCTGTGGATTCCTTATGACTACTTGTGGTCAGATTTGGTTGTCTTGCACGTACACACTGAAGACAGAATAGTCTCTAGGAGTGATCTAACTACTTTGGAAAATACTTAGCTAGCACATTCAAGGTTAAAACTTCTAAGCAGGACCGATTCCCAAAACTTAAGGAATAACACAAACATGAAGTTGTGAGTTAACATTAACTGAGTGTGTCCTGTTTCTGGAGGTTCCCCATGTGATCTACATTATTTCCCCTTCACAGAGGGCATCTGATAAAAACGGTCAAAACAAGATCTGTTGCTTTCTCCCTCTGGACCACAAAGCCTACAGCAAAAGGTTAAGGGAAAATTAATCACTCAACCAAAGTGAAAACTCCTGTGTGGGGGCAATTTATTGAATACTGCATATTCAGATCTTTTCTTCCTTTTAAGTTCTCCATGACTTGCAGAAGAAAACAGTAGAATGTTGGGAAAATACAGCAGTAACCTAGGGCTGGCTGGGCTGCGATTTCAGCACCAATGCAAAACCAAATGCTCCAGCACAAAGGAAGTGCTTGAAGCAACCTCTAACCTAAACTACAGCAAAAGCTACTCCAGAGATGCTTCAGATTCAGAATCTCAAATTCAGCTGTTCCAAGTGTATTTCCATGGAATACTTTATAAAGAAGAGGAAAAATCTCTAATTTTATAGAACTGACATAGCAAAGACTGAATAGCATAGATAACAATGAGCAGCAATTGTAATTTAATTACAAAAAAGAATTTGTTCTGTGCCCAGTACTGAAGTATTTCTTAATGCTTCAGACTGTCAAAACACAAACTCAAACCAAACAACTAAAACCCTTCAATAAAATGACCTAACTTTACAAGCACTCTGGAGGAAAGTTCACAACCTATTGCTCAGCAGCTAAGCTCTGCAGCCATAACTTCTGTTTGAATCAGATGCTATCAAGAATAAATACAGGAGACAAAAGATAAAGTGTCAGGAAAGGTTGCAAACTGCATGTCTACTATATATTGCAAGCTTCAATAGCTACTAAGACTTCTGTATGACTGCATGCACTAAATGCTTGTATTTATTTCAAAACCAGGAAATGAAGATTGAGTTCTCCAGGAGCCGGGATCATACTGCTGATTAACGCCAGGTTCATTGTCTGTGGACAGTTACACAGACACTAATAAAAAGGATTACGCTCATGGACTGTATTTAACCCAACCAACAGCATATTCTAACTGACGTTGGACAGAACTGCCTTCCTCCCCAACACACACATATTATACGGCCAGAACCTACAGAATGGGTTTCCACATACAGTTTTATATGCAACAGATGATGAAGCAGTCACCCACCCAGACTTCCTCATGCGGAACGCTACAAAGCAGACCCACAGTAGCGTACAAAACCCGAATTTATCCCACGTGGCTTCAGCAGCAAACACATGAAGTGGTAGCAATGTGTTTCACGTAACATTAGAGACTTCTGGGCAGCAGGGGGAGCATTTGGCTCAGAACAACACTCAGTGAAGAAAACTATCAATTTTAAACATTGCTCACAGCATTCCCAAGATTATCAAGCAACAGTGCTTTGAATCAAGAAAGAAAAACAATTCAGCAATATTGTGCAGGAGTCCAATGTCAAATGACTGCTGACTCTCAACTTCAGTACTGCAATATACACCATGCCATGCAGTGGGTTGGCTATCATGAAGAAAATTGGTAAATATTTTTAAACACAGTGCATTTTCATTTTAATCTAGAGAGAGGTGAAAAGTACATGCAAGGAAAAAACAAAGAGCATTAAGATATACAGAAGCAGAAGACTTGGTTTAATGTCCCAAAACAAAGAATCTTGCTAGAGGTTTTTTCATATGCATTTTACAGTGGATCGTATGGAAACTGACCTATGCATCTAAGCTTACGTTAACTGTCTTTGCAGAAGATGACAGGTAAAACCACCTTCAAACAGGAAGCCAACTTTCTTCCTGTTGTTTAATCAACAATTACTAAAATGAGACTGCTACTTTCTTCTGCACTTCAACAACGCGCCAGGATTTGTGGAAGGCCAAATATATACAGATAAACAAAGTGGTTAAATCTTTAGAACATTTTGTGTGCCAATAGTGTACTCTATGGCTTATTCTATGGGGGAGTGGGACAGCGCATGAGGGAAAAAGTGTTTCATGCAGAAAGCACAAAGAGACTGCCAAAAGTGAGTGTGGGCTTCTCTTTCCCCAGTGCATGTAGGTAAAATCCCTCTTGCTTTAAAAAAATTCCAAAGTGTCATCAGGGGAGGAAAAACAAAAGTAATGATTCTTGCCATACAGGTAAAGCATATGAAAAAATGTGTAATAAAACCTCTTTTACATGACGCCCCCATCTTTTTCCCTCCAGAAAGAAGAGTATAAATACACTAAACAGCCTAATGACAACTTATCAGCTCTCATTATATATCACAACTGAAATACTAGCATCCAAACAACCAGAACACTGACAAGATGTGCAAAGTACTGATCTTCAGCTGCCTTTCAGTAGCAATACTTATGACTACAGCTTATGGAGCACCTCTATCAGAGAAAAATGACACTCTTACAACTTTAATAAAAGATTTAGTAAACCTGGGACCAAGCATGAATGTAAGTGGATGGTTTCCCTGTATTAATTCTTTACTATTAGTCTTTTCTACTTATTTTTGTCTATGAACTTTGTTCACAAATTTAACTTTTTTTCCCTCTTCTCTACAGAAGATTGATCTTGAGCTCTACACACCAAATGACAAACAGGTAAGTTCAAGCTTTCTGTCTTCAGAAGGACTGCTAAGATAGGGCTATTTTAAAGTTATGTATTATTGAATTAGACCAAAATAATTCACTTATCAAAAGGCCCGATAAAAAAGACAAATTGGAGCTGTCTGAACTTAGTGTGAGGATAGCATAGTTTCCTAAAAGACATTTCTACTTTTGATTTGCATTCTCAAATATTAACAGGCTAGTGTACGGTATTACCTTCTTGGTCTGTGCAATATATAACAATTATTTGTGCTACATTCATTTTGCTTAACGCACACTTGAATACACAAAAAAATATTTTATGAATCATTTAAATGTTGTATTATATTTGCAGGAGGCAATATAGTTGTATCAGTACTAACCCAAGAACAATTTTGAGAAAGAAGCTAGACTTAGAAATGGTTTCAATAAAGTTCTATATGAAATACTCGTACTTTATTGAAATGAGATGCAGAGATACTAGTAGGTTCTGTTTAAGATACAGATCTTGTATATCCCATCAATAATGAAACTCAGTTATGCTCTACCTAATTCTTTTCAGGTGAATTCTTCTTCACCAACCCAGCTTAGATAAGTACATTCATGTTTTAGGGTATTCACTTAATACCTCAGACTTAGTTCCACAAGAAAGCTGTCATCATGGTTGCTTTTTTTCTAAAATACTGCGCATCTGAGTACAACAGCATTCTAAGGACAGCTGGACTACAAACTATTCACCATCAACAGGCTGCTGATCTGTATTGATTTTCTGATATAGCGTGCAAGTATACCAATTAATCCTTATGCAAGTTAACTACTTTGACCCTCCAATTAAGCTTTTAATCCAACAGAATTCTCATTTAATAGTAATTTTGAGTAAAGATTTAAAGCCAGATTCTGCAACCACTTCCTTATCTGAGTCATTTTTCTCATATTCTGCCAAGATCAAGATGTAACTATCTCAGAACTCCACTGCTCAAACGCAAATGTATGAGTCTGATTAATAACTTATCAGAGTGCCTGAAATAGCTTTTAAGCGTGATGTGTAAAGATACTTACCCATATTCAAAAGTGAGATCGGATACAACTAGAGAGAGCAACCTGAGTGCGTTAACTGAAGATGGTGCTAAAAAGGCTATTGTAAAACTTGAGAGGTTTTACTATTAATTAACCCTTTTCCTTAAAACACGATTTCCACGCAACTGGGACTAAGTCTCAGCTTAGGAGCTAATACAGCATCTTCATATTGTCATAAGAAATTCCAATGTTCAAAATGTCCCGCAAAGATTGTCCACATTTCAAAGGCTACAAGAATATAACACAGAACTAAGGCCATGTGTAGAATCTTAAAATGTGATTTTGAGGGGAGAAAATTAAATATCTTATAAAGAACAGCCTAATTCCTTATACAAGGATAAGAATGCGCAATTAAAAAAAAAAATCAGTTGTCCCCAGTAACAATTTTACATATCTATTGATTTTGATGACTGTTTTAGGAGTGCAGCTGGCAAACTCTGCAATGTTACTTGAAAGAAATAGTCACCTTGAAGAATGAAATTGAAGATGAGGATGAAATTGAAGATGAGAACGTAATTAGTGTTAAGAATATTGAAAAGAATCTCCAAAAACTTACGGTAGGTAACCTTTTTCCTAATTACAAAACAAACAAATAAACAAAACCACGTGTTTAGTGAAAAAACAGTGAAAAACTAGTGAAAAGCTAGTGAAAAACATTAGAGTCAGCATTTTTATGCCTCGAGGTTTGTGTGTTATGGTTTCTAGAGCATTCAGGATTTTGTACAAAAATATTATAATGTTAAACTATTTGACAACATCTATTGATGTAATAATCCAACATAGTAAAGCAGGTTTGAGCCACAATGATTATGCAAGTCAACATTTTATAAAATAGGAAATTTGTTTTCTTTGCTGAATCATGTAAGGCACCTCATGCTTACAAAAACTTGTTTTTAGAAGGGTAACAATTATTTACATAAGCCAAGGCTTAGAAAACCATGCCATAAACTTATGACTCTAAAGGGCCTAACAGTAAATGTAAAACAAATACAGAAGTACACTTTGATAAACTACATAAATAAATTCCATGGCTAAGAGATCCTTGTATCACTTCAGAACTCCTCCTCATGCTAAAAATTAAGATTTGCATCTGCTGCAGTATTTACCATAGAAAGTGCATATGTTTAGCTTGTAATATTCTTACATTTACAAGGATCTCCCTTATAAGTACCATCCTTCATTCTACCATCCCTTAACAGCTGCCCACTGAAAAAACAAAACAAAACAAAAAACCTCCTGAAATATTAAGGGGGTTATTTTTTCTTAAAAAAACAAAACAAAACAAAAAAAAACCTTGGCATACAAAAATTGACCTGTCATTGTCAAAACCAGCTGATAACATAACTACCACCAATCAACAAAAATATCTGTATTGCAGGACTTAATTCCCCCAGGAACGGGATGCAAGATCTGTGAAGTTAATGACAAGAAACAGTTTCCTGAATTTCACCAAGAGCTGACCAACTTTCTGAGATCTATGCTAAAATAAGCAGATGACCATTTATATTTTTACTGCTATATTATTTATTTAACTATTTAATTACTAATAATTTATATATTTTACCCTGGGGCTACCTAACTTGCTGTCCATTTTGGGACCACTGTATGCTCTTAGTGTGGGTGATAACGTGTCTGTTCTAAGATCACATTTGATCCTTTCTGTAAGCCCTACGGGCTCAAAATGTATGTTAGAAAACTAATTGGTTCTCACTTTGTCAAGAAACTTAAAATGACAACTATTTATTGAAAGAATTGTTGAAAGTTACTTGTAGATGATATTTAATAAATTTCAGTAACGTGTAAAAATATGTTTAGAGTCTTCTTTTTTAAATGATGTTGTCTTTCATTGGTGACTCACTAACCTGCTTTTTTCTTAAAAAGATAATTTTTGAAAATAACATTACCACTACACATACCATACTCAAAACAGGACACCTGCAGATAATCCAAGGCTTTCCAACTTTTTAAAACTGATATAAAATACCAGTTTATACTGGCATACAGCATGAGGTGTAGCATGGAAAAACGGAATAAAAAGTAAGAAATTCCTAAAAAAAAAAAAAAAAAAAAAAAAAAAAAAAAAACACCTCCAAACTTCTTTGTGACTTTTTCTACTTAGCCACACAGTCTTTCTGCTATATTTTTTGCAGGATATATCTCTCATTGTTGCAAGGAAAATATGTGGTACTCATAAATCTCCAGACACAGGGCAACATTATTAAAACAATAAAGCATCTGAAATCACAACTATGTAAGTAACTTAGGTGCCAACATCCCAGAACTCTTGCATAGCTATTTCTTTCCAGCAATGACTGACATAACACTGATGATTAATGTAGAAATCCAAGTGAACATATACTACATTCATTATTCACAAAAATCTTCTTGTGGAACCTCGGAAATGTGCTTACTTGAAATGAAGATGGAGTCAGTCATGTGACACTGTAAGTTTTATGCAGAAGGCGACTAAGAAGAGCATCTTTTACAATCCAAAAACCACCACGACATGCTAACAATGCAAATTGTAATGGATGAAAGTAAGTTGTACTACAACAGTTATCATTTTATCATTTAGTCTTTGATGTGTTTTGCTGGTGGGTGTGGTATAGAGTATTTCGAGTCATACTTAAAAACAGACTAACATTGGAAAAAAATAGCAGTTTTCTTGAGTGCTGCAAATAGAAAATATGCCTTAATGATAGCTTTCTGCCAAAAGTTAGAAAATACTTACAGAGTTGATATCTGTTGCTCTACTTAACTTCTCTTCCCACAGTCAAGTGCTTTGTCCCCACCCACAAGGACTCTGAAAAGCAAAATACTGTCAGTCATCCTAGCCACAAACAGATCAGCTCCACCCTCTTCTCAATCAGATCCTTTCCAAATGACAGTCCGTAATAACAGTAAGACCTAAATATAGCAAGACACAGAACATAAGAAAATAAGCAAGAAAGTTGTAACAAATTCTTGTCAACCTTTATAGAATACTAGCTCTTTTTACATACTTTCCTTTTTACATACTTTCCTTTTTACATGATAAGATCTTAAAAGCAGCACGCAAAAAAAAAATAATTAAATCTTTAGAACAAAGTGGGACAATATTAAAAGACACAATAAGCACTGAGCCTATGAGACAGCATTAAAGAGCCTGTAAGAATGTAAGAGTGATCTACACAATACTACTGATGGACTACTGAATACTACTAACAATTATAGGGAGCAGGGAGCATAGGCCGGCACCTCCCTCTGTGCTTCCCCTCCCCAGGAGGGGCAGAGGGCAGGGAGATCACCTCCTGGCCTCCTCTTCTCCAGGTTGGGAACCCCGTGTCCTCAGCCTCCCCTGATCTCTTCCCGCTGAGCCGCTCCCCAGCTACTCATCTCCCAGTCTGTACCAGTGCCTGGCATTACTCAACCCCAGGTGTAGAACCTGGCATTTTCCTTGGTTGAACTTAAAGCTGTTGCTAACTGCCCAGTGCTCCCATTTATGTAAATCCCTCTGCAAGGCCTCTCATCCCTCCAGGGGGTCAACAGCACTTCCCAGTTTAGCATCAGCAAACTTGCTGAGGATGCACTCCACTCCTGCACCCAGGTCACTGATAGAAGTGTTGACCAGGGCTGTCCCTAAAATTGAGCTCTGGGAAAAACCACCAGCGACTGTCCACCAGCCAGATGTAGCCCCATTTAGTACATCCCATTGAACTTTACCATCGAGCCCGTTCATCACCTGGCATAGGGTGAACCTGTTTCTCTCAGGGTTGGACAATTTGTCCAGAAGGATGCCATGAGGAATAGTATCAAAGGCCTTACAGAAATCCTAAAAGATTATGTCCACCACCTTCCTTCCCTTCATCCACCAAGCAGGTGGCCTTATCATAAAAGAGATCACAGGGATCAAGTTACTAATGCAAGACTCTCCCCTCAAGAACCTGTGTTGGCTGTACCTGGTAACTGCTTTCTTCTTTAAGTGTCTTTTGATACACCCCGTGACGGTCTTTGTAACTTTTCCAGGGAATGAGCTTAGATGAATAGATCTGTAGTCTTCTGGGTCTTCTCTCATGCCCTTTCTGTAGATAGGTGTAATGTTGGCTAGCAATATAAGCTCCTTGCAAGTCAGTAGTTGAAGGAAGTTACTTATCTCACGTTAACAAAATGCACACTGAAAAGCTATGTAAACACAATCATGACATCCTGTAGAAAAACTAAGGCAAAAGGTAGTGCAAAAAAACCTTAAGAACTAAATGTTACTACTTAGACCTAAATTTCTTTTGCCATACATACACTTTAGGATAAAGATACATAATTTCTTTTATGTACAGATCAACGGATCTAAGCAATGCTACTAGAAAAACACTACACAGATTTGAAAGACCTAATTAGTACAAATACTAGTACTTGTATGTTTAATGAAGTATTTACTTCACCGAAGTTACAAAGGCCTATGAATATGGAGACTTTTAACCAGCAACTTCCTGACTGAAGTAGGTTTCAGAGTAAATTTCTGATCAAAACTTAACATTATGATGAAGATTCATACTCAAGTTGCTGTAATTTTGCATTCCACATGGATGAAAATAGAAGTCTATTTCAATACCTGTAAGCCTTCAGCATCTCGAGAAACCACATTCTAGACATTCCTTTCTAAATTCAATTTCTAAACAGAAAAAGGCAGTGAGAAAGATTACAAGAAAAAAAAGTTCTTCTGCATTGACTTTGTTGCGTACAAGATGGTAATTATTGTTTTTAAGGGTTCTTAAAAATTCAGTACTAATATGATAAGGATGTTTTTTCTGTGCATTATCCATGCATATATTGAAATACATAGAATTTAATACTGAGCTAGAAAATAGAGCAACAGAAAGCAAGTGTAGCAAACAACAACGCAGTAGAATCTTGCAAAAAACTATTATTTTGGGTCAAAGACATACAGTAGTGGTCACTACATTTCTGTGTGCAAAGAGGTTTAGACTGCCATGACATGACCGTATGATAAGGCTGGGTAACACGGAGTTTAACAGAAAAGGTAAGAGCTTAAGCGAAATAAAAATACACTGCAGGCAAAATGTCAGTTGGGCAAAACTGACAAAGATTAGTTTGTTTGTTCACAGAATTTCTAGAAAAAATGCACAATGGGTTTTTCACTAAAATGTGTATGTTTGCAAACACAACATTTGAATACAACGTTTATGAAGTTCTGACCAATGAATAGATCCAGTTTCATTTGATGAGAACACTAGAGGTGTTCTTTCCTACCTGTTTTGCAATACTACCACTGAAGTCCATTCAATTGCCCTTTGACCTACTGTTAAAAAGAAAAAAAATATATTCTTATCAATAGTCTTATCAATATTCATAAAATTTTGACAAAAGTCCTGCGCATGATAAGTAAACTCTCCCATCTATCAAATGTGCAACTGATGATAGGTAGTAGCATATACTTTAGTAGCTGCAGGATCAGCTTCACTATTTGCCTAATTCCTAAAAGAAATCTCTGAAGAAACAGAGTATTACACTGAAAGTATTTGAAAACACCTACCAAGTTCAACTTTACTATACGTAACTTCTCCTGTAAATTGAAAACAAGCAAACACAAACAACAACAAGGAATGGAATGGAATCCCATACAATACACCTTCTGAAAATAAATAAATAAGGGCTCCCAAGTAGCCATCACATTATATGGTCCCTTCCCATACCTGTCCTGACAGAGCCTCCAACCCCAGTTGCCCAGCCATGAAACCCATCAGGATGAGTCAGTGGGAGCAGCTCTCCTGCTTGGACGAGGAGGGTTCACTGCCTAGGGCTGTGGGATACATTATGGGATGAAGGGCATGAGCATTTGGGGATTGCACAGGCTTACTATGGGATGTTCTGGGGGAGGAACCAAAGGCAGGAAAACAGAGGTGTTTAGGTGATCTGGGGGAGAACAACTGTGCAAAAATAAAAGGGTAAGGAAATAAAAAGGGCCACTCACATATAAACAGTGTGCTGGCCAGCACAGGTCTTACGTCTTGCACTTAATCACCAGGGTCTATTCTAAAATTCCTCATTGAGACGTTCCTGGGTGAGGGCTCTCCATTCTCTGTGTATGCTTGTTTACAGCAACCCACATGCCCACACAGAGGGCCACTGCGTTACCACAGCAAATGCAGGTGTGCAAGAGAGCATGTGATTGCCAGCAACAAACAAGCTGGACAAGCTGTCAAGTAGACCAAGTGGCCTGGGAACAAGGGGGTGAATGGGGCTGTAAGGGACAGCTCTGTGAAAGAGCACCTGTGTATCTGTAGGGCCATGAGCATGGGAGGGGGGGGGGGGGTGTCAGCTGTGTGTGAGTAACTGCATAGCTCTAGGGGTGAGAGCAGAAAGGGACCAGCTGTGGGGAGTGGGGAAGTCCCACCAGCCCTGTGACAGTCTGTACCAGCAATGGGCACAGAGCTCTAGCCTCTGTGATGTGTATGTCCAGATACCAGGAAAGGGAGAGAGTAGGATCTAGGGGCAACTAGTGGGCTGACACTGTCTGCACACAGGTGCTGGAAGAAGCCACCTTGTACATATCCACCTTCTGCCTCCCCGACCTCCATCTCAGGGGAGAGGCTGAGCTCCCACCCCAAGGCTGCTGGTGTTGTTTGTCTTCATGTGAGTGCTCCTGTGTGCCCGTCTACAATTGCTGGGGCTGGCTACAGATGTATGTGGTTTATTTGCCTGCCAGGAATACATCTTCAACTACTGGAGGTGCAGACATAGCCTTGCCTCTCAGCATCTTGGATCCATCGTGACTTGTTTTTCCTCTAAAAGATATGGCATCCTAGGTACCTGGAAACATGTAGAATCATCCCTACCTATGTAATTCCTTAGAAAAGTTATTTTTGAAAACAAATTCACAGAACAAGTATATGCTTAAATTTACCAGCTCAATGTATTCTTCATATGCTGCTAATTAAACAATGAACAATCTAGATATGAAAACTATATCCATGCAGTTGTTATTAAGTAACATTTCAAGGATACAGCTATCATACACATCATAACACATCTTATTCACACCACAACCTCTCTCTTTGTAGAACTTAAGTTTCACAGATGTTCTGGGGTGCTGTTCAATTAATAAAAAGTCTCAAGTACACAAAGAAATCTAAGTTACTTGTACATATTTAACCCTTTAAGCTTAGTAACAGGAAATACCTTGGTGATGTCTCAGAAGAGGTCTAAATCCATACAGAGATACTGTCTGAAAGTATATAAAATCTAACACATCAACAAGGAAATTTAAGAAAGTTTTAATACTTCCTCCCCCCTCAAGACAGTACTATCATCCAACCTGGAATATGATGGCCATTGTCAAGCATTCTTTGAAAGGAAACACTACATGGAACAAATATTACGCGGAGCAGGCATCCCCTCAGGAAAAGAAGCAAAACCCCAAACCCTACTAAATTAAAAGGTTATACCAGAAAACAAAATAGCAGAATAGGTCAAAAAGGTCAAGGATAGAACATTTACAAGTCAGTAAGTTTGACAGGGGCCCTCCATCAATTGAATATTTGAAACTTGAAATTCACTGTAAGATTGCCTCCAGTGAAGATTCCATATACTAGTTAGAAAAACAGATTAAGAATAAAGCACTGAAGAGTTTTTGTTTTATAATTCTTTTACAGTAACAAGCCAAAACATAACTACAGCACTGTATTATTACTGATGTGTGAAAACTTTTATGTAACAGCTTCCCGAACTTGTATGAAACACAAAAATCAACGCAATGAAAACGTAGTATCAAGTCTAAGTACACTAGTATTTCACAACAAACAAAACCCAACTATTATAATTAACAACAACTTTTTAAACATGACCAAAACATTACCATAAGATTATCATAACTTACAAGAAAGCAATTTCCCTCTCAACAGGAAGTATTTTTTAGACCATTATAGAGACAATTTTGCAAGGATGAATGAGTGCAGTGATGAAGTGATCTGTGGAAGGAGGTGTCCAACTAGTCTACAACCACTAACATCTCACAGCTGTTGGGGTGGCCCATGAAAGTTGAAGGAACCTTGTTTCTGGTAACTTCTATGCTACATCACAGTACTCTTGTTTACAACTTTGACACCTTTAGAATGCTTTAAGCCCACTCCTAAAAATAGTGATTGTCAGAAAACAGTTGGTAACAGCCTGATAATTCAGTTTCACATTTGGAAGTACACAAATGACTTCTTAAACCATTCTACCAAAAACAGTAGGTAGTGAACTACAGCACGCTCAGTGAATGCAAAATACAGAAAAAAAAAATTTACAAAAGGATGCCTACAGATAAAGTACAAATTGTCAATGATTCTCACATACAGTTTTTTGTTTTTAAGAAATTCCACCTCTACTGATTATTTTTTTCTTCAAAGACAGTTATGAAAAATGCAGGGGAAAAAAAGGAGAGAAAAAGAGACTGATGCACAGCAATCCTGAAACTAACAGGAAAAACGTGTCAGTGACTCCCCCCCCGGGGGGGGGGGGGGGCAGTGATGAGGTGATGCTGGGAGGTGAGGCAAACCAGAACAGACATGCAATGCTGTTAGATACTCCTACCTGTGAAAAAAACTGTTATACTCAGCTTAACACATGTATTTAAATTGATAATAGGAAGCCCCAGAATGATTTTCTCACTGTGAATATGAACCCCAACAGTTAAACATTTTACTAATGAGAATTGCATTTCACTGAAAGAAATCACACTAACTTCACGTGCAATCCGCCTTGCAGTTAGTCAATGAACTGTTCTATATGCGGAGACTTCACAATCCAGGATCCATAACCATGTTGCTCTAAGTAGCTGTGCAACAACTTTTTAGCTTCTTGATACGATTTGGACTGAATCTAAAAAAAAAGAAAGTATTGTCTTGAGATCCTTCAAGATCCATGGCCCCAGAGATCTGCATTCTTCAACACTGTCATATAAGATGCGTGAGAACAAACCTTGCAGAAAACAAGGTGAACAGATTTTACAATTCCATTACTTGCTGACAGTGAAGTAGTGTTACAGAATCTAAAAACTTACTCTTTACTATATTTTTGGGCATTTAATGGAATAGAACTGTTCTGTTAAATACGATGTGATCTTTTTTTCCCCCCAGCATCTTTTCAGTTCCAGTATCATCTTTACACAGAAAATAAATTAACATTCAATGTCACTCAATGAAGAGGAATACAGAGGAGTAAGATTAGACTATGTGCTTCCAAGCAGGTACATCGTGTAAGTTTTATTTACAGCAACCAAAACCCATAGTAGCTCCTTTAAGTCATTTCTCTGTCTTTTTATACCACAAGGGAAAGCTTAGGAATTAGTGATGATGAATGATTCCTACTTTCTTTTCCCTCTGCAAAGTAAGATTTCCTATACAAAAGCACTCTGTGGCAGAAAGATATTTATGTATGTATGAACTGAATATAAAGTAGTTACATTAATAAGACAAAAAAACTTCCAATATGAAACTAATCTTACTGTAAGCAAAATGTCAAGCAGCCTTCAAATCCTGAGACAAAATATGAAAGGTTTTCATAGAGGATGCGTCAAGATTAATTTCACTTGACTTTACTTGAAAACAGCAATTTCAGAGAGTCTTAGGCAAAGATGACAGGCAATAAAGGAATCCAGGTGTTCAAGTGAAGTCTTCAGCAATCCAGAAGATCATCCCAGCCTACCAAAGCAGTTTTGAGAGAAGCCTTTCAGAGATTCTAATATATTTTTTCTCCCTTACCAGCTTACCTTAGCTTCATGGTACGTAGCAATTTGAAGTAAATCATTTCTTTCTGCTTCCTTAGCCAGCAATTTGAAACGACTAAGCATTGCCGCCTTGCAAAGACGACTTGCCATGTAAGTGCCACTTTTGAACGGTGAACTACAGTTAAAATGACAAAAGGCATAGTAAAACTCAGTAAGAGGTGCCTAACAGGTATATTACTCCAATCATGATTGCGTTTTGTTTTGCCCCAACGCTTTGTGAATTCAATCATATGATGCTGCTTCCACTTTGAATGAGCAAAGCTAATGCAGGTAAAAGAATTTAAAATAAGCTAACAACTGTTTACAAACTGGAATTCATAGGAACTCAGATGCTACTTGGTTTCAGGTATTCTGAAAAGTAAAGTATTCACTACCACAACTAAATATATATTAATTCACGTTTCATATTTGGTATGTCAGTGGATTGTTAAAAGAGCTCTAAAATTAGATCTAAATATAGGATGCACACAATGTAGGAGAGAATCTCTCATTAGGTAACAGTGTAGGCTCTATGCATAGCTTAAAAAATGAACATTCAAATGAACCAGCACAGAACAGCAAGTCTATTATTTTCAACATAAGGGAGAATAAAATTCTGACCTTTCAGTGGTTTTTCCATTTAATCCATCCACAATCTCCACTGATGTATCTGACAGTGACCAATTCAAACTAAGAGATCTGTGCTCCATATCCATCTGAATTGGCTGTGCAGCGTTCACCAAATAAATATGTGATCTGTTGACCACATAAAGCATGGGAAGCTCTAATGTGAGTGCATCATCAATACGCTGTTTTATAGCTATTTCTAACCCTCTCGTATCCTTGCAATTTCCATTTCCTGTTAAAATGAAACCAGTCACATGTAAGAAAATCAATAAATTCCAGTCAACATAGTATCTATTTTTCTACAAAAAATGTTCAGAAAAATCAGTTCCAATATTTCTGTTCTGTATTGAATGGTGAACTAGTTAAAAATGACAAAAAGCACAGGAAAACTCGGTAAGAGATGCCTAACATGTATATTGCTCTGATCTGAGCAAACTGAAAAATTTGACTTTTTTCCCCCTCTCTAGAGCCATCATCATTGGATGCTTCCTTTTTTGGAATAATTAACTCTTCATTAACTTTTTACCTCACAGAAGACACCATTAAAATAGAACTTCCATGTTCTCCATTAGAAAATACACTAGCCAATGTGCTCACACTGCTCCATACTAGAACATCTTTTTTAAGAAAACAGATCTCAGACTTCTTATGGCAGAAACTAACAAATCTCAGATTTCAATTATACACTTTCAAAAAAAAAAAAAAAAAAACTATGTGAAGAAACATTAAAATAAACATTTTGTTTACTTTGCCTATTTCAATAAACATATTTTGGTCCATAGCATCTCAAGAACAGTCACAGAATGGGTTACTCTTCTATTTAATACATGTTATACATTATTATGCTTACTTTGAACACCACTCAGGTGAGCATGAAGAGCTTTTCTATTGCTTCTTTTAAGCAAAAGTGCCCCAACATCCTTAGAAGGGACATGCAGTTATTCACCGGTTATCGCAAAATCTTTTGAAGAACTTCAGAAACTTCCTTCAGTGTTAGAAAAGAAGAAGCTGATACAGCTTCAATGTCTGGTCAACTCAGATATATGTGTACTAAGTCAATACTACTCAGTAACACAAATGCTCAGAGAAAAACACACTTTAAAAACTCGAGGATAATACTCATTAATTTAATCCCGCCTTATAAGTGAAAACTATTGAAATGAGTTCTGATAGCAGCATTGTCTTCCTGAACGCTACAAAAACCTGAGAACTCAGCATTACCCTGGTAATCCTTATTGCACAACAAAACATCTATTTGCAATAACCAATGCAAGTAATGAAATTAAAAAGTTAAAAAAAAAAAAGACAAATACTTCCTAATATAGCTGCTAAGGTAACCCAGGGTGAGGCTTACCCAGAACTGAGCATTCCGATATTTTCTGTTAAATACTGGAGCAGTTTTTCCACCATTGCTCATTTCTACAGTTAAGTGACTAACACTATCACCTTAAAGTCCCCATATTTGATCAAATAGTTAAAACCGCATTTGTTACACTTATTTGGTATTTTCTCGATATTTACAATTTCCTTTGTTACAGAACAATATTGAATTTCTGGTATTACTCTAATGCCACTATACAAATAGAGGGAGGACCATCTGTAAAACTCAAAAAGACACAAAAGGACAAAACAATGAGACTAATCGAGTTTTCATTTATCTTGGAAATGGCCTAATGTAAAACAAAACATATCCAGTAGCTTTTCGGAATAAAAAAGAAAAACAAACAACTACGCAAATCTTTAAAGAACCACCATTGTTTAGTTCATTTTTAAAAAAATATAATCAAAGTAGAAGAT
The DNA here is from genome assembly GCF_011077185.1 of Oxyura jamaicensis. Taxonomy (NCBI): domain Eukaryota; kingdom Metazoa; phylum Chordata; class Aves; order Anseriformes; family Anatidae; genus Oxyura; species Oxyura jamaicensis. The sequence goes on from NC_048896.1 coordinate 62,988,337, forward strand.
GAAGACATACAAAAAAAAAATTGATTTGTTGAGCTTACCTACAAGAATACTGTTGATATAAATCGGTTCAATGAAGTGGCTCAGCAATGCTCCCTGAATACCAACCACTTCCCATTTTGTTAATTTGTCAGTGGCCGACATGCTCCTTGCTCTAACAGTTTTAGGTGGACAACAAACCGAAAGGTAAATCCTGCCTTCTACAGCAACATGGAGACTCAGTTCTTCACTAGCTTCATAGGCAGATATAGATTGGGGATTGAGATGTCTGAAGTAAGACATGAAAAGGAATTTCAGCGAGGAAGTACTCAGAGATTATTATAAAGTGGTATCTAATGCTTTTTACCCCCAAATACCCAATCGATTACTTGTAACTTTCTTTTTTTAAAAAAAATATCTTTAAAGTAACTTACGTTGTATGTAAACTGATCTGTCACGTAAGTTATTTTCGAGTTTGTCACAGTAGCGTACACGCACCAGAACAGGCCAAAAGCGAGAGAAAAAAACTAACGGTGGATCTGTGATCTGTCAACTATCATAGAGTAGCGCAAGCTGCATCCAGTCTCATTTACTATTTCCTTCTAAGAGCAGGCTATGACACAGAGAAAGTGATCTGAAACCTTCTGCAATTCTCGCAGGAACGATTCCCCCAGTCAGCACAACTGACAACGAACCGACTGTGACTTCCAGTCCAGAAGTCTACCTTCTGAGCATCAAAATAGGGTATGAAAGTACCCGGCTGCCTCGTTATTCCACTGCACCACTCACTTATGGGGAAACAAAGTAATATTCTTCATTGTAACTTGGTTAAGCCATTGAATGCTGCTGTTAAGTCTTAAGACTATTACAAAAATTTCAGGAATACAACCAAAAGTTAGAAGTACAGAGGTAAGCCCAGACTTGATGAGGCAGGAAAACTCCTTGTCTGTTCTCTATTTTTTCTACAAAGCAGAGCAGCTTTGAAAAGTTTTTTACAGTATGCAATCCAAGACTTTTTATAGTCTAGTCCTGGGGTACAAAGGATGACATTTAATTTAACCATTGAGGAAGCAAGTGTGGTAATTTAGAGTATCTCAGGGTGAAGGGTTACGAGGTAGATGATCTGTAATAAACAGAGTATCATCCTGAAATTATAGCCAATGTAAAAGTCTTGTGTATTACCACATTAAGCTGCATCTCAGACACTATCACTACCACTCTGTACACTAATGCTTCGAAAACTTGAAAAAATATTCAGCAGAGGCCCCCCACTATTAAGAAGACGTAATGATGCCTATTTTTCACACTCACGTTTGTCTATGTGAACAAACTCATCTTCCATTACAAACACATCTGAAAATAGCTGGGTACTTACAACTGTGATTTTAACTGTGCAGATCCTTTTGGCAGCTGATTCATATAGAGGAAGATATTTGTATTTTGTTTTAGGACAAGCAACTTTGAGCCAGGTGCTGTGCAAAATACGGACGTCTCTGTGCGTGCTAGATTTTTATTATAGAACAGCATAAGATGTCTGTAAAAATATCTAAAAAAGTGGTAACAATAAGCGTGAGAAATGCTCACTTGTTCGTGAATATGTGGGCATTGACATTTAATTTACTTCGTTCTGTATGATTTGATCATAATCTAGAAAGTACTAACTACGAACATGCAAAGGCACTTATATTACCTTAGGAAAAGTAAAACTAAGAACTAGCTTCAAAAGAAGTGGTAACTATTGATACACACATTCTCACCTAAGGAGAGAACGCCTTGCAGTAACAATAGCATGGCTGTCATGTAACACTCTTCCATGGGGTTGATAGTCCTTACTGTAATTACATTCTCCTGTTCCTAGAGCTACAACTTCATACTGTCCACCTGGAAAGAACACATTTATTTTTATGTAATCAAGGAATTGCCTTTTTCAAACTTTTCCTTTAAAACTAGTTAAACAGATCCAAGAATCAGTATTTTCAGTTTAATGACGATATTCGTTTAATAATCTCAAGAATCTCTGACATCGAGGACAGCACCATCATGCTTAAAAAACACAGGGAGAACAAGTAGTATTTGGCTGGGGGGGTTTCCTTAATGTAGGCAGGGCAAGCCACGTGGAACAGGCTACACAGATGGGCTGTTGAAGAATGCTGATGGAAGGCCTCGTACCTGCCGAAGGCATCAGCATACTTGAGCACACTTGAAAACAAAGCCTGGAACAGATTGTTTCACGTTCTTGCAGCAGTCCAGACAGAGCACTGTTCATGTCAACATACGTTACCACACAGTGCTTCACTATACAAAAGGTGACAACAATGACACTGATATAAGATGACAAGAAGTAACAGTGACTGACGGTCTACCGCACAGCAGTACATTTCACATTCCACAACTAAATTTAGAATCTCTTTAAAAAAAAAAAATCACTTAAACTCTTGCTGAAAAGACTTCCCCCACATTTCATTAGCCCTGATCCCTCTTTATATTCTTTTAGCAGTCTTTGAGGTCCACCTTGTCATTTCTACCTCTTCCTTTTTTTCCTCTCCTTGGACCTCTTTACTCATACACCGACAGTACTCCATCAGCTTAAGAGAAAAACGCAAGTTCTCCTTACATAGAATATTTGTGATAGAGCCATCAGAAGAGATCATGTCAAAGGAAAACAGCTACCATTTATGTCTACTTATGAGATCAGAAACACATTAAAGCAAAGCTCTCTGGGAACACAGACTAGGCTGCCCAAGCCCCCATACTCAGGATTAAAGCAGACTTGCCTTTTTCAATGATGAAGGCAGCCAGTGAACTGCCACAACTTTGGTACTCCGGGTATTTGGTAGTCAGGCTGTTAAATAGTTTTTCCAGCATTTGTGAAAAATTTTGATATATAAGCCGTCTTCCTTCTAAACAGGACAAAAAAGCCACCAAGACACAAATTTGCAGGGGAAAAACAGGCAGCAGCAAACACTTCCCAAATTATTAATCGAAACCCACAATAAAAGCACTGCTATGAGCATACATTGTGGTTCTGACAATTATAAGGATGGGCATGAATAAATGAAGGACAAGAATACCTTAACACTTGATGGTTTTATTAGTCATGACAAACTGGGGATATGGATTAAGATCGACCATCTACTGGAAACAGCATTTCAAAAAAAAAAAAAAAAGACAGAAATATTGTTTCTGTCACAGATTCAAGACTGCAATTCAAGCAATTTACTGAAGTTGCATCCATCAGCCGGTCATAGAAGCAATGGTCAGACTCCCACTTCAGGGACTAACTTGTGGCATTCTTGTCTAAAACAAGTGTAACGTCACACAGGTCACTCAAGGTTTTAGGAACAGCATTAAAGAAAAACACAAGCATTTGGTGGGTAATCTGAATCAATATAGAAAAACAGGACTATTCCTTACCAAAACAGATCCTTGAAACATAAGCGGAGTTTGCTGGAGCTTCAGGCTCAACAGGAATACAGGGAGGACCTAAGAATTTAACAAAAATTCAAACTGGGGTTGACATTACAGATTTCAAAACATGGATGACACATTATTTCCAGCAAGCTAAACTTTCCAGTTCTCTACAAAACATTTTTCTGATTCTGAAGTCCTTACAAGCATAGAACTGTTTAGGTAGCAACCATTAAAAGAAGGTAAACATTATGGTAGCTGAATTCTTTTGGAAGTAGTAACTCGGTGTTTTTAATTTTTTTCATTAAGAGTTCTCAACCACTTAGGATCAACTTCATGTTGCTGCAAACTCATGAGCAGCAAAACAAGTACAACAGCAACAAATAGATTCCTTCAGTAATTCTCCTCTTTGTGCTAAAAACTCTGACACAACTCCTAGTATATAAAAGACAAAGGGAAAAGAGTTTCAGAACTGTACGGCACGTAACTCCACTCAAAGGATTCAAGAAAATGGACAGAAGCCACGATACAGGAACACTCCATAAAGCTACACAGAAATTATGCATAGAGAATCTTTAAGCAAGGCTTTTCAAGTTCTGCTTAGGTACTGCTAGATTATTTACCTGACTTGTCAGAAGTCATTGCCCCTGCGAACTCCAACTGAAGTATCTCATCAAGAGCCAGTTTAGCTGCATTGAATTTAGCTTCCTTCTTGTTTTTTCCCAATCCAGTCTTGTAGCAAACACCATTCAACACAGCACAAAAGGCAAAATAAAGACTTAAGTTGTTGCCTTTAAAGGAGAGAAAGGCACACATAGTTAGTAAATCTATTTAATGTACTTTTATCAATAGCCAACGCTGTGCGCTTCCAGCCCCTAAAGCCAACCGTATCCTGGGCTGCATCAACAGCAGAGAGGCCAGCAGGGAAGGGAGGGAACTGTCCCCCTCTGCTCTGCTCTCGTGAGACCCCACCTCGAGTCCTGCACCCAGCCCCAAGCATGAGAAGGATGTGGACCTGTTGGAGAGAGTCCAGGGGAGGGTCACAAGGATGATCAAGGGACTGGAGCATGTCTCCTATGAAGACAGGTTGAGAGAGCTGGGTATGTTCAGCCTGGAGAAGAGAAGGCTCCGGGCAGGCCTTACAGCAGCGTTCCAGTACCTAAAGGGAGCCTAAAGCAAAGCTGGGGAGGGACTCTGTCACGGAGCATAGTGGTAGAACAAGGGGGAATGGCTTTATACTGGAAGAGGGTAGGCTTAGATTAAATATGACGGAATTCCTCACTCAGAAGGTGTTGAGGCACTGGAGCAGGTTGCCCGGAGAACCTGTGGATGCCCCATCCCTGGAGGTGCTCAAGGCCAGGCTGGATGGGGCTTTGGGCAACGTGGTCTGGTGGGAGGTGTCCCTGCCCATGGCAGGGGGCGTGGAATTAGATGACCTTTAAGGTCCCTTCCTACCCAAACCATTCTACAATTCTATATTCTATGAGAAGCTTTCATGACAGAGAGCAAAAAGGACTTATTTTTAAAGAGCTCTTTCCTCTAACCAGATCAATAGTGACAGTGTCCTTTGCTACAGCATTTCTGAGGAGAACAACAAAACCAAAAAAAGATCAGATAAAGCTCCCACAAATAAACTGAAGTTAAATGAGTTTCACCTTCAGTAATATGAAAGTAACTAGGAAAAAGTCCTATGGCTCCATAACAAAGAGGCATATCAACTACATGGTATGGACTGGGTAAACATTAGAAGAGAATCAAAGAGATCACATTAAAAAAATAAAAAATAAAAACATTTCAGCTCAGGAACGCTAACAACTAACCCGCAAATACAGGACCTATATTTTACAGAGGGAAAATGCAATCATCTGAAACGGCTACAAAGACCTCTAATTAACCACAACTAACATACATTTATTTGTAGCAAAATGTGAAAGAGCAGAGATGAAAATCCACAGAGAGACAGAAACTGGAATACAGAAGCATATCATGTCTGGTAGAACCTATCATTCTTTAGACGAATAGTGGACTTCCAAAAAAAGGAAAAATATAGCTGGTCTTGACAAAGTAGATCGAATTCCTTTGCAGAAGAAATTACGGTAACTTGTTAGCAGATGAATTGTAAGAGGGGCAAACACAATTTTAGGCAACACCATTTAAGACCACAGAGGTACAACAGCCCTTATGCCCTTGACAGCAAGTGGATCTGACTGCTGGCCAGGACTTCCCTTCCTGGTTCCTGCACAGAGGCAGGACTGCCATCTGTATTGCTCCAAGCACGCGGCAACAAAGGGCGTATGTTACAGCTAGTGTGCACCCAGACAAGATGTAAATGGCTTCACGAGGGCTGAACAGTGATTTCACATAATTTAGTAAGAAAGCCAAAAGACATACTAAGCTCTTCTGTAACAGTAACTGCCTAGGAAGACTAAATGCTTGACTATACAAGCTAAAACAAAAAGAATGTCAAGAAGTAGCACCCAGAACTTTATACAGTTTATCTGGTCAAATTCTCTGGTAATTAATTATAAAACATGACCGTGTAGACAGTAAAAGGGTGAACAAAAAGCAACATATGTGGCAGTAGTTCAACCAACACTTAAAAAAAAAAAAAAAAAAACCTTGATTAGCGCCCTCAATACTAGCCAGAGAAACTGAACACCTGGAACTGAAACATCTCTAGGATAAGGAAACACAATTTTATTTAATAAAAAAAGTATTTACCTGGTGCGCTAGTTTCTTTCAATTCAAGTTGTACACGGTGCATTTGTGCAAACTGATATAAGGCAGATACTGGGTTTATTTTATCCTGCTTGTATGTTTCAATAAACTCTGCTAGCACTTCCTTTGAAGGAAGCGCTGATTGTGGAGGTATACGGGGTGCTTTTGACAGTAAAGGCTCTGGAATAAAACCAAAGAATAAATTTAAGAAAAGAACTGAACAGCCTCCCCAACAGTTTCTATCTGTTTAAAATAAGTGTTTTTTAGACACTTCCTCAAATAAAAAGTAAAACCATTTGCTCTAGAACGGTATTGCTTTGTATTGAATCCTTTTAAATCCATTAAAATCCAAGCAATCCTGTCATGGCTTGCACCCCCTCTTTTAAAAGCACTGTGTTTACTGTAAGGACTGAGTCCACGAACCTCTGCACACTGACAGATACTACACGTAAATACAAAATATACTTCAGCCCCAACTGCAAACCAGAGATCAAGTGAAAGTTGCTGATGGCACACTCAAAACAATCAAGCATGTGGTTTTTCACACAAAACAAGCAGTGGAACTCCGTCATATGACACCATAAAGCTGCAGCAAGCACATCCATTCAAAAAGCAAGTAACCCCTCAGAAGAGAAGCCACCCTCTACGAATTGTTGCTTAACGCAGGGGCAGCACCTCTGGCTGAGGCGGACAAGGGGAGGACAGGCTGAGAGCAGAGCCGCATGGGCACCGTCACCCTGCGGGGCCCCACCGTCAACCACACCTGCGACCAGGAGAGCAAGGTGGGGAGGATGCTCCACCTGCCCCAGCAGTCCCCATCACGCACTGCAGTGGTCAAAGTGGAGCAAGTCCTCCAGTCCCAAGAGGCTTTTCTGCATTCTGACTGGTATCCTCGAGGCAAACACAACTCCTGAGTTTCATTCAAAAGACAAATTCTTTCCAAGGTCCACAGTGAATCCGGAAAGCTGTCTTTGAGCTCTCCTCTACCATAACCAGCAACACTTCCTGCAGCATCTAGTGCTGCGAAGACTACTCTGGTCTTTAAAATTAAGCACAAAAGACAACATGAAACGTTTTTCCCTTTATTAGCTCCAGGATGGATGGGATTTTCAGTTTCTGGGTTTGCCATATACTTAACCACAAATCTGTATCTTCCAGCAAATTAGAAAAATAATAAAATGGTATCTTACAGCTCCAGGCCCATAAAGTGGTGCCCTTTCCCTATTAGAACTATTTGAAGAGACCAAACTCCAAATGTATACAGCGACATCCAAGACTGCAATTAAACTTTTATCAATGATCTGTTAAAATTTTTGCAGCAGTATCTATCACATTAATTTAGCACCTTTGCAGCATTTTAAATGAAAAACCTGGAATGTGAAATTATGAAAAGCTACAGACTATGTAGTCAGTCTACCCTAAAATAATTTTCTTTTGCTCACAAACTCGATTCACAAAAGAAAACCGGGAAAAGAGAAACAAGTTCAAGCAGGTGCTAAGAAAGTCATTTGAGAAAATGCAGGGATAAGAAAAAGCTGCCGAGTTCCAAATAACGAGAAAGTCATAAGAGTTACTCCCAGTAGCATTAACAGGTCACTACAACACCCATTCCTAATGAATAAACTCAAAACTATACCTGTTTTTTGTGCCATCTTCCGAGTGAAATGTGGTCCACTATACCTCTCAGAAGGTGAGAATTTAGGCCTTACAGCCACATACTTTCCTAAAGGCTGCTTTGTAGAAGTCTGAGCTGACAAAGTCTTCATTTGCATGGGGTCACAGGTGGGTGCTGTGGGTGCTCTGGCACTCTGGAAACAGTCACTGGTGCTAGCCATTTTTCATCAACCTACACTCAATAATAGCATAATCAGATGTTAAAGGCAAACAACAAACTCACCTTCTTAGCTAAACCATTCCACAGAAGAAACTTAAACGAAGACACACCCTGTTTCCCTACAGACCAAAGAACCGAAACACATCTTCCTTCCAATTCCTCCCCTTTGCCAGGCAACATGACCAAGCTCTGAGCCACCTCACCGCCTTCCCACACACCTTCAATGACAACTTCGATGACGATTTGTGGGGTTTTCTCTCTCCACCACCCTCAGAAGCAGGAAAACCGCCCAGCCAGCTCTCAAGGAAACTACAGCAGCAAAGCAGAGCCCTGAGCGGAGCTCTCCCAGAATCCACTCAGCGCCGCACCCACCACCTGAGCCTCAATAGCAGCGGCGCAGCCCCGCCATTTTATGGCGGCCGAGGCGCGAGGGTGGGGCCGGGGCATCGTCCCGCCGCAAAATGGCCGCCGAGCAGCGGCGCGAAGCCTCCAAGCCACGCTGCGGCGAGGCGCGGCCCCCGCGCTGTCCGGCCCCCGCGCTGTCTCTCCGGCTTCCCGTGCCGGGGCAGGGCGGCACTTGAAACCGCCGGAGCGGGGCCCGGTGCTTCCCCGGGCCGCGGGGCCGCCGCCCTCTCCCTGCGGCTGGGCGCCGCCGCCTCTCGCTCTTTCCTCCCTGCGGGCGCCGAGAGCCCGCGCCGCCTCTTCCCAGCGCTCTGAGGGGAAGGGCGGCCTCCCGCCCGTGAGGTGCGGGGGACAGACACCCGCCGCTTGAATGATACTGGATGCAAAGTTACACATAAAACACTTTTTTAGTCAAAGAGGTTGAACAAAAAAAATCTGTACAATAGTTAAATTTTAATACAAGTGTAATAAACTTAACGATTTTTTAGCACTTAGGCAATCACAGTTTCATAAGTTATGTATATATATAATTTACACAAGTCTACATTGACAAATCAAATACCAGTCACATCAACATAGGGCTTTGTGTTATGGCAAATAAAGTTTCTGAAAATTCACAGTTAATCTGCAAATATTTTGAAGATGCAGGAATCATATTGCACACAATAAAACAGTGGAGACTGAGGATCAGATTTACAGTGTTCCAGCTATTCCTTCACAGAATATACATTGGTCTTAATCATGCAATACTTCAAATACAGAATGGTATCATGTACCACAGTAAACAGTTACTCACAATGTAAGTTTTAAATAGAGTAGCAAAAAGCTGTTAGGTTTCTCTTTAAACCATATTTAAATTCTTACAATAAAACACTTCGATAAAATCAAACGGAATTATGGTTGTCACATTATAGTTTTAGTATTCTTCTTTGTCTTTTCCTTTCTTTTCTTTTTCATCCTGTAGTGCAGTACCAAGTTTCTTTATAAGAACTGACAAAACTTTGTCCAAAGGATCCATGACACCACGCTGCAGCCACTTAGGAATAGTAGTCCTTGCATGGTGAAAGCCCAGCTTTTGAAGGATGTAGTCAACGCCAACAGGATCAATTTTTCTCCCAGTCCAGGATATTAATCTAAAAAAGCAACAACAACAGCAATAATAGGCTACTGGATCTCAAATTTACATAGCAACTAGCATTTGTCTACACCCATCGTTACTTCTGCCCAACAGGCTTCAGGCTTAGTATATACAGATAGCTGAAGATAACCAACTCTCAAAGTAACAGGATGCTCAGGGAGATAAGAATTCTTTTGGCCTGGGTTGATGTGTGTTTTGATATGAAGTGAATGAACACTTACATGCACTAGTAGTGCCAGCAGAGGTTAAAAAGCAAACAAACCCTGACAGAAAAAAAGTCACCTTTTAGGGATTAAATGTGTATATTGAGAGCAGTGGGTTGTTGGTATATATGCTGTTCTCTTGTGTTACGCTTAAACTGTCATATAGGAACTATTATATAGTTTATTATTATTATTATTTATTTATTTTAAGGTGAATGCTGAAGTAATAACTAGAACTACCTAAATTCCTGCTCTGGAGAAAAAAAAAAAATCTTCCTTCTTGGCACGGTAGTAAGGAATTTGTTGCCAAGTGTCAGCAAAGTATACATGTGAGGAAAATAGGAATGAAATGAAGGACAAAGTGAAAAATAGTCATCTGTGGTTCACTCATCTGTGGAGTTTAATTTTATTGTCCTAATTTTGAAGAGCCTTTAGAGATTCTTTTAACCTAAGTTCTAAGCAGTTTACCTTCCAAAAGTGCAATCTAGAAGTTAATTAATGTAATAGATAATTGCGTTATCCAGCTGTTGTCATGTCCTGACCTTTCATACCAGCACTAATAGCCAAAGATGAATCTCTAACAGCATCCATGCGATCAATCCTCTTAGTAGATGAACAGAATCAACTTGGAAATGCTTGTGTTTTGAAGGACAGTACCCACAGATAAAATGCATAAAGAGACTGCAGATAAACATGGTCGTTACCTGAGCGTGGGTTCCAAATGCCAAGTATTGCACATAAATTCTCTCCAGTCAACTGTAGTGTAAGTAATGCTTTCCTCTGCTTCCTTTTCAGTGGAGCTGTCCTCAAGTACACCAACAGAGTTTTTCTGCCCTGGACGAGAAGCCAAAATGCGAGGAGGAAAAATAGCTACAAAATGGAGATGGGAAAAAAAAAAAAAAATCAGTCAGTCATGAGCATCTCATTTGAATCCTCTTTGGACATCTTAAAAGGAACACCAGCACAAATCTCAAACAAGAGAAAAACACCTTATGTTTCAACTTGTAACACTTTTACAGAATTTCTGGCCGACATTTTTGGTTTGAACAAATTGCTAATAAAATATATGAAAAAAATTAATCATTGACGGCTAATACTGGAATGTGGAATTCTTCTCTCTGCAAACTCAAACCATCCGTGTACAGGGTCTTCTAATTTCATCATGGCATAAAACAAAACATACCATATTCCGTAAACAAAATTCAGACACACTCCTAGTTTGGATTTTTATTTTTTAATTTCTTTTGATTGACAGAGGAGGAGGATGGTGAGGTAATAATTAAATTCAATCTTTGTCCAAAGGCGTCAAGGAGACCTGAACCCAGTTCTTACTTGAGTTTAAATCATGGAATACAGAAAGGGAACAGCAGCTCTGTCTCCTCCAAACAGCACATTTTATAAAATAAAAACAAATCTGTGAACTGGGACTGAATTTTGAGTTCATGTGGATAGCCTGAAGCCAAGTATTTTTTGACAAAGTATTCACCAAAAATAGTTGTTTTCCCCTTTTGTTAGCTTCTGCATCTCTTGGACATCTCAGAACAAAGCGTTTTTAGGAAAATTAGTGTCTCTGAGTTCTGTTGTACACAACAGGTTTTGAAATGGTTATAGAAAAGCCATTTGTAAAATAATGAATTTTAGTATCTTATACAAGTTATAAACGTTATATTTACATGTAACATCATCTAACATGAATGTCAGATGAGTAATAAATGCAAACTACTATGTGCAACACTCAATTTCATACACCAGAAAAACAAATGTGACTTTCACTATGGTGGTAACTCATTGTTTACACATACATTATTGTCTTACGTTACTCTCGTGGAGGTCTTTCAGGAAAAAAGTACAGAAATGAGAATCTGTACTAGGATTCCTATGGGAAAATTTGGAAACTGAAGAATGTAAAATCAGAACTTTTAGATCTTCGGGTAAGCTGCTTTTAATTTTGAATATACTTTTGAGATGTCATCACCAAAATAGCATGTCAAATTTTACCTATGATGAGCATCCACAGTGCTATTAAGTTCTTTCCCAAATCTTAACTGATGAAATATGTTTTAGATACTACTTGTGGAAATAATTACTTATAAAGCATTAAAGATGCGCAATTGTGACCTACTCTTCAACATGCAGATAATTATAGAGCACATTCATTTAGTACTGCATTGTTTATTCACATTAAATTTACAACAACCTAAGTCACTGTTTGTCACACTTCATGTATACATCAAATTCTGTTTTGCTTTTTAGCAAAGACCACATATTCTTTAAGAATGCATGTGCCAAATTTGAATGCTGTAACTAAACTTGTTCATGTGTTAAAGTAAAACACTCTGAAGTCACAAAAAATATGTCTTGATAAGAAACTCCACGGATGAAAGGACTGCCATGAAAGTAAGGTAGCCTCCTGAAACTGTTTTCATCTGAATGTGCCATCTTACAAAAATAAACACCGGGTGGCCAAATCGGAGCAAGATTACAACTTCAACTAGCACAAGATCATCAGGAGTGGGTGAGGAACAAAAATCCAGGATCATGTTTGTTCTCAGCTGCATGCTGCACATAGGTACAGTGTTGGAGGTGCTGTGCTGTTTCTGAACAGTCATGTGTACACAACAGAGCCACGTGCCAGAGATACCAATGGAGTGTCCTGAACAATGGTGGCATAGCAGCATGCTGGCACTACTGTGTTTCTAACTCTGTATGCAGCTACCCTGCTTCCAGTCTTACAGGACCTGACTTAAAGTCAGCTCAAATATTCCTGGACAGTTCTGTGCTTTTTGTGTAGTTAAACTTTACTTACCAGTGATCAAAAGAGGTAGCTACCATTTCACAGCACTAACAGTTTCACAAACATTTAATACTACTTCTTTGATTTCAATAGAAGCAATTTAGGAACTTTTTTATTATTATTTTTAATTAAACAAATTTTTAAACAAGTCAACTGTATTTAGAAAGTATGCAAATATTTACTATCAAGTAGTTTGACAATTACAGACTGTCAGGCCAGTCTTACCACAAATAACAGCTTACCTTTTTCTTTTTCTTTTAGATAAGCAGACACCAAGTCATGTAGAAACATAATCAATTCAGCATCCATAGTTACACAAATGTGGTCTGTAAATTCAGTTACTACACTGCATTCCACCTTTGGTTTAACACTTGTATCTACAGTCAAATAAAAATAGTATTAATGCATTTTAAGCACATGCCATATACAGAACAGTACACAGAATTCCAATACAGATTACTTGCAAATGTTACTGCTGGTACCGAGTAGGCTTTTCCCAACAGTTCTGACTGCAGTTCTGAAGATAACGTTTTGAAAACAAGAGCATAAAATTTAGGTTCCTATCTCATATTCCCTTCTTTCAGAATGAGCCTTCTTTAACATTTTATTAAAAGTAAATACCAGCTGGATTGCTGATGGGAAACCAGTAGATGCTGTCTACCTTGACTTCAGCAAGGCTTTTGGCATGGTCTCCCATGACATCCTCATAGGGAAGCTCAGGAAGTGTGGGATGGATGAGTAGACAATGCCATATGTTGACACCTGGCTGGAGGGCAGAGCTCAGAGCGCTGTGATCACTGATGCAATCTAGTTGGAGGCCAGTAGTTAACTGTGTTCCCCAGGGCTCACTACTGCGTCCAGTCCTGTTCAACTTACTCATCAATAACCTGGCTGAAGGACAGAGTGCACCCACAAGTTTACTGATGACACCAAACTGGGAGTAGTGGCTGATCCACCAGAAGGCTGTGCTGCTATTCCGAGGGACCTGGACAGGCTGGAGAGTTGGGCAGAGACTCCTGATGAACTTAAACAAAGGCAAGTCAAGAGTCCGGCACCTAGGGAGGAGTCAGCCCCTGCACCAGTGCAGGCTGGGGGCTGACCTGCTGGAAAACAGCTCTGCAGGGAAGGGGTCTGATTTCTTCCTCCTGCTGACCTTTGATCCCTGGTGTGGTGCTATTTCAGTGCTAGTATGGTCTTTTATCCTACTAACCAAAAAATCTGAGAGTGGAAGGAGAGTTGTTTGTATTACACTGAGTTACAATTTCCTGTTTCACTGAATACAGCTGAAGTATGAAAACTTCAGTACCCAGATCTTCTACTGGGTAACGCATAACAGCTTACTTGTTTAAGATTTTTCTAGGCTATTGTATAGTGAGTACTGAAGTGGTCCCTATTTATACCTCCTCCCACCTGGTTTGGTAAGCTAATGAACTGACAAGGTAACTGTATTGCCTTTGAAATAAATGTAATTGCTAGACTTCTGAGTTCCTTTCTGACAATGGTACGGTAGAGTACTTTTTCAGTCTGGAACTGCAGACACCCAAGGTAACATGGATTCTTTCTAAGGGCTTCAGAGAATTGATCTAAGAGAAAAAAGCAAGGTTACTGGCAGCAAGGTTGAATTAACTGTACAAGAGTCTTCATCTCCATTGGAACAGTTTTAGGAGCCTGCAGAGAAAGACTGAGAATTACTGGCATACTGCAAGCACTTTTCTTGCATCACAGGAATAGAAAACCTTTTTCTTTCAAATGTAGCCTGTCTTTAATTTTCTTAGCCTACCTCTGTACCACTAATCAGGAGCAGCAGCTGTTGCAACATTTTGGGTTTTAATTTGAAGGGAAGTTGCCTCTATTAATGGTATTCATGGTCCAGGAATATGGCAAATTGTTTTCAGTCAGTATCATCTTACTAACCTGTGCTTGTTAGACCATTATTAATTCCTCTACCCCAAAAAACTCTCTTTCAGCTCAGGGACAGATTTCTCTGTAGAGAACATAATAGGATGGAAGAATCTTGCGTGCATTTGTCATTTATGGAAGCTTAGAAGTAGTTGGCAGGTTAAAAAATATATATATATCCTGTAGATAAAGAGCCTCCTGTGATTTTGTGAAATGCCCTCCACCCGGGCGCCCCCCCCCCCCAAAAAAAAAACAACAACAAAAGCCAGCTGCAATGTTTCTATCCGTTTTTCCAACCTTTTTTTTTTTTTTTTTCAGTGATTGGTCTCTAGACTAGATCTTCACTTTCTCATCAGAATTCCCTCTGAATTTTGGACTGTGTACTTTCTTGCACATCTGCAATAATTTTCAGATTAAAACCTCTTTTTTATTGGCACAGTATCTTTGTATTTAAAACCTTGTTCATGAGAAACAGCTTTGAGTCAAGAAATGCAAATGATTTTTACTATACCTTGTAACGATGGCTCTTGGGGCTCTTGCACATGAATAGATTTAAAATCCAGCTGCATTCTTGGCAATGCAAAAATGGTTTCCGTTTCATGATTGTAACTAGAACCACCTCTAAAGCCACTTAGCAAGCTTGAGCTTTTCACAGTTGTGCTGCTCTCTGGGTTATTAGCATCAACATTTCGAAGCAGGTTTAACTCTACAGGGATAATGGGAAATACCTTAATTCAGTAAGCCTTGTTAAAAATAAGTTCTGTCAGCACAGAGTGACAAATTTTCCTATCAGTAGTGGCACTTTCACACACTGAAATACATCTCATAATAAAGAAGCAGGGAAGAAATAGGTAAATAGGTTTTGGTATTAAAACATAAGTACTTCTAAGAATTGTTTTTGTTTGCTTGTTTTGTGGTGTTTTTCGTTTTGTTGTTGCTGTTTTCCAAGCTTACAGTCCAAATTTTATTCAGCAGACCACCCTATCACAAGTTTGTTCTAATAATGAACTTTCAGTTCAGTAAAATATAGACCACACGGTCAAAAGCATGCCCTCTGCATTAGGAAATATGATAGGACTTAAAATGAAAATAAATGTTTCCAATGGATACAACTAAGACCTAAATTCACAGAGGCAGCATTGATGTAAATCACTATTGACCAGGAATATGACTTTGTCATGATACTTACAGCATAGCACACATGCAATATCATCTGAATTACTCAATTAGTTTTCAGTTGTTAAACTTGTGACGAGACAAAAAGTTAAGAAAGTTACTAGATTGTAAAACCGTTCATTATGTCCTTGAACCAGCTCTCAACAGCATGGCTCCAAAAGGTCAAATAATCAGATGTTGTTCTTATTGATGTACACAAACACTCTGCATGTAGCAAAACAGAGCTATGTAAAAGCATTTAACAGCATGTGCCTCTGCTTGTTAACTTCAACCGTTACATCCTGTTGTGTCTTTCAAAAGGTACAAATATTAGTACAGTATATCGATAACTTGAAAATATTTTTTCAAGACAATGTAAACTGCTCATTTCTGACTATATACCATATTCTGCCATTCACCTTTCACAGAAATTCAATTGATTTCTTCTACTGATTCTATGTTTTTTTTTTGTGAACACAATAGCAACAGCTGTATTTTAGGATTTGGTTTTGAGAGTTTTATTTTGCAACTAAGTGATTTAAGTATATGATTCAAAATGTTTTGATTCCTATAAGCAGTGGTCACAGAAGATAAAAATATATTCCTACTTTAACTTCATCTGTTAGTTCTTCATGTACAATGAAATTACTAAATACATCCTCGTATTGGAAAATCAGAACTGGACAACTACATACAACAAGAAATACCTCTGCATGGGGTGAAAGGGGGAAAAGCAAAGGATTAAAAGTAGAACTACTGCAATACCATACATAAACATCCCATTCACTAGCAGACCACTTTGGCTTTACTGCACAATTTGAAAAAGGTCTTTGCACAGTAACACTTTGAGCTGTTCAGCATATTGTCATGTTTTATTCCATAGTTTACTGTAAGGTTCTTAAGAAGAAAACTGTTATTTCTAACTCCCTTCTTCATAGCCCACTTGAAATAGAGCAGCTTTTAACAGCACAAACTGTACTGACCGACAAGCAAAATCCCAAAGCTTAATGAACCTCACCTTCATTCCTTGTGGCTGTAACATAATTGAACCACTCCTTCACACTAGCAACTCCATGTGGGGGATTTTCATGGCGGCGCCTTGTTATCTTTGTGATTGTTGCCATGGGGCTCTCGAGTGCTCCGCATGGTTTGGTGACCATGGTGTTATGGCCCAAATGAAAGTCCAGTGTTTGTACAATGTATGTAGAATGTTCACTAGTACCTGTATTGAAGATGTGAGGGATATTGGGTTGGGAGAGAAGAAAAATGGAAAAAAAAAACTTGGTAAGGGTCATAGGGTTTTTCATATCACCTGCACAGGTATCCACCATGAATAATTACTAAGCCAGTAGCATTAAAAACCTCATGTAATGGTTGCAAACAACCAAAAAATTAATAATTTCTAGGTAGATACAGACAGTAAAAACTTCAATATAAAGACAAAATAAGCAATAAGACCTCCAACATTCATCACGTAGAAATGAAGGCTTCTATGAACACAGAGCACAGAGATGCAATTAACCAAGCAGACAATCCCCTTCCTAGATATATTATCAGGGACATATTTAATATAATTATACAATAACATACTTTGCATTTTACCACAGATGATATTTTATCACCACTGGTGATAAAAATGGAGAGGGAAGAGACTATTATTTTAGGTAAACAGTGTATTTTAGGGAAATAATCTTGATTCAGAATTCAAAGAAAGTAAGTTTTCCTTTGATTTATTCTGATATACCAATATATTCTTAAAGTTCATTTAAAGGATTTTAAGAGAGAAGGAAATGGTTTAAATTACCATCTTCCCAAACTTTCTGTGCTTCTGTCCAAAATGCAATATTGGGTTCTTCAAGGTGAAACAAGGCCCAAGATTTTGAACGGAAATTAGGTCCATGAAAACAAGCCAGCGTCATATGGTTTCCATGCAAACTCATGGATCCTCCAAATTGCATTCCATCTTCTGGCAATGGCATCTGAAATAAGGATATATGGCACCCAGACAACACCTTCAAAACTCCTGGCCAATGACGGTGATGGGCTGCATCCAACACTAGAAAGGGAACACACAATGGTAAGAACAAACTTTAGGAAAGAGAAAGATACAGAAAAGAGTTTGCTGCTGTAAGTCCATATTTTATTAAAAACAGAAATATGATTAGAAATAATGAATGGGATTTCACTAACATTGTTTCATCTTTGGCATCTGGGATCATTGTAGTTTATGAGAACCTGAACAAGTGTACTTGGAAATCTGACTTGTTGCGTTCAGATAAATGATGTTTTCAGCTCACGATTAATATAACGTAAGCATAGCACCACACAGCTACTCAAAGCAGAAATAATTTTTATGAAATAGACTTCATAAATTTACAGTTTTCAAACTGCAATAATATTTTAACAAAAATACACATTTTAACTAAAACCTGAAAAATGTTGTAAGTTATTTCTTTCTTGTACCACAGGTATAGCAGGATACCCAAGATATATGTCCTCTTCCTTGAAAAGCCTCAATTTAAAGGGCATAAACATATACAAAAAATATTTTAAGTCAAACAGATGTGCTTACATGCATAAAGTTTCTCAGATTATTTTGCACAATTGAAACATCCAAGTTGGAAACTATACTGGTTTTTGTACCACTTACGTTGTTCATGTGAGCTTCTCTCTAAGTTGTTGGCCATTGTCTTTGGTGGGAGATAAGGAACTGGTCCCCAGGTAGACAAAGCTCGCTTGCTTGTGTCAAACTGCTGAGTAAAGAACTCCTGGAGTTTCATTCCTATTTTTATTAGGTCTGGTGTGGTCGATCTTGAAATCATCACTTGGAAGATATCCCATTTCAAGTCCCCATGGACAAATATCTCACTAGATATTAAAAACCAGGAGAACATTTGCTGTTAAGCTATTTCCTACTGACACTAAAAAAATAGACCCTTTAATTTCTGGAAGACTTACAATTTCAGTTATCAACATTGGACACATTACATACACACAGAATTCAGCATTACCAAACATGATAAACTTGAAACACAGCAAACAGTATTACCTTTTATCAGAGATGCTCGAGTCCAAAGCATTATACAGATTAATTTTCCATTCGTCCTGTAGTTTAAGATCTGCATTACTAAAGATCCCCATTAGGATACTGGATCCCATGTAGTCAACACGTGCTTCAGTAGAACCCATGGTAATCTGTATTTTATGACTGGGCTGTTGGTTTGGGTGCTCAGAAATGTGAGCTGAAATAGAAAAAAGGCAACACAGAAATATAGCATTAAAGGTGAGAAGATCAGTTTTACCAGAAACATCACCCTTATGCCATCCTCATGATACAGAGAGACTGAGGAAGCACTGGTTTCTTCCAGATGCATGGGAAAGTCCTGACACTGATTTACAGCAAGAACGTCCAGTCTCTTTCCAAAACCACCTTCCCTTAAGCATTTGAGAAACTCTAGGAGGAGCTGAAATGCTCTGAGTCTTTTCAGCTGACATCTGTCCAAACAGCTGAAAGGGGCTGGAGGGTCACACAGCTAGCTGGTGCAATTTTAGTGCAGCCCTGACACTGAATGCACCCCTAATCAGGAGGTTATTCCTTCAATTCAAAATGTGTTTCATAGTCAGAAAGCACAAATAAGAATGCAAAGTTTTATGCTCCCTACTATCAGGTTCACAAAACAGCAGAACTGTGTCCATACTTTAGCTTTCCAAAGCTATTGTCCAGAGCATATACTAATACCAAGCAGCTTTCCAACTTACCCACCATCTCCAGGGTGTTAACATCTATGGTACCTCCAACGACCCCCCCTCTGGAGTCCAACTGGGATCTTCCCAAACCAACAGACATGCTAATTTCCCGATCTCTGCTACTGCCCACAGACAGGCGACCCTGACTTTTCAAACCACTGGTGGTCCACCTAGAACAGAGATGAAAATAAACAAAATTTTTCCAGGCTTTCGAAAGAAAAACAGAAAATTATTTGCAGTAAATATGGGGCTTTATGATAAAGCATCTACCAGCATTCACAAGGGGCTTCACAGTTCAAAACTGGAAAAATTAGGAATTTAAAGTTAGAAAACAACAGGCTGTTAAAAGGCAGTGGTGATTTTTTTTATATTTTTTATTTTTCCCCCAGAATAACAGTGTCTGCTACAGTATGCTTGAACTTGTTTTATACTTACGTGGTATTGCCCATTACATTGCTCATATTCATTTGGACATTTAATTGTTTCAGGTTCATAGCAAATACAACTAGTGTTTCCCATGGTGTTCCTTGTGGGCTTCCAGCTTTATTTGACTTATTAAACGGAGTTGACGTTTTTGAGAGCGCATCTAAACAAATATGTAGGCAAACATTTAAATGACTCCACATACTAGGAAAAATTGGCAGAATATATACATTGAAAGACATTAAAAAAGAACAAATTAACACCCTATTTAATGAGCACCACAAAGCTACAAGTAAGTATAAGTGCGAACTAGAGAATCTGTGGTACATATTGTTTTAGCTGTAATAGAAATTGATGTATTTTACATGTTTAGTTTTATTAAGATAAGATCTTTTACAGAAAATATTTTAAATTTGCAGTTTGGTGTGCAGGACTATGTTTTATATTCTTTAACTGATTAAAAGTATACACAAAAAACAAATTATTAGTATTAGAATATTCAGGTAGAGGTTATTTGCACAAGCGACAAGTCATGAGTTCAAGAATTAGGGTTTTCCTCACTCTTTCCTCACAAAAACCCCAGAGATACTCTTATAAGATTGTGCAAAGTTTCGTATGAACAAGCCACCGTACCAGTGTGCATCCTTCTCCATCTGTCTTGTCTTAAAAACTGTTCACATACTAACATCTTGCTTTCTAAATAGAATAAAAATAACTGTTCTTTCTTTTCTAAAGATATTTTGCCTATAGCAAAATATAAAGTAGTAACAATTTTTTTCATCCACCTGATTAAAATATTTAGAAAAATAAAAAATAAATAGTTGTCTACTAACCTCTCTGAGGCACTGAAGAATCAGACACACTCCTGGATCTTGTAACAGCTGGAGACTTTAAGTTATGAGATGCTGTCCCAGGTGACATACTACTACTTGCACTATGTTCACTAAAAACATTAGGTGATTGTGCCATGTGTGTAAACGAAGCAGATTGGCAGGGTTGCTCCCACGTCCTACAATATGCTTTCCGTGATGATTCAGGAGAAAGATGTTGGCTTACCCCTTCAATTGAATCTGGTGTTCCAGGACCAGATGCTACTGGAAAAAAAAGACAGACATGAAAGGCAGCAAAATTATTTTGTTTTTGTTTAATAATACCCTCCCACATACTAAACAGTGTTTGGAGAGTTTCAAAATAAGCGTCATTTGTCATAAATACACAATTTATTTAATGTATGTATTATTATTTGCTCTAAGGAATTCAATGATCTATTTTAGAAATTCTTCATTTCTTACTTCTAGATTTGTTTTTATTAAATTCATTAGAATGACTGCATATGGAGTAATAATACATTTCTATTTCTGCATTTATATCTAGTCACGTATGTAATAATCCAAAAATAATTTATGTTTATGCAGTTCCTACTGTAATCCTTTGCACAATAAGTTTTTCCCTGATAAGAAGCTGTATCTTACCTGGCAGATTTATTGTTTGATCACCTAGGAAAAGCCGTCTAGCAATGCTTCTCCTGTACCATGCCCTTGGGAAGGCTAGAATCTCACTGAGTCGCCGCATATCATATTTAAAAGAAGCAGATCCTATATCACAGACAGCTGAAAAAGAAAATACACATATACACAACTGTAAACTCTCATCGGTAACAGGTTTTGGTAACCAAATATAATTAACCGGCCTTCATTTGAGTCAAATACTTCTCTACCCCAGCAGTACAGCCTCTGCTGTAATGAAAAGCAGTTGCTGAAACCTGCAGTTTTACTGAGGTGTTGCAACTTCTCCAAATTCAGAATATGATACAAACACATTTATAGGAGAAAATGTAATCTAAGAATATAAATTATATTGGATTCTACTTGTGTAGCATCTGCATCTTAGACTCTGGGGGTTTTAATAGCAGATTAATAACAACCGTTCTGCTATTTGCCCATTAACTCAGGATTCCATGTGCAGTGGGAAAAAAAATCATAAAAACCCACTGTTACTTCAAGGTTCTTTAAATGTTCAGGAGTCCAGCTCTCACTGCAGCTTCATAGGGAATTGCACTACATAGTAATTGCACTACACAGTCCACTTCAGTTTTTCTCCATGGGGAGATGGCTTGAATATTTCTAATTCTCATAAAGTTTCTTTTTTTTTTTTTTTTAAAAAAAAAAAGGGTGAACATCTGTAAAAGACCGTCTTATTCAGGTAACAAAAAAGAGCTTTGAAATACCTGTTTCTGAAGAGAAGACTATGAAAACTGTTAGTGATTAACAGATTAAGTTCATCTGAAAACCAACTTTGGAAATAAATTTAGCATAAAGTTA
The DNA here is from genome assembly GCF_011077185.1 of Oxyura jamaicensis. Lineage (NCBI taxonomy): Eukaryota > Metazoa > Chordata > Aves > Anseriformes > Anatidae > Oxyura > Oxyura jamaicensis. The sequence continues at coordinate 63,010,355 of NC_048896.1, forward strand.
AATAACATTGTTTTACGTCTGTTATAAAATGCATAAAGAGATCTTCTTATCCCCCGCTAGCGTACACACACTGGGTTGTGCAGGAAACAAAGTGGGAAAGAGAACAGGCATTGAAGCCACGTGAGCACTGTTTCCTGATAGTCAAAACATTAAAGTGTTAACAACACAGTTTCAGCCACTAATCCAAAGTCCACTACATGGGCTACTGTGAAGAACGTTAATTACATCCTAGCCAGAACCAGTACAATATCAAAATATTCAAGGGTATGTATAGCCACTTAGACTGGTATCAGAGATGTGTTTGAGTAAGCCCATTTGTTTACGTTAAATGAATCAGGAGAATAACAAGGTGGATCTGCAAATAGGTACTCCAAGTACACTATTTAAATAATGTATCAAGCCCTCCTTCATTCAAAATGAACAAAAAAATACTGCACACTTACAGGTATATGGTTCTTACATTGTAACATCTACAAAAGCTGCTGAGCATAAAGTATGTTATTAGAACAGCATTTCCCTAATTAGCTAAATAGATGGGATTAAAATGAAAAAAGCACTTACCAGATATGTTTATCAAGGTAGTATCTATCTTGCTTGTAGCTTTACTTGCAGACTGACTCTCAAAAAAGGAAGAACCTCCTGAGCGCCTTATTCGTGACAAGCTGACTTTCACAAACTCTAAGTTAATGCTCAAAGAATCCTTCCGACCAGTGACCGAAGTTGATTCCTCATCCACATTACCTAGAAATAGAAAGGAGAGAGTTTAATCTTCCACAGCCTTTCCAACCCTTCAGTTCAGAAAGCCATGCCAAACTTACTATGTTCACCAAAGCAAATGAAAACTTGTACTGTACCTAGGGCTCCTGATCCAGGCGTTAGAACAGTAACAGCAGACTTCTGTTTTCCAGCTCCATACGGATGGAACACGTAAAGGGAAAAGTCAGACATGCAGGCAGTAAAGCTCAGGCCTGAAGAGCTGCTGCTAGAAGTAGTCAAGTCTGACTGACTGCTGCTGTGGCGTGTTCTGCCAAGAGGACTGCCTAGTCCAGGTGATGAACCTAAAGTCAATATTTTTTTTCTGAAAGTTAGTTTTAATACAAAAACATTCTCAAACATGAAATAATACTGACAACAGGAATATTAAACAGACCAAATGCACACTAAATTACGCCCTTGTAGTAGCACTGCAGCTTAAACATTCTGTGTATTGGTGATAGCCTTTTATAACAGGTAACTAAACTTGTTTAACCAAGGAAAGAAAAAATCCAGTATACTGTATCTGTGCAAGCTTTTACCAAAAGGTAAAGAACTGATACAACGTGAAGCAACCCTACTGAAGTCATAGTACATAAAGATAAATGTAACACAGAAAAATATCCATATGGTCTGTAAAAGCTTATTTTTGTTCAAATTTTAGAGAAAATAACATTTTATTTTTGCTACAAGCTGCATATAGTATAGCCATTCATATATATTGTACCTGATGCTCCAGATTTACTAACTGAATTCTTTGAGCCACTCTGTGAAGTACTGCCACCAACTGACACATTTTCTGAGGGGTACATTGTACCTAATGTTTCCAGTTCTCCTCGGTTTGAAGAGAAAACAAGATCCAGGGATGGCAACTTCAGCATACATTCAACTCTTGATACTGGCAAGCAACTGAACTTGATTTGAGAAGGCTAAAACACAGAGGAAGTAAAGCACATTCAACTTTTTTATAAAGCATATCAAATACAAAGACCACCCCAAATTTGGCTTGTTAATTTATATATATAAATTTATATCTAAAAATATAAGCTAATTACAACCTTCTCAGACTGGTTTTAGAATTAATAAGATAACTGTACAAGTTTGTATAGATACAGGGAATCCCTCCAACAACAGGAGTAGTATTTGGAAACACTTTTTAGAAAACAAAAGCAGGAATCCTGCATGCAGCATATGGCATGTACATACCCCTCTCTTCCTCCTTCCCAGGTCAATTCATAGTTTCACCTCATGAAATAACTATAAATGACTCTTTAGCTTGGCTAGATGAGATTACAGAAAAAGTTGAGAGGAGCTACAGATTGTTGTGGTTAATTTTCCTAAGCATAAAAAAGCTTTTTTAGAAGATTTTCAATTTGGGAGTGTAATCAAATTTGTACCATGAGAACAATGTTGTTTTAGCAAAGCAGAAAAAACAGCAGCATGCAGTTCAAGCTCAAGTGCTCTGACTCAGTCTGGAGTAGCATTATTCCCTCTGAAACAAAAAAGTCTAGACTCATCAAATACGAAGCAGTCTGAACATGTATGTAGACAAGCACTGTACATTCCTGTATTTTCACATTTACCATACTGAGAAAATCTGTTGGTTTGTAATGGATGTACAATTACAAATAATGGATGTAAATACTAGCTATGAAAGATATTTTCCAAAAAGAAGTCCAAAAGAGGCAAGGAAGAGGTAAAGGTTAAAAATGCTTGGAATTCTTGTGATTTCTCAGAATAAGTCATTTCTGTTGGTCTCCATGGAACTGAAAGATGTCAGAACTTCTACTGAAATAAGTCTTACCTCATATCACACTAGACATCAGTATCTCAAAACAGGCGCTTGAAAATATTTTTTAAACTTTTAAAAAACAAACTTAGAAGCAAAGACTGTCTCAAAGACTGTGATTGAAGTTACTTACTATACTGAACTATTTAAAACCTCACCTGAACTCGTACATAAACCACCACATCTACAGGGAAGGATGAATATGCTGATGTCGATGACGATACTAACGATGTCGTGGACTCTTCTAACTGATCTTGTATATCGAATTGTCCCATGTCTTCATCTTGTGAACTGACAGCTTTTAAGAAGCACAAGAACTCATTAGAAAGTGGAATTTAAAGAAACTACAGCTCAGTGCCATCAGAACACAATAAAGAAATGCTAGAATACTAAAATACGAAGATGCAACTTACCTGTATAATTCCTTTCAATTGGTGTAATTGGAATGGTTTCAAGAGCTTTCTCTAGAAAGTCCAGTAAGCATGGGCTAATCACCATTTCCTCTGGCAATGACTGAAGTGCAACCCATGCGTATAGTTTAGCAGTTTTCACTCCACCGCTTCCTTTCCCTTTGGCTGCAACATTGAAAGATAAATTTGTCTAATGTAAAACCATTTAACTGTAACTGATAAACATTAGAAGATAATTCATAACTAACAGCTGTTTCTTCTAATTTTCAGCATCATCATCTGGAAAGGCATAAATCAGATCAGTTAGAAAAAAAATTCAACTCTAAGATTTTGCTAAGCAAACTGTGTAATAAAGAACTACTCGTCTGTCATGTTTGATTTTAATTGCATTGTGCTTGTTCTTCATGAAGCACTCCTACATTATTTTTATTTCTTTTTTTTAATACCACCAAAATCAGCCACACAAAATTCTTCTCCAAACACAATGCAAAGTAAACAGAGCTGACTGGAAATGAAAGAGAAATCAGGAAAATAAAATACACAAGTTTGGGAAGAATGACAGCTTAAGGAAAAAAAAAGGACGTTCAAAGATTAAAACTGTAAATGGCAAGTCCTACCACATTTATGCAACAAATAACTGAAGTTTCTAAACCTACATTTTTAATGCTTGGAGATAACAAGAATGTAAAAAAAAAAAAGACTTGTCTTTTAACATATTGAAAAGGCTAGCACTTGGAACCATGCTCATTAAAAATATAAAGATATTTTTGGCAAATTATTCACAGAAGGTATTAGAACCAGCTCAATTACTATCTGTATGAAATGCCACGATTAGAATGAATAGAGACAAATTATATCATTTATATTCAAACAAGAGATGCTGATTTGAAGCTCTCCAAATAAAATATAAACAGTGAATCACTAAAACAGAGATGAAAAACCCTTTTACTATACTAAAATAAGCAGCACTAAATTTTCATGTTATGTAAACTATTCTGTCCAGTCCCTCTGTTTATATTGTCCCATTTTGCCCTTCTTGCAGACCAAAGACAGCAAGAGAGGATGATTTCACAGGAAAAAGTAATCTATATAATAATAAGTACAGTGTATTAAAACAAATCAAAACTAATTAATAGTTTAAAAAATACAGTACATAGAAAGCAACCTAATTGCAACCCTTCATTTTGGGAGACACTCATATCATCCTACAAGTGTAATTCCCAGAAGTCCTCCCAAATCTAGAGGTTAGAGATATAAAACAACTGGACATGACATGATTAAAATAAAAAAGGAAAATATTGGAAAGAGAATGGATAAGTACAGAACAAAATTGAGGAAAAGTAGTATAAACCAAGGTAACAAAATACTCAGTAATCATAAAGAAGATGGCCATTTAAAGGAGTAAGAGCTAATGGCTAAACAGCATGGACAATTGAGGAAAAGTGTCACATTTCACTGTTCTCTCCCAGCATACCAGTTACTAATTTTTCCTGCTTAACGAATTTTGACGAAGTTTTGACTTTGTTTTTAAAGTGATACTCCAATGACAAAGGCGAGAAGAGTGAATGTCTCAGAGGTTGGAGGTGCAATCTACATACCTCTAGATCTGACATGATGTAACAACGGGCTCCTACTTGAAAACAGGAATCATTTGAGATAAAACAGAAGTTTCAGAACTCATGTTATTCCAAATCATGGTTATTTAATGGACAGCAACAGTTGAGGATGCTAGTCTGGTATTTTGATTAACACAAATACCTTTAATACAAATACTGCTTTCTGGAATTGGGCTATTCCACATAGTACTGACAAAACTCAAAATTCCAGAAAGAATTTCACACACTGCTTGTTTGGGAAAAAGCAGTGGAAAACTTAAGAAGTATTCTTCAAATGTTATAGTGTGTGAAATCAAGGATTCATCTGATTTTTTTTTTTCTTGGATTATGAAGAATAAAGTAAATCAGCACTCACTTTTTATATAGATACTTAAGCTTTGCTTTCCAGTAATAAACTTTATTTTGTTAAGTTAAAAATGGGAGAAGGCAGTACAGCCTTTCTCTGTGATATGGAGTCTCTAGCAGATGTTACTGAGACTGGTTTGTCCAGAGAACTCTAAAAATGCAGCTTTATGAACTGCACTCATGCTTCTGGGATCACATTTCTGCAGTCAAAGTCAAGATTTGATAAACGTGCTTTTCACTCATGTCCAGACAGATCTAAAGCTGGTAGATTATATGAAGGAAAAATAGAAATCCATGACAGTTTTAGAAGGTTACTGTCTATAGGTACCTGATGGGATGGGTGGGGGTTGGGGAGGAAGTAAGGTGTTAGTCTTGCTGTGGATAGTGCTAGATAAAGGAGGAGATGTGGCAGTATCTTTCATACCATACAGCTTGGACTCTTTGGAAAGGGTTCTTGGCAACGAAGATCCTCGAGAAGTATTTGGCGATTCAGTCTTTAAAGTCTTTGAGTTGTAGTGTAACTGAAAGCAAAGAAAGATTAATGTTCTTCATAGCTCAATTCTGTACAGCAGTTTTATACCACACCTTTCTATTTTTTTTCATTATTTACCAAAATATCATTGTAAGATATGTTACATTTCAATTCATGTTCTACAGATATAGCCAGTGCACAGAAAGATCTGAAATCTTTGTACAAAACACAGGTAAATTGTAAAAGAAAACAAAAAAGGAAACAGAGCAACAGAGGAAATGAGCTATTTCTCTGTAAAACCTTACACGTCCTGTGCAACCAGCTATTTTTCCTGTCCACACAGCTTTCTTTCTGTATTACTGCAGGGTGAAACTAATCCTCTACTAAAAGTCTGTATACACAAAATCATCAAAAAAATAAAAACAACAAAAACAATTCCAAGCATTCACATCTCCCACATGTGGATAATACACTGTCAATAAAGTTACAGAACATAATAAAAGCTGTAGACAATCCACAGCTATTACTGCATTTGACTAAAAGCAACAGGCTGGACCTGAGGCATAACTCTTATCTCTGAAAATAGCCTGGAATACTAGAAGATGGACATACAAAGTCTTTCCACTAGAAGAAGACTAGAAAAAAGGCTATCTCATCTGAAGAGCATGTGATTTATGGAATTTATGGAATTGAAGCTTCCATGCAGCAGTGATCTGTTTTTCCTGTTCTTACTCCATAGGATTTCAAATCACAAACACAAGAACATGAGAGCTTTGTATGTTATGTAGGCCAACTACTAAGCTGCCCTTCCTATGAGTTACAGACACCAAGCAGATACATCTTTATTTTAAAAGGGCATAGAATAAAAATTCGCTGTCAGAGAACAAAATATCCAAGACAAATGCTTAGACACCAAAACGTAAGTGGAACTGAATTATTTTCATTATGTAGTATCACAAACACTGTACAGAGCTTCAGTTGGCATAGCTCTGTTCGTGATGGTACAAACAAGCTTTTGTATTTTTTTTCCCCTCCCAAAGAAAATGAGGGGAAATCATCAGTTTTCAATGCAGTATTACAGAAATCATTATTTCTATCTTAACAATACCTACAGAGCTGAAAAGACTTTGGTGAGGCGTTCTGTATCTTTGAAATTACATATACTGCACCAATGGATATACTTTGAAATCAGACTTTGGCAGAGACAAAGACTCAGGTGTTTTCCTGCTCGGTTATACACTGCTTTTACCTTTACGTCCACCCCAGGAATGTAAAACACTGTTGTTTCCACATCACTAGATTTTGTCTGTAGAGATGATGGCACTTTCTTGCCAGCAAGTAAGTGAGTAGTAGATGCATAATTAGTTTGAAATTTCTTCTTTTTTGAAGGAGACTCTTGATCCAAACTTCTGGAACTCCGATCATAACTCCTAAAATAAATATACCGGATGCTATTGACACCAACGTAATATTCTTATTAAAAATATTATATTTTCTGGTAGTAAAAAACAGGGACTTCTAAAACAAAACATGTAGTATGAATTACCTGAGGAAACATATCAATATCCGCTTTCTTTTTTATTTTCAGTGACCTCTATGTCCTTTCTGTCTGTCCACTCTGGTTTTACATGATTATTTAAATAATCATGTTTTTATTACACCATTATTTCAGGCAGCAAAATCTACTAAACTGTTAAAGTTGATAAAACTTTGAAATAAATTAGAGAAAAGATGTCCGATGCTCTTCACTCTTACAGTCAATTTCATCTACATTATCCTGCATTATCTGAGAACAACTCCTTGATTTCCAGAAAGATTCGCCATTTTTCTTCAGTGCAGTAAAGGCTATCTTCATATAAATACATATGATAATCCTTTTCCTTGCGTATCTCAGAAAAAAATGTCATGGGAAGAGAAAAACTTGCTTTATAATTAGAGATCTTTATGGATCCCTATTCTATGATTTTATATCTCCTATGTATACATCCTAGCAAGAAAGAAGAATTTCTCAACTGTTTCTATTCTTAGAGTTAAAACAAGTAAATCTCATTTCTTTCTACTACACTTACTAAGAATTATCTTTGCTGAGAAGCAATGCACTTCTTAAAATTCACAAATATGTAAACACCTTATCAAATTTAGAAAAAGTATGTAATGCTGCCACTAGATTCCCAACCACATACATATGAACAAATGAAAGCATTTAAAAACTGAAGATGAGATCAAAACTCATTATGATCAGAAGAAAAGCACTCGTGTCATTTTACCTTATATGGTTTTAGAAAAAATAAAAGCATTTAACTAAACAAAGCAACACGAGAATATTAGCACGCTTTTTCAGAAAAAATGGCAGTCCTTAGGGACCAATGAGGAAATGCATAGCCTACTATTAGTCAAACCATTCTGTTTATTCATGAAGTTGTAAAGTTACTTGTTTGGAGGCTGGAAAAAATAAGTAAGAATCCATGCACTTGGAAAACCTTAAATTTTGTTTATGGAAACTAAAATTATTAAAAAACAAACCAAAGAAAAAAAGAAAAAACAGAAGAGAGGCATACACTGATTTTTGCTAAAGCAGTGCAACCCCCTGTGCCATACTCAGGCATGACAATTGCAACCTGTGGTGATGCTACGATGTAGTGATTGTTACTTAGAATAAATTGGTAGTAGAAAACTATACATCTATACATCTTCCGTGCTTTTCAAACAGGTCAGTGCTTAAGAGTCATTAATTACTTAACCATTAATTATTATATGGCAATAACTTAAGAGATGGAAATACCAGGATGAATTTATCAGCTAAAGCAGAATAAAGTACCAATACTCTTCTTCATGAAGCAACTATGTAATAAGACTCTTACCTTCGTAAACTGATGTCATCATGTTCTTGCTGAAGTGTTGTGGGATGCAGTACACATTTTCCACAATCAATTTCAACCCTGATATCAAGTTCAAAGTCTATATTTCTCTCTGTGGTTGTGCCAGTCATACTTCTGTTTGTAGGTGTTGTTGGCCAGCGCTCAGTGAAGAGTTGGTGGACAGCAGCAAAGCCTGATGCTTTCTTGCGGGAGGTACTCCTGCCGACACAATAATGGATTAGATATTAGCACAGCATATACCAGAACAGATGATAGGAGGCACTCTAGACTGTGTTCACACTAAGTAAATGACATTTTAAGAACTTGTCTGGAGAAAGCCTTATGTGATATACAGCAATACAATGATCCATTTCTACTGATATACTACTAAGTATCCTTTCTTAGGCTAGGGTAATACAAAGAACTAAGCCATTCTTAGCTTTAATTCTCAATCAAGAAAAGGCATGAAAACGTATACAATCTATATTTTTTAATTTTTAATATGATGCTCACATTATTACATCCATTTTGTGGAGCTATAATCACAGAATATCCAAGTTGGAAGGGACCCACAGGAATCATCAAGTCCAACTCCTGGCTCCACACAGGACCACCCAAAACCAGACCGTAAGTCTGAGAGCACTTTCCCAACACTTCTGGAACTCCAGCAGGCTGGGTGCTGTGACCACTGCCCTGGGGAGCCTGTCCCAGTGCCCGACCACCCTCTGGGTGCAGAACCTTTCCCTAACACCCAGCCTGACCCTCCCCTGTCCCAGCTCCATGCCGTTCCCTCGGGTCCTGTCGCTGTCCCCAGAGAGCAGAGCTCAGCGCCTGCCCCTCCGCTCCCCTCGTGAGGGAGCTGCAGGCCACCATGAGGCCTCCCCTCAACCTGCTCTGCTCTGGGCTGAGCAAACCAAGGGACCTCAGCTGCTCCTCATATACCTTCCCCTCCAGGCGTTTCACCACCTTTGTAGACCTTCTTTGGACACTCTACCAGTTTTATAACCGTTCCAAATTGTGGTGCCCAAAATATTTTTTTAGCCTTAAAATTTTGCATACTTAATTCAGTATTTCAAATGCATTTTTGAAATTTCCACATTCTTCCTTAGGACTATTACTTACGGTGGTTTCCTATAAAAATATGCCCTCTCTCTCTCATGGTCATCCTCCTTCTCAGAATCTTCACTGCTTGATGATAAGCTGTCATCCCGACGTCCTTCTTCAGGCTGGAAGGGAATGCCAGGTGAGAAGACTGCTGGAGTTTTGGGTGAACCAAATACCGAACATGAGCCTTCACTAGTAGATGAGTAATGGGAGGGACCATCAATAGTTACAGACAACAGGTCCATTTCTGTCTCCTCTGGAAACTGATTGTAAAGAGACAAAGAGTAGTTAAATTTCTACAGGTATTTCAGTTAAGAATGCATTAGATAGCTCTGGAAATAAGAAGGAAAAAAAAAAAAGCAAGAATGCTATGAGAAACTCTCAGTCCCAAGTTCCTCATAATGCAGCAATATCAGGTATAGAAACTGCAAGATGGATTATGAAAAAGAAAGGAATGAAAGCTTGGTGTGGAGACATTTGCCATCACCTAGTGATTGAGCTCAAGCTGTTAGCTAAAGATGTATCATGCTCTGATCAATTCATACAATCAGAAGGAATGGAAACATTTCATGTAAATTGTAAACATATTTTGAAAGAAAAGAACAAAAGGAAAAATCATCATCAACCTCGTAAAGGGGTAAAGTATCCAGAAGCATTAGTGAGGTGTGCATGCAGAATGCTAACACAGAATGTATGGTCTCAATTTGCAATTCTGGGCTGATCTCCTCCTCAACATCTTTAACAAAAGTACTTTGACATGAAATGAAGTTCAGGTCACTTTTCTAAGAAAGATTTTCCTATCTTTATTTCTACCATAAAGAACACAACAAGGAATTTTCAAACATTAACTTATTTAACATGCATGTGAAAAAATATCTAAAAAAAATAACACCAGCACTACCTATACAGTCTTACTGTAGTGCTACGCAGTCATCATCTGCAAATTCAAATGAGAACTGCGCTGAAGTTAAGAACTGGCATTATAATGTCAGTAAGGGGGGCATGAGAGGCAGGAATATTCAACATTTGACACTTCTAAGTGTTTGGTAACATTTTGTTACACCAACAAAACTTAACCTAACTGGGCTTTTTTAAAATATATATTTATGTGTATATATATATATATATATATATATAGTTTATTTTATGTATTTTATGTATATAAAAGGTAGGATGCTTTAAGGAACAACAACAACAAAAAAGGCAGGATGGTGAAAATATTTAAATGTGCAAAGCACATTTCTACATTTGATTTCTCCTTCCCTCTCAGAAAGGATTTATTTCTACCAATTATTTTGTACTGGTGTTGATGACTGCAATCTTAACACAATGCAACAGATGAGGACACCTGCACACACTAAAATCCTTCCAAAGCACATTCTTAAGTCTAAACTTGTGTCACTTTACAGCAGCTTTGATCAGAGTCTTCACAAACATATGAACAAAAGTCCAGTAATTCATTTTTAAAAGTTTTAGTTGTATGCAAGGATAGATCTGGAAAGTTCATCAACACCCTATCATATTCTTCTGCTTACTTGACATATTTAAATACTTCTAGATTTGATATACATTCTGTTTAGCTGCATGCTAAAGAGATGGAATACTGAAAAGCAGCTCCCTGCAAGATAAATTAGTTCTCTGGCAAAGATGGTTCCTTCTCAGAAATACCTGAAAATACCCTTCCCCTGGACAGCTGGATTGTTGTGCAATCCCCAAAACTGTTTTATTCAACTTAATTAGAAGTGAAAAGAAAAAGAAAAATTAAAACAATTGCAGTAATCTCAGCCATGAAAAAACAACATAACAGGACCATTTTTAAAATAAGAAAACATAGCAACTGAAACAAAATTGAAGATTCAACTATCAGTCTCAGACACACAAAAGGCTATACCTGCAGGGCTATAGCAAACTTATTAATACCTGTTTTCAAAAGTTTAAATAGATTTAAACATAAATGATATTAGATGATTTTTGCACACATCTAGTAAAAATTCCAGCAGGACTGTATTATTATTATGCCAACCTAAAGAACCCAAGAAAATAATATTAGTATTTTCCCTAATGTTTCAATTGATTGCTTTGTTAAGAACTCCAAACACATCTGTCTTCTGTCAAAACAAACCTATCTTCCAAACATCAATCATTTGAGGCACACGCACACAAAAACATTTAGGCAATTCAGGTCTGTCTAGGTGCACCCATCTCATGGAACTTGTCATCAAATGGCATAGGGCATACAATTGTATGGCATATAAAGTAATTCTTACAGAATCTTGGATGTTGAAAGTTACTCTTGGCCCAGGAGATGCAGCATCTACCCGGATATCTGGGAGATCTTCACTGTCTCCTAGTCGAGAGCTATAAACAAAAAAACAAAACACAACATCTGTTTAGTTTTCCTACAGTATTTTACATTCATGCAAACAGTTACCTACACAAATACATGGCAATAAAAAAGCAGAGTCAATACTTAAAATTTTGTTAAGAAGACAAGTATTATATCATAAGTGGAGCTCTTATGAAATGGTACATGAAAAGGAAGAAAGGAGGGGCAAAGGAAAGAGAAGGCAGCTACACGTTACTTGGCAAGTAGTCTGTCGCTAAACAGTATCTGCCTTATTTACTTATGTAACTTTTTTAATCCTGAGCCAACATGCAGAAATTACAGAAAAAAGCAAGATACACATGATCTACCACATAGTGCATAAAACACATTGGCAGATTATGCATTTTCTCATCCAAGTGAAATGAATTATTTGGCCTTACATATATACTACTATTCATTCACAACCAAAGCACTTAAGTTTTTCCACTGCTTTGTTTCTTATCATCCTACCCGGAAGAATAATTTACCGAGCAACACAGAAGCCTAATTATATTTCCTATACAACTTCTAGTTCTCTTCAGGTAACCTTGTGAAAAGGTAGAGAAGTGGGTTTCATCCAACAGATCTTGAACTAGAACATTCATACCTTCAACTCTTGGCTTTAATCATCAATTATGCTAATTCATAAGAACGATTTCTTTTCAAAGGTACCTTGAAAAATAAACTTCTGAATAACTTTATTTAAAGCTGGTTTTTATTCTGGAATTTCTGCTGTCTGATATTTTTCACACCTGAATTATTTATAGGTTTCCATTCACTTATTTAAGTGTTCAAATTTAAAACAAATTTCTACAAAGAATTATTATTCTTATATTTAAAAAAAATCAAAGAATTCTAACATTCATCTCCGCCTTTATTTTAAGATCTTTTATATTTAATACATAATTATGCAGCATATCTTTAATTCCAAACTCTGAACTCAACAGCTGGATCTACAGAAGCAACAGACTCAAATGTGGATATTCTAAAACCAATCCAAATACTTTACTGAAAGGTGTCATTATGCAAGTGTAGTTTGCTCAGCAGACATTAAATGATGAAACGAAAAATGCACGTATTATATAGGCGAGGAGACTAACAGCAAGTTACCATTCACAAACTAAAAGAATGCCCCTTCCCTTCTCTCATTAAAACAGCCCTTTTCAAAAGCAGACGATTGAGAATCAAATGTAAAAATCAAATTTATTTACACTAAGCCTTTTTTGCCTTACACGCAAGTTTTCTTCAATATGTCACAAAAGCAGGATTCTATAAAAAAGCCCTGTGTTTTTTCTGTGTGTGCAAGTAGAAACATGTATTTGACATACCACATAAGTCTGCCTAAGAGTGAAAAATTCCTTTTTCGAATGAATTTGTCCATCTTCCAAAATGACCTCCGCCTATCCAGTTCAACCACATACAACTCCTGCTGTATAGTAAAAAAATTCTAATGGCCTAAGACCAATGGTTCCTCTTCCACATGCTGTTGTTGCCATCACAGATCTGAAATTCCCAGTTTACCTTGTTCTGTCCATTCTCTTCAGAGGTGGTCTTCCTGATGCTGAAATACTCTTTGATCGGCTGTAGCTGGGTTTGTAGCTGAGACCCCATTTGTCTTTCAATGAAGCAGCCTAAATCAAGAAGAATATTTAAATGCAACACTGAGGTTAGTGAGAAAGAAATTCTGGAAAGCTGAAGTCTTACTTTACGCAGGTGTGCCAGTAAAGCAAAAAGATATTTTTGTTCCATAATAATTAAAATGCATCTCTATCCAGAGGCAAAGATGAAAACACTGGCAAATGCTGATAAACTTTCACCTTTTACACTTGCTGGAATTGGTAGAAAAGTATACTCAAAGTTAATAATCCAACTACTCTGACAGTCATCCTCCCTACTTACCACACAAGAACATGAGCTAGAATGAGAACAATAGTGACAGAGCTGCAAACAAATTATTATTTGTCTTCCCGCTTTACTGAAGCATCATACTTGAAGCTGATGCACCAGTGCATACTGAAAATAATGTTCTGTCACTTTTGTTACCAGGGTCTGGGGTAACAGCCATCAATTTGTGGACTAGCTGCAAAAGTTGTTGGTTTTATGTGCAGTTTCTTCTACTGCCTTAGTAGCTTGTTTTTATTTTTACATCACTTAATTCTGGAAATTTAATGTACATTTATATATAGAACTTGCTTAGAGAAAACATACATACCAAATGGAATACAATATGCATCTATCGCTTGCCCAGGCTGTTAATGTGCTTGCATTTGTATTCATCAGTCCAATAAAGAATCATTTCAAAATGCTCTAAGAGTGAAGAGCACACTACATCTTCAAATACATATTTTCTGATCTTGTGAATGTGCAATAAACCCATCTACATTACAGTACTTGCAAAAATTTCCATCTTTCTGTTATTATAGGGGAGAAAACACCCTTTCCCACCTCCTCCTACAGGTAAAAGGGCACCTAAACTGTTTGATATTCTTAATCTTTTATTCTTAATCTTTTTCTTAATCTTTTTTAAAGCATTTCCTTTGTGCTTTTTTTCCCCAGAAAATAAATATGCAATACAAGTGCTATTATATTTTTGAAGTCAATTCATCCTGCTCACCCTCATACTGGATCGACGCAGCTTTTTTCGCACATCTCGGCGGATATCGTTCACAGCCACTGATTCCAGTTGCTGATAGCGCTGAATTTCTTGATTTATGGTTCCTTCACTTGCACCTAATTTTCTGAAGAGAAATTATGGGAGTGTTATCTTAGAAGTATGTAGCACTACGTTCACCATTTCAAAATCTGTGTTGCAATGATGTTCTGCTTTCCCTGGAAAATGTCCCATTTTCTCATTTTTTTCAGTAGTTTTGTCAGTGCCAAATACAGCTCCAGAAAGATTTATCCTTGCTTCATCACACAACTTCTTGTCAGGTACATTTTGTCCTTGAATAGGACTTTTTGATTTGAATGTTTTGGTCTCCAAATCAATTAGCAGTGTAGACAGAGGATGTAGAACGAAGTAGCATACACTGAGACCACAAACAACAGTTCTAACACTATGCTAACTAAGGTGGAGAATAAGAATGGCTATGCAACTCTCTTATTTCAAGAAGCACTAGCTGTAACACTGGATTTAAGAACTCTGTATATACTTTCAATCATGGGACAGTTGTTTAATTATGCTCGAACATAATGGGCAAATCTGAGACTCCTCAGCAGAATGAAGAAAAGTCCTTCTGTTGTAACAGTCCAAAGTCCTGTCACATCTATGACAGACTTCTACAATAGACTACATTCTGAAGAAAAACAAAAAGCACACCACTGAATAATTCAGAAAACTGTGAAGTTTCTGCTATTCTCAAAGAATCACACTTTCCTGTAGTTCTTGCACACTGAGAAGACAGAGAGACAAAATATAACTTTGATTCTTGAACTCACATTAGAAGAAACATTTAACCTAAAATCCAAAGTTCAGATATGAGTGCTCTGGTGGATGCTAACAACTCTTTTATTCCATGTACAAAAAGTAAATATCTCCACTTTATTATTTAGCACAATCGCCACGCTCTATATTCCCATCCCAGACAGATAAATGTCTTTGATGAAAAAAAAAAAAAAAAAAAAAAAAAAGCCCAAACCATGACTGAAAAATAGTAACATTCACAGATAAAGAAATTTTACATAATTCTGTCATCGGGGTTTTTATTAAGTACAGCATACGTAATTTAATTTTAAAATATCACGTACACTATACAAAGAGTTGATTATAATGTTTCTTCTTCCAGTGAAGAAGACTAAGCTTATTACAGTTATAAAGCAATACTCTCTGTTAAAGCAGTCACAAAAGTCACGGAGAAACTACAACTTTGGATCAGCAGGAAACTGACTATAATCATTGCTGTAATGGAGAACCAGAAAGAATATAGACTAATTTGACACTTGCGAAAGAACTTAAGAAATCTGATACAGTACTTGCATATATAATTTCTATTACAGAATCAGAAAGGTCATTTTGTATTTATTAAATAAATAAGGGAGAAAAAGAACAATTAACACTTGAAAATCATAGTGCTGCAAGATACATGACAAGGGAAGAAACGAAAAAGTCAGCTGCAGTTTGTTATTCCCAAACTTTGTGTGAGTTAAAGCAAAATCCAACTTACTTTAAGTCATCAATAACTTTAGCTTGCTCATTGAGTTCTCTAATATCAACTAAACGTTTCACAAATTTTCTTCCTCGCTGTTCTCCAGTTTGGATACTAGAAGCTCCCTGCCGTCGGTGATCAACAATTTCCTATTTAAAATGAAGATTTAGTTAATGCCCTCATCAAAAATTGGACATGAATATGATTCAACAGTGAAGTGAATTTCACACCTTAAAATTTGGACTACTGCATGCAAAAGAATCATTTCAACTCAAAAGGCAGCTGATTGGAATTCTTCCAGTGATCCAAACCCCATCATTCAGTTAGACACACTATAACTACTACATACATGTCCCCATGAGCAGGATCTGCCTGCTTTCATATGTGATCTGCTAGACTGAAGAGAATCACACTTCGCTGACCCCCACAGATAGTCTACAGGAACAGAGTATCGATGGTTTGGGGGGCTCAAACCCAGCAGGTGATTTACAATCCGCTGCCCAAATGTTAGCTTGCGTGCATCTCCATATAATGAACCTCCACCTGATTTCTAAACAACAAACAGGAACATTAGTGTTCTGGGATGTTTTCAACATTGGCAGGCAAGAGACGTTTAAGACAGCCATTAAAGAACACCTGTTAAAATAGCTTAATGTGAAACCAAAAAACAAGGTTAGCAGCATATTGAGTAGAAGTACCACAAAAAGTTTTCCTGATTTGCTTATGTTAATAATTTACTATCAAAAAGAACTATGCATAGTCACAGCTTTTCCATTTCAGGTTCCTGAAGTTAGGTGTCATATTTCCATGTTTCCAAATCCGAATTTATATATAACAACAGCAGAAATACATTCTGTGACTTCTTGCCTTTGAAGTATGGTGTTAGAAAGATAACACTGTTGTGGTTTTCTTTAGAACACAAGTTATATGAGCCATAGAGACTACCATGTCATGCTCAAAAAACTCAAGACTAAGACCTTTCCATATGACTGATATCTTTGTCACGACTTCTTCAATCATTAGCACTTATTTTGGTTGATTCACTTACTGCATGTATAGTAGGTGACATAGTGTCAACTTCATCCTCATCTGACAGATCAGCTATGTTCACAGAGTTGAGGTCAGCAATATCATCAATATCTTCTTCTCCTGTCAGTGTTGTGAGGGTGTTGCCTAAAGCATTCAGTCTTTTTCCAATGTTTGGATCCATATGAACATCGATACCACACATCTTCCATAACACATTTAGTGTCCAGGTTCCAGCACTACTACTTTCTGTAATTATTTAAAATATATATAGAATGCTTAACCAGTTTATCCTCTTAAAAGAAAACAAAATAAAAACAAACAAACAAACAAATCCCCCACAGTGAGATTTGCATTGGTTAGACAATACAGCATTTGTCAGTTATGAAGCACTGTCTTTTCTGCCCACTTGGGAATAACTGATAAAAAATAATCTACAGCTGAAACACGTTTTAACTACTTCATAGGTACTAAGTTAATATTTCTTAAATATATATATATAAGTATGTGTATATTATATATACACTCAGTAGAACTCAGAGAACAAGATTTCTAGCAGCAGGAAGCCTAAAGGATGTCCATCTGCACGATGGACTTTTGCCTTTCTTTTTAAACCATTTTAAGTCCTTTAACAGTGATGTTCGAAGATGTTATAATATACATGTAATGTGTCTGTCAAATACCATGTTACGATGTCTTTCCCGGATTTTTCTAATGATTGCCACCACGAGTGAGTGCCATGAGCAAGTGTCATCACAAGCAAAACTATGGGGATAAGAGACATCGCAGGTTCAACATCTGGGTATACAGATGAGAACCATCAAGCAGCAGATATGATGACTAAGACAGACAGTGCCAAGTATTTTTCAAGACTTTGAAGAATGACAGAACTCAGCAGGACAGTGAGTTTGGGAAAACCAGGAGCTGTCTCTGGAAGAACAGCACTGCTGTTATAAAGGACTACTCTCCAGCCAATGGGCAAAAGTCACATACACTGTGTTTCCCTAGAGGCAAAAATCTAAAGCCAGTGTTACTGTCTGGACTTAAAACCTGGAATAGCAGAGCAGTTCTACAAAAGAAAACAAGATACTAAGGACAAAAAAAATCCACAAAAAACAAAAGCAGCAATTAAATTACAACATGGTTATTGAAGGATTTAATTTTCATGATTTATGAAAGCTTTATTTATACAGGAATTTAATTATTTTAAAAGTATATTACCTGCTGCAGCTTGCCCTGTTGTCCTAGAACATACTTCATATGTACCATCTGGTACAACACCTATATACAAAGCACATATACTGGTTAGGCAGAGTCAAAGTTGCTTTAGATCAGCCTTTCAAAATTCTTCCTCAAGTCCCTCCGCAACTTAAGTGTAGTTGGTATTGGATTGGAGTTTTATTTAATTCCCACTGAATGACTTCATTCTTATTTGGTAAAGTGAATTTATGTGGTTACATCCAAGTTTATTGCAACTTGAAATTCTATATAGATGTTTGAAACTTTAGCGTGATGTAAATTAAGATCTATATTAGAACACTAAAAACTTATTTGGATCTTACATTACATACTAGCTATACACGTACCTCTTCCAACATCTCAGACAAAACTAAAAAATCAACGCTTGTGGAAGACATACAGTAACAAATCTCTTAATAAAGGAAAGCAACATATTTTAACAGTAATACAACCTTTTAGACTTGTATTATTTTGCTTTCAACAGGCCAAAGTCTTTTCTTTACATTTATGGGGAAAAATCAGCAGTTTAAAAGGCACAGCAAAGGGTAAAAAAGGGGATTTACATCTGAAATACTACTGTGCAGTATGAAATCACAGCCACTTACATGCATTCATGACTAGATCTCCTCTTATTTCTGGTTTCCAGTCATCCCAACTTGTCTCAAAGCCGTCAGCAAAGCGGATACAGAAGTTTTTAAAGTGACCTTTGCTAACTAAGGACTCTGAGGAGCAGGCAGTGATTAACGTGCTTTCAATAGTCAGGACTAAAGCAGAGCCAGTGTCAAGATCTGCAGTGTGGTTAGACTGGAAAAAGAAAATCCGAGAGAACTGACTGAAGATTGCAAAGTTACCGTGATATCATATATACATTTAATAATGTTTATCTTTCCCACTTAGAAAACCAATCCTGTTCTTATATCTTGTATTTTTTCCTTCTCTATTTTTCCTTCTTCCTCTGCAGAAAGTTTCAAAAGCATCACATCTATCCAAACAGTATCTTGAATTGCTGCTTTCTAGTAAACACAATTACCTGAGGTGTGTTTGTGATTGGCAGGCAAATTCCTAAGTCATTGACAGTCAGCTGAAGAAATAGGGTCCCAAAAGCCTGCGCAGAGGTTTGTTGGATTCCAGGCAGCATATCTACTACTTCTTTTGTGGCCATATGAATATCTTTATGCAAAGCCATTCTCTGCTCATTCCAGTTGTCATATGCAGCTTTGTAATTCAGCCAGAACAGCACAGCTTTACAAAGAAAACAGAAATGCTTAATTGAAATGAAAACATAACAGAAAAATGCACATTCACTAAAAAAGCTTCTTTTTTCAGTTGTTACTGTTTCTCCATTATTTTTAAGACTGTAGATGTGCAACAATGGACATGAGTGCATATACAAACACATGCACACACAGAGGATGTACTGAAGAGGCTCATGCTGCAAAGGACAAGACTAACACTAAAATACAGAAAACAATGCTGTTCTCATATATAGAAAATACTTACAAAAGTAACCTCCTCCAAACCACCTGAGAACTAATCACTCAGCAAATGGAATTGTTGACATTAGCAGTTATTGATCTGTTGGCATGCAGTAGATCTCCTCAATTTCTCAGCTAGTTTATTTTACCAAACATTTTGATTTGGCTTAAAATAAACTAAATCTTCAATAATCAAGCTTCTTTGCAAAAAAATGTAGCTTGCTCAGTATGAAAACAGATTTGTAGCAATTGTCTCTTCCATACCTCTATCAAAGGCCACAGGCTGAGCAAAAACAATTGGTCTGTTCAAAGTAATAAGGACAGCTTCTCTATCCGATGAGCCACTGATTTCTTCTCGGAGAGCATTTCTTAATCCAATTCTTGTCTTAAAATATGCAACTTGATGAAAATCTGAGCCAGCTTCTTCATATACCTTAGCACATTCAAAAATGGGAAGAGGGAATGGTTTGTGACAGGGAGGAGGAAAAATAAATTACTTTATTTGACAAAATATAAGATTATAACAAAAAGTAAAAACCTCTTCTTTCCCCTTTTTCTTTTCTATCCAAACCTCCTTTGAGAATATTCCGTTTCCTCCTATTAGATTCTAATCAGTGTTATTTTTCTTATTTATCATAAAATGTTAACTAAAGTAACTATTTATATATCCATATCCTTTATGAAGACAGTAAATTTATAGATGCTAAGACTTGTATTTTTTTTCTAGGCATCACAAAATATTTTTGTATCATAGAGTTGGCGATTAGAGGTGCGAGTGGGGTTTAAAAATCAAAGAGCTAAATCTGTCAGACTATGGCAGACAAACTAGGCCAGAATGTAGGTCTAGCAAACCTTGGATCTTACCCAACTTTATTACTTCATGCATGTACCCTAAAAATGATAACAATATTGATGAAAATTTTGAATTTGACTCTATAGCAAGGCCATTACTGCTACAAGCGAGTAATAAATTTCAAGAGTATTAACAGTATGGAACAAAATTCCACAGCTGACTCCTTAGTACTTTGATGCATGTATGTGAAAATTTTCTATTTCTTCTGAAAATCTTCTATCTTCAGCCACTTCTTGACTCAAGTGAGAAGATTTATTTTAAACTATTTAAAAAAGCATGAGTTTATTCAGGAAGCATTTCTACAATTGTGCACTGCAGAATGCTTAAGTTTCTATCAAACAAACAAAAAATAAAGACAAAAGAAGAAAGCCCTCCACAGTTTAAACTCACTCCATAGCCTGACCAGAAAAAAAAGGAAAAAAAAAAAAACAAAAACACAAAACAGCAGTTTAGGGCAGCCTCTTGGCTTGGTTCTATATTTTTAGGATCACGCTCTATTGGATCTGAACACCACATGGAAGGAAGGATGTTGAGCACTAACCTGATGTTTAACAATCTGTCCTAGTGCCAGATTTAAATCCACCTGGCATTTCCCAAACAGTTTGAGGTAGCTGCTACTTCCAGGCATTGCTTTGGTTTGTAGTCTGTTTGAGAGTTCAAGTTCTATCAATCCAGTTTCAAATCTCACAGCTCGCATTGAGGGAGTGGTAGCTGTCACTTGAATTCCCTAATGAATAAGGAAGACAGTTGTTAGGATGTCGTTCAGAGACAGAAAGAGAAGGGGATAATAAAACAAAAAACTCTTTTCATTGCGCAGCCAAAAAAAGGAGGGCATAATGATTTTTCCTAATTCATTTTTTATGCAATGCCACTAAGCTATCTGAAAAGATTACAGGGACCAAACTTGGAGTCAGATCTTTTTCTTCATGCAGATATTCTTGACACAATTAGCTGCCAGGTAGAAACCAAATTATTCAGCCATTAGTAGCATATAGAACCACTGTTCTGCCATTATAGGATTACCTTAAACTGTAGGCTCAATGAGTAAAGAAGAATTTTTGGTTTTTCTCCATCAGTTGTGCCATCATGTTCATTCCAAAGAGGTATTGGCTGCTCCCCTCCTATACACATTAAATATTCACATTCAGAGTTCTAACACAGAAAACACTTTAAGACATGTACATATAAAAAAAGGTGACATGGAATTCAGCCTTCTTTCAAACAGTACTTTGCTAAAGATTTATAAAAACAAATACAGGTTGAAGACAGAAGATGTACACAGGTACAGAGTCACCTCATTAAATGCAGCTAACAGCCACCTACTACAACTGGTCAATTGTCTTAAAATCAACACTACCCTACATCTTATAGCAGGAACTACTGTGTTCATTAACTAGATTTGCATCTGTGCAACTCCATCTTATAGAGTATGCAATCAGTATTTTAGTGCAACAGAAACCTTATTTAAAAAATCCACTTCAGTATATTACACTGATTGGGAAGCTCCAGCCATGTAAATAACTCTGTTACAAGAGTTTTTTTTCCCCCACATCGTTCTGCATTCTGTATCCAGACCCTGTGTCTGGATTGCTGGCACCCAACCACGTCCCTTCTGAATTACCACAGTACAGAAGGTAGCAGTCACATTTCAAACAACATCAGGCTGCCATTCCCAATAGAAATTTGTAGTCTGAAAAAGCAAAGAACCAGCAAATGGTAATAAATCCCTCACATAAAAACAGAGAAGAGACTAAACACTAGAGACTGACGAATCACGTAAACTAAATCTAATATACCTTTCCTAATATACCACTTCACTCTCCTCTATAAAAACTGTTCTAATAGAATAATGGCAGCTGTTAAAGGTTTATTCTTCCCCCAAGCGTTCTCTTAGTAAGCAACACTGACATTTTGCTTGAAACAAACATCTGGCTGGGCAAAATTAGTTTCTTTCTACCATTCTGAGATTCTGACATGTTCCTTTTTCTCCACTGCATCTTTTAACCCCCTGAGCATACATCATCTTGACCTGCAGATTTCTTTTATGTATATTTGTGTGTGTGAATATGTATACACATACAAACCTGTACACCCGTGTGTATACACACCACACACCTTTCCTTTAGTCACCACTTTCTAGATTACCTTTCCTCATGATTTTTTCAACTATTAATGAATCTTTCCACTAAAAAGCAGCTATACTGCTATAACAGTTTTTTAAGGTAACTAAAAAAACTATTAAAATTCAACTACTTGAAATTCCACCCCATTTCTACTGTTCTTTATTTCTTTGCTTTTCTGTTCACCTCATCTATCGTGTAAATTTCATTCACGTATTTTTTAAACTACCAAAGGATAACTAGCTTGTAAAACAAAGCAACAAAGCTTCTAGCCCCTACACTTCCCTGCAGGGTAATCCCATATCAGTTAAAAAAAAAAAAAAAAAAAAAACACTTATTTTTTTCTTCCTGTCTTTGGGGTGACAGAACTTGTTTGCTGAAGTGAAATACCCCTGCATAGCACTAGCTTTTTGGTTCTCTTTCAGTTTTGGAGGGTTTTGAATTCTTTTTCAGATTTCAGACTTCAGACAGATGAAGTCTCTAACACTAACAGCTGGAAGCGCTTGGACCTATTTTTAAATGCTGTGCAAATTCTGATTGAGCCTACATAAAAAAACCCTCCATCAGATTACATAAGAAAATAAACACTTCGTAACTTTGGCTGTCTACTCAAACAGCTGAACACAAATATTTCCATTTGATACTGAAAAAGAGATGGCATCAAGTGATTTTGCAACTGTTCTGTGCTTTGGTTTCTATGATAATGCTTGTTTCTTCTGAAACATTTTTGGAAAAGATGAAATAAAACAGCCATTTCTGCAGTTTACAGCATGACTGACAAATCAGCCTAATGAGTAGCGAAGTGTCTTATTCATACAATACTGAAACATTCTCTAATAACAATTTAAAAAAAAAATCAAAGAGGTAGGAATAGGGAGATGCTGGAAAAATACCCGTATTGGTATTTACCAATTTCCCCAGACACAGCTGTTTTCCTTAAAATAATATGCTGAAATTATTTTACATAATGCAGTAGATTATGACCTTTCTTTTGCAGGGGAGCAGAGTGAACTCTGCGTAATCATGTCTGTCAAAAGCAGACAGAGAAGCTTGTGTCCAGAATAACAAATTACCAGGTTTCCCAATAAAACATCCTGACTCTGAAATAGATTCAAAAACTTCCAGAGCCTCTGTTCTTACTTCAAACTCAAGTTTTACTGCTTCCTTCTGTTCAGTGCTAGATGCAAAGCAATGGTGCCTGTGAAACAAAGAGCTTATCTAGAGAACTATATAATGTTGCCATCAAACAAGGGTTAAGGATATTCTTTCAAAGTTCGTTTTAAGTGTTTCTGCTTACCTGAAACCTTCTGTATGACTTCATTTACCTCCTTCATGAACACTTTTTGCACAAATACTAAATGATTTAAGAGATCAGTTGTGAGATTATGCTCAAAGGAACCAACCTACAGAAATAAAAGCAAAACAAAGCTTTAAAACAGTTATCATAGCTATGTTTTCTTTCTTTCTTTTTTTTTTAAACTTTCAGGTATATATATTTTCCCAATCATAACATTATTGGCATTTAAAAAAATAAAAAAAAGTTTTGTCTTGCAATTTTTCTGCTGTGAACACCACAGGAGAAAACTGAAGGACATATGCTATTATACAAAAAAAGTTTATTCTCCTGCTTAAGTTTAGCTTAAACACCAAAATGCAGGAGCTCATTAAGATTTAGAAAAGTATTCAAAATTCTACTTAATTTCAGATAGTAAATCAGAACAAATATAGAAGTTCCACTTCTAGAAGTCTATTTTTCTAATTATTACAGATGAACAAGATTACTGATATCTACAATGGTAAACTTACTGTGTCCAATCCAATCTTAAAGAATATTCCTAAGGAACTAGAGTCTTCCTGAGACTGTTTAAGTTTTCCATTAGGTATTTTTTTAAAATAAAATTAAAAGATAGATATTTTATAAAATTACTTGGGCTTGGCTTTTGCCTTTGCTAAGCAGTGCCTCCCTGCTTAGATTTACACACTGAACAAATCCAGGGATCTGTGGGTATTTCTTCAGCCAGGAAATAACCCAAATGGGTTGAACGAAGAGCAGCACCCATAATCTCCTCCCATAAGGATGCAAACATCAGAAATCTCACTCACAAACATGCTAAACATTTTTTTTGACTAAAGAAATACAGAAAAGTGCCTCTCTTCCCCACCAGATTAGTTTCTTTTAAGCAGCAAGGTTTTTCTCTCTGGGAAAAGTATCTGTGCATATTGGTAGGCAAATAGAACTTGTGTCTAACACTGTGTACAAACAGAAAAAATTAGGTCATTCACTGAGGGTGTATATGGCTGCTTCTTTTATCTATGCAGCTATCTAAGCATAAAGAAATAAACCAATTCAAATACAAATCTTTAAGTATCTTTTGCACGGTGTATGACAATTACCTGATACAGCAGCATAGCTATCAGTTTAGAAGTTTTATTTGAATCATCAGCGTACTATACTTTTATTCAACCTGACTGATGAGAAATATTCATTCCAAAAATAAAAACAAAAAATGTTACTAAATAAATCTTTCTTATTTATTTGCACAAAGTAATATATTCAAAATCCTCCAAATATAGCGTTCTTGACTGTTTAATATGTTGGTTGCTCATCAGACTAAGAACTCAAAGTTCTATTTCTATTTCATGCAATAGCAAATGTTATATTTGGATCATCCCGTAAACCCAAGAGTTTTGGAGAAGGCAGATAATTAAAATAAGATGAAGCTGCACAGACAGAAATATAACAGAATCGAAATAACTTATCAAGGCTGTCTACTCTTTTCAACACCTACCTCGGCCACACAGCGTAAGTAGTTCCCTTGTAGATAATAGCCTTGTTTAGCAGGTAGTTCATCTATGCTCCATATTTGGTCTGAGTAAGTATCATGTTCTTCCATGATATATTTGCCTGACATAGTGACAGGAGGAAGGTTAAGACTTGCTGAAGGAGGAATGGTTGACATATCAGTGGCAGAGACTTTTGAAGTGAAGCGCAATCTGTGACTTGGAAGCTCAAAATTAAATCTTGTCTGGGCACCTGTAAAACGAAAACAGGGAAAAATATATGATCTGGCAAAAGAATTTTAATTATTTTTAAATTTAAGAACACTTTTGGCATAATAAAAATCTGAAAGTGTTATTAAAGAGCACATATCTCTACAGCTATACATATCCACCCACAAGATTCTGGGTTCTCTTAATTTTTAAAGAAAATGAAGATTTGACTATACTTTGACGGAAAAGTGAGTCTAGCTCATCTGTACTGAGGCCCTGTAAGAGTATTCTTGACTAGCCTTACCAATCAGAATTCAATTAATCAAGCATCATAAACTGATTTTAACAGTGGGAGAAAGCTACGTATGTAAATGCATACATTTCTTAATGTGATCTTGTATTCTGCCTTCCACAATCATGTATTAAAGCAGAGTAAGTTCTCTCTATGGCCCCACTTGATTGAAGTACAGATTAAAAAAGCCAACAGCAACAGAGTCAAACCTATCAAAAAGACTCAACGGAAATATCCAGTCCTCTTGGATTCTTTTTTCAAGACCAAATGAAAAGCCATAATGTTTCTGAAGTGTCAGAGAGCTGTTACCTGTCATTCCATGACTCCTCATTCTTCCCATCTTATATTCCGCCTTTAAAGAAGGCAAGAGTGCTGCTCCAATAGCTATACCATCTATCATGGCACTGAATTTAAGAACTATAGGCTTCTTTTCTAAGCCTTCTGGCAGCTGTGGAAATTCATTTGTTTCAACGGGTGTTTGATTAATACTCGTTGGAGTCTTTTCAGAGGGCAAAGGAGTTGCAACGTCTTCTTTTGTAGGCTGGGGACTAGATACAAGACAAAGATCAGAAAACACCTCATTATTCTAGCTTGACTCTCCCACATATGCTCAAAGTAGCACAAGGCGGTCTTCAGAAATGCCAGGCCAACATCACTTACGCAGTTGATGGTTGCCTGATGAGATCTGAAATCTGCTTGGAGAGCTGGTGAGAACTGCGAACCATCATGCTGTGCAGCGTGGCGGGGTGCTGAGGGATGTTGATGCTGATGGCTCCAACCTTGACCACAGCAGCATTGTTTGTTTTCAGCCCCCTCTGGGCACTATACAAGGCCTGGGATTTGGCAATGCTGCATTTCACTACAGTTCTAACAGAAACGGAAATAGGACTTACTTGCACACCCTTTAAAATAGTTACATCTTTATGTTAAAACAGGTTTTTAAGAGTTATTTGAATACTTAGAAATTCAGCTGATTGTTTATAAGCTACATACACATTACTTTTTCTTCCATTTTACACACACAGATGCACTACATGCCACAGACAACTATATTATAAGAGAACTACAAGGCATGCATTCCAAAAATACCTGTTAAACTGTTATTCTGGCATAACAAAAGACCAACAGAATTTATGCACACTTGGCTACACAGACACAGACAGATTTTCACGTACAGAAAGAAGAGCCTTCCATATCAATTCCTTCTCAGGGATATACCCAACTCATCCTTTGGGTAAGATGACTTAGTAAAATCTGACTTCAGCATCCAAAACAGTCAATGGAAAAAATACTCACTTAGCAATGTGATATACATAGTAAGCGATCAATGGTTTAGCACATTAATCCTGATGCTTAATAGACTTCATGTTTTGGAATAGTATGAGTCAAAACTTGATTTTAGTGTTATTTGAACGAGGATTTGGTCCACAGTGATTACATAAGATAGAAATTCAACTGTACAAAGCTGCCAGTTGTTGATTGTAGAATGAAGATTTGGCATTATCGGATTTCACTAAGCTCCAATTAAAAAGGACACAAGGGGTAACACTTTGTTTCTCATTTCAGGTTAATTACTGTAGGGCTGCCCCATGGGAATATATTATGTAGCCAGCAGAGAGAAAAACAGCCTCAGGGAGAAAGCCACACAGTTTTGGAGATGCAGAACCTTAGCTAAAATGACTGAAAAATAGACTCTGTAGGATTGCACCATTCAAATAAAGTTTCTCAAATACTAACTCAATGGACATAACCAAAGTAATTTTTGCATCATTATTTAAGCTGTTATGTAGACAGTTTGGTTTCACGGTGAAAGCCACATTATTCTATGAATTCTACTCCCTAAGTAATGTTTCCCCTGTGAAGCCATAGCAAAGGGCCAATTATTGCCTGTTAACCATTGGCTAGCCCAAAGCACCCCTGGTGTGGAAATACAAAAAAAGCCATCTTCCCCCTGCTTACAACAAAGAATTCCATAACACTACTGGGCAACCACAGGCCTATCAACAGTGGATTAATTGACTGAAGATCTAGAAACATGTTCAGATTCTCACAGCTAAGTGCAGACATGAATTAAAATTTCATGGTGGAAGGTCAAGTAGAAATTATTTCATTTTTTTTTTTTTTTTTTAAGAATTAACATAAATATGAAGGAGGAATGAAATATTAATTCACAAGTATTTTCAGAAAAAAAATAAAATTACTTAAATATATACTGAAGAAAAGGGCAGGCTTATTTTATTCCACCTCTTTAAAAGAAAAAAATATCTCTCTGTTGATGTTTCCATATTTCCTGCACAAATCATCTCCTCCTGTTAAGCTTCTGATTGAACTATTGTGGCAAATCAAGAATACATATTTTTTCTAATCAATAATGCAAAATAGTACCAGATTAACAGTTGAAGAGTTTAGGGTTTGATGGACAACTTTCAATTCATGGGAAGCTGCAAGATCTTTTCCTGATGCATACCCGATAGACAGTGCAGTCTTAACTGTGCTTTGCTTAAAAGTTAAAAGCAAATATAATTGGAGTTAAGGGCTGTACCGAGTTTACAATCAAATCTGAAGGTATGAATTCATGCCACTTCAAGCATTTCCTTAATTAAAAAAACTACAACAACAACAAACTCATACCAATGCATCTGTCGTGGAAGAATCAGATTGAAAAGAATTTCCTCAGTCTGAACTTCCCAAGTATTTAGCAAAATTAACTGTGCTTCTCTGCTTAGATATTGGCTTATTTCATGTAACTAATGAATTTCACTGTGCAGTCTACCCAAAGCTTACTTCCATGACAGAACAGAATGCAGACCTGTGTGGCTGTGTATTTATTCTGAACGAGCACTGCACTTATCTGTAGTTTGCTTACATATAGTGATACACCTATAACAGACCTTGTTGAATGTTGTTATAAAAATAATACTTAAGTTATGGACAAGGAACACATTCAGAAGTAATCCTATGTTCTTACATTAATTCCATAAACGACAACTCTCTGGGTTAACTCGTGACCAAAGGCTTTGCCCCACTACAGAACTGGCTACAAGGCCTCCACTCAGCCTAACCCATGTCAGGGAACTATAGGCAGAGGGCTTGTGGTTTGTCCTGTGTACCAGTTCCCACCTTGACCACTATTCCAGTGAGACCCTCCTTTGAGCTTAGCATCAGGAAGGAAGAAAGCAACTGGAAAGAAAACACTGCATTTTTTCCTAACAGAAAAAAAAAAAAAAAAAAAAAAAAAAAACTGCGTTCATGCATTCACACTTAGGGAACTTGGGGCCATGAAAAGGTTCACCTTCATTCGCAGTAGATGCACAGGCACGATTTTAAGGAAAACATTTTGTTAGCACAGTCTAGTTAGCACAGCTGGTAGCTTAACCCAGCACTGAGGTATGTAAAGACAAAAGTGGTCCTGATCAAATCACAATCAGTATTATCACTCCAAGCACAGCAGTTTCTTACCAAATTCAAAATGAATCTAACCTTTCTGGTCCTCCGCATTTATCAGCATTGTTTCGCCTCATTAAAATTAGCACAGAAGCACATCTGAAGAACTGAACAGTCAGTAAAGCCGTTCTAGTGTTACAGTAGTGACAGTACAGTGTAATAATGTCTGCCCCTAAAGCTAGATTGTTAAATGAAAACTTAGAAGTTGTGTTTTTTTTCGACAGATATTTGCAGACTACATGAAAAGCTTATCTAGCTAATATTAGATGTTAATCTAAAATGTATTCAAGCAACATCTGCCTAGACAATCACACACACTAGGAATGCAGCCATTAGCTACACAACACAGGTAATTGCAAGACTATTAAACATTATAATATGACATACAGAAATTCTTGTTTGGCTGTGCTTGTAGGAGATGTAGGAAAATCCTCCAGTCTAGAGATGAAGATTGAAGAGAAAGCAAGAAGAACAAAAACAAAGCAAATAAAGAATAAACATTCATGCAAAATTAGTCAGTTAATTATTTGTAACCCACAATATGACACTTACTTTCAAAGTTAACAAGCTGAAGGTTTGGGGTTTGTTAGCTTTTGTTGTTGTTAAAGATTTAATCATTATTTTCCCCCTTTTCTACCATTCCTATATAGAAGTTCAGTAAGATTATAGCATAAAACAGACCTGAAGTACCCCAGCCATCTTCAGAAACGCTACATGGCTGTCAGATTACAACTTGTAATTATCCTTCTGAAACACATTTATCAGGCACAATTTATCTGGGGGTATCAGTAAAATTCTGTACTATTTAACTCATTTATAATATCTTCTAAACTAAGCAGGAATAAATAAAGGAGAAAAGAAAAAAGAGAGAGCATCAAGTCATGTTATTTAGCCCCTTTTCAACAACATTATTAATATCCTAAAACCAGGTCACATACTGAGGGTTACCCAACCAACATTCAAATTGTGTGAGGGTGTTCTATGTTATAAAGATTTGTAGTTTAACTGTTGTTTTGCAACTCAAAGAATTCAGCTAGAAACAAAGAAAAATAATGCATGCCTTTTTTTAAGTCTGTGTACCTGGCAAAATAAAAACAACAATGTGGATGCTGAGCAAGTCATTCAAGAAGTTCATGCACAAAAAGTGATTTTTCTTTTCTTTCTCCAATTATGTCAATTATATAAAGGGTGAAGCATGAATATTAGAATGCTAAAAATAACAAAAGAATGATGCAACATGGGAGTTCAAAAAGATATCTATTTGAGTAACAATACAGATCTTAAATAGTGTCATTAGATTAAATATTGCCTATAAAATCTTGTTTTGTTTAGTAGAACCTATAAGCTTCCAAAACAATTACAAGCATAACAGAAACAGTACATACCAAAGTTTCTATGTGTACATCACATGGAATAAAATTGGTGTAGGAAGATCTGACTGTTTGATCATTTATATAAAAAGACTCGTTCCCTACAATTTTTCCAGTCATGTCACCCATTTACACTGTGAACCTACAATCCTACTACTTAATAATACCTTTCACTAGAAATAAGAAGGAACAGGAGTGTTCCTGTTTATAGAATTACAACTAAAACTTCTGTGATTGGGCACCCTAGACTGAAAGATACCAACGTCCTGTAGGCCACAATCCTCAGCTCACTCAGAGATACACCTTTCATAGAAAAGCTTCCTGCCAACAGGCACACGCCATTAGCTTCAGGACGCAAACTCAGGCCAAGCTCTGCAACAGCGGCATGATTGTCAGACTCTGTAACTTAACAGATTGTATCTAGAAACATATCTTCAAGGCTTTCTCCACAGTAAGCTACACAGCTTTACTGTCACACAACTGATACCACTTCTAAGCGTTGCTACTTATTTTAAAATCAGGCTTCATACTTACTGAATATTTGGGGTGATTCCCTCCAGCAGGACAATATTGACACCTCCTATGTGAGCAGTGGCACATGTCTCAGTCATCTTTTGATGCAGTACATCTTTAAGAAAAAAGATACTTAACAGTACTTGATTCAGTATAATACCTTCAGGTATGCCTACTGCTTTCAAAAATACAGTAGCAACAATGTAATTCAAAAATTAGAGCCTTGGTAATCACATTGTGCTATAACACATTTAAACTCTGGCCAGAAGAAAGCTTTTGAAAACAAAAGGAGTAACTTCATCTTCCCAAAGAATTTTCTTCAGGAGTCATTTTCTGAAAATCCTGAATCCTTTTAATTTTCTCAGCATCTTAGCAATAGTTTTTAAAAAGAACATACTGACTGTTATACTATCCCCACCCAGCCACAATGCACATCTATTTACAAATAAAACATTACAAATACATACACAGGTGTGCACAGGCACACATACAAGGTAAAGCCGCTACTGAATTTAACTACAGAGTACATCTTAGTTCGTTTATCTCACCTTTCATTTTTTCTTTCAGGGTGAAACTGCCATGGATTCTCTTCAGCTCCGACTCCATTGTAAGACCACCAATATCCGCCTCCAGGTGGGTTCGATTTACCATGCCGATGCCAAAGACTATGAGGGTCACGTGCTGTGGCTCCGAAGTCACCAGGCTGCGCTTCCTCTGCGCGTCTCTGCCATTATCCTGCTCATTCTCAAACACAACTCTACAAGCAGGTTCAGTCGGGCTTCGAACACCTACAAAAACAGAAATCAGTAATTTAAGGATATTTTAGAAGAAATCCTTAACATATCTGATTTATTTTTGTGTTTTAATCCAAAGACCATGCATCTTGCACATAAAGGGAACTCTTTAGGCAAATCATTTATTTCATTCTAATAATGTTGGCAAGTGAACCAAATCCAAGACACAATGGGGACAATAATAAAATGAATAAACAATGTGGGTCCTTTATTATTCAGACATTCTTATGCACTTTATTTACACATTCATGTTTATGCCATTTGATTGTTATATAGCTCTGACAATTTCCAACTGCCCTGTTTGTGTTTTTTGTTTTGTTTAGTTTTCTTGTTGTTGTTGTTTTGTTCTTATGTTTTTTGTTGTTGTTTTTATTTTGGAGGGAGGGGTTGAGTCTTTAATTAGATTTCCTCAACCTTTTTGGATCATGTCAGAGCCCAAAGGTGGTTGTTATAATTTAGTTTGGATGAGCAAGTTTTCCTTTTCAACACTCAGAATAAAAACAGTATAATAAGAAAGGTTACATTTTCTGCAGGTATCATATTTGTGGGTACGGTATTCTGTACAAGAATTATATTCCTGTCTTTAACAAACTCTCATTTCAGCATGATATACTTACAAGAGTATCAAGGGACTGAATTTAAAATCAGTTGATTAACACTTACTTGACTAAGTCTGAGACTGAAAGAATCAAAGCATAATATAAAGCTGGGAAAATACTTTGTCTTTGTACACCATCTTGGTGAGTTAACTACAAGATCCTCAGCCCCACCCCCTGCTCCTTTGTTCAAAATTACATGAGGTAGACAATTTTCAAAAACCCCTTTTAGTCATGCTTTAAAAGAACAGACTTCTGCAAACTCACACACTATTATTTGGATTTGTGAACTGGTTTACCTGTTGGTCCGAAAGTTTCCGAAGACTTCTCCAAAATTCCGGTTGGATCAGAAATGAGTGAATAGAAGTTCAACAGTTTATACATATTTTGCCAACACTCTGCAGAAGGTTCACTCTGTTCTGACACAGTAATAGAGTCAGAGTCATCCATATGAATAGTCACGTGGTCAACTACATCTTTTGAACCTTTCCTGGACACTTTAGAAGTTCTTCTTTCTGACCTGCCCAGGGAATTCTTGTTTCGAGACTCTTTTTTATTGTTCTCATTGTTTGTTCGTTTGCTCTTGGTGTTGTTCACCCTGTTACCTCCATTAAGACTTCCTCTAGAGCTTCGGCTAAAATCAGAGGAGCGGAAGTCTCTATGTTTGCGGGTTTTAAAAGTAGGTGTTGGAGAAGCTGATCCAGCTGTGTATCTGCTAAGCTTGATGTCCGTCTGCGTGGCTTTGATATCATCAATCATTGTACTGAACTGATGAATGAGACGAACCAGTGCCATATCCACGTGCTGGCTTATGGACTGGCAAGAAATTGTAAAGTTACAGTGAAAAGTATTGTAATAGCGTTTATTCAAGTCATGAAAAGAAAGGGCATTGGTGGAGTTATGAGGTGTGCACATGGATTTCTCCATTACAACAGCACTAATACTGAAAGTTTCCAACATTAAAGCTGGCTTGAATTCAAGAGGAGGAAGGTTGACAGCTCCTTGCCTAGGAAAGAGAAGGTAAAAGTTACACTTTGTTTCTCTTCATGGCTAGCATGGAGTCAAATACTTTTTACATGATGGTAAATCTGATTTACCAAATCCAAACTTTCACTTCCCTTAGAGTATCACATTCTTAACACAGTTTAAATATTGAAAATGAACTTTCATACTTCCACACTGTGTGTTACTAACACAATAATCATTTAGTTCTATGAAAACTTAGTTTGACATGTAATTTTTCTATTGTAAGATTAAGTTATGATAGAAACTTATAACCCAAAACACTCAAGGGGAAGAAAAAGAGAAAAAAGACTCAGCATTTACACTCAAAATAACAATCTCATTATAGGATTAATCACAAAATAGCACTTCATAGCCTTTCAAATTTCTCCCACTGTTATTCCCACCTGCACCCCCTTCCCCACCCCAGTCTCCCATTTACAGAAGTAGGTGAGATTCAAAGACTTGAAATTTCCAAACCACTACACAGGAAGATAAAAAAGAAAATATTTTAACAGGAAGGGAAAACAGGTAAGATCAGAAGAAAAAAAAAAAGAATTGCTCCTTATTCTCTGGAAGTGCTTTAGAACTCCATATGACTTCTACTTCACAATGAAAGCCCTTATTTACCTTCTTTAACCAATAGATGTATTTTCAAATACATGACGTACCTTCGAGCTCGCTTGCTTTTTCTTTCCTTTGCTGTATCTGAATCAACAATATCTGCTCTTAAGCAGTCCAAAGTTCCTGAGAAAGAAAGGTACTCTCCAAAGTACATTCTGTAGCAGAGTGGCATTGCATCCTGAGACTGAATTCCCGTGTAACTTAGAAGAGGTTTGAAGACAACCTACAAAACAAAATCCACCAATTTATTTCTCACTGCCTAGATTATTCCTATATTCCCATTTCCCTGCTCCATCATTTGTATATTTACAGTAAATTAGCTATGTAATATGGAAAAAAAGTAAGATATTACTACAGTAGTGTAAAACAGCAAACAAGGAAAAAAATGAAGTTTTATGCACTTTTTGAGCACAAAGATTGACTACACAGCAAGCTAACATTGAGCGCTTAGCTTTAGGAGTAAGCTTTCTGCAGTACAGTTGAGTGTTCCCCCCAGTATAAAGTACGTTGGCGAACTATGCTGTTCTCATCAATGCTCCAAACATACTTTGAAGTTATCAAATCATGTTCCATTATTCACCATTAACAAAATTTGCTAAAGAAACCTCATGGGTTTCTCGAACCTTTCCATCTTTGCATAGGAATGCATAAGATAAACACATGCAAAACCAGGATAACACTCATCATTTTAGGATTTTAATAAATAATAACTAGTTTTCTCTTACAGAACTCCAAAATACATCTGTACACCAACCCTACCTGTGCATCTGCTAGCTGGACAGCAGGAAACCCCTGGTTACCCTCTTCTACACCTGCAATGTCATCCTGACTGGTGCTGTGCTGTGAGTGTGTGCCATCCAGGGTGTTCTGGTCACTAGACAAAACGGTGTTGAAGTCTGAAGCAGAGGGTATTGTAGGAAGATTTGGTGCAACACCTAAAAAATAAATACCCATGGAACACTAACACCACAGCAATTTTCAACATCACCAACTCATTAAAATCTTGAAGTTAATTAATGCAGACACACATGCTATACACACAGGACATCAGACTCCTGATCTAGTCCATAACCTCACAAAAATGGCATTCAGGTTATCAAGTCTGATATCGTTCAAAACTCATATTTGAAAAGCAGGGATTTTTCCTCCTTCCCATGGCCTCTTGCCTGTATTGCACTCTACAGGGTATTTAATACATGTGCTTGAGCTATAACAGAAAACTAATTTGCCTGTACCATCAAAAAAAAGCAACAAGCAACCACAGTTACAGGTAATTACTTCTAGCTTTCAATGTGCTATGTCTGTTTTTTATTAGTCCCAATGCAAGACCCGCTAATTAGATCTTTATAGATTAGTCTTTAAAAAACATGCTCTGCAAGGCTGAATTATTTGTGCCTTGAGTCTGGATTGGACGGGCCTGATGAGACAGAGCTGCTCTGCCAGTGTATGTCCAGGCTGAATCTTCAGAACTCCAGTTTACAGCACTTATCAGAGAGGCACAGCTACATGTTTTCACAGAAGAATGATCTGGATAGTCCTGTGTCTGAGTAAGAATCACTAAGTCTAATTTCAGGAGTGTAAGCTTGTGAACAAACTATGACAATCTCAGCGTGAAAAAATACACCTTTCTCTGAAAGCAAAATTGAAAGCTATACTTCTACCCTGTGATTCTTTTTGCAGAAAAGCACATGACAGTTTTCAGAAGGGCCACACTGGTTGAGCAATAAGTAAAGCACAAAGACGTTTTGTGGAATCAGACTATTTGTTCAATACTGAAAACAAACAAGAAGTGGTTGAAAGACTGTTAATCAAAGAAAAATTCAAATTTAGTGTTGCAGAGAATAAAAATTGACATGTTTGAAAATTATAAATGGCAGGCATACAATAATAGTAAATAAGCTGCAACAAGTTGTTATGTATCTTCCTCCGCTGAATACACTTAAGTGCTTCAGTAGTGTCTCTCTCCTTTTCTCCATTCCTTTAAACCTGATAACTATTTCCCATCCCTGAAGATTAGGGAATAACATTACTCTCAACATAGCTAAAAAATATGTTTATACTCTGCTTCCAAATTGAACTGAGAAAGATCAAGGATTCCAGCATTCAAAATCTTCATTGCAAAAATATCACATGCAAATTACAGACGAGAACTAGCTAACAAAATGCAAGGAACCTTGCAATTAAGGATGATTGTACAGCTTACCTTTTCACAGCTACACATGGTCTTGGCAGTAACATTTACAGTTCCAAATGTAAGGAAAATATTTTTTTTTTGGAGTGAGGGTGACAGAAATTTAAAAAAAAAATGTTTTAATGACTTTTTTCCATTTTTTGGTTTGCTGAGAAGTCCGACAAGTAGTATTTATGTCTATTAAACTTAAGGCACTTGCTCTATTACTTTCAGAAAAAGAAGTAATAAACACAGGAACAGCCAACCCAGAGTCATATCTTAAATCCAGCTGTTAACAACTATACCTGTTGGAAGACTGTTGTGTCCAGATTTGATGGCTGGACTTTCCTGTACTACGCTTCCTCTGTTGCCCACAGCATTTGACATCCAGTTATAGAAACTCACAGAAGATGGTTCAGACAGCAAAGGATGTTCAGATAACATATCTGTGGCCACCATGTTTCCTAAACAAACAAATCAGAAGCTTTAGCATTTGTTGAATCAAAGTCAGCAAAAGCAGAAACAGAGCACAATTTTACTGAGAATACACATCTACTATTAAAATGATAAGGCTAGCCCTCAAGTTTTATTCCAATGAATTATGAGTCAGGAAGAACCCTTACAAACTATATATACTACCACAGAACTTCCACCGTGACACTAATAGATGTTGCACTACAAATGTCATTGCATTTGTTCATTTCCACCATAATTAGGGCAAAGAATTCATTAAGAAACCAAAATACCCTTCTTTCTCTGTATTTCATTCCCTGATACCAAAAGAGAGAGGTTTTAGAGAAAATGCAACATCTAACTTACCTGTTTCTCTTTATATAAATAGTAGCAGTGCATGGTGAACAGTAACACAGAATGTAAAGATTTCAATACATGTATTTCAAATTTCTACAAAGCACATTTGTTTGAAGAACCATTATTAAAATAAGGAAATTACTGTTATATACAAACTAACTTACTGGAACATTCATTTTGGTCCACTTTTTGACCTACTTACAAGGTTAAAAACCACTTAACAAATACAGATTGATCACTGAATTTCCTTATTAATTCAGAAAGACTCACTTATGTAATTATGTATCTACATATATGCCCTCAGAAACTAACAAAGCTGTGTAAAAGGAAAACATTTTAGCTCGTTAGCTGTCATATTTTTTCCTAATCTGATGTACTTGAGGTTTGCTTATACGAAACTATATGGTGCAGTGATCTCTAGAGAACATAGTACCTTCTCTACTTAAATCCTTAAAGTCAGCCCTCTCTTCCCCTCCCTCCCCCAATTTCAGCTACATCATACCTGTTCTTGTTAAAGAACTACTTTTAACTGCAGTTGTACTTCTTTGAGGAGTTCCTTCCAAAAGATTATGCAAGCTAGGAAAGCTTCCAGTAAGATAGCTGAGCAGACTCTCTTTTCTTGGACTTTCCTTGACTGCCATGCCAGAACGGCCAACATGCACTGGTGAATCCGTAGCTGTGTCTCCACTAGTGTAACTTAAGGAATGGTATGGATGTATACCCTTGTAGACAAAACAAAGAAACTAATGAAGTATTGTGTAAACTTTAAAAACTGAATTGAAACTTGTTCTGAATATAAGATTGGAACACAGTAACTACAAAATCTCATTCCCAGGAAGTTCGGGCATGTAGCATTTCACTTGGGGCAGGTTATATGCCATATAGCTATTGTGTATAAAGGTGCTAGCAAAATTATTTTAATACTTGAAAATTAAAGTGCAAAGACAGTTTAAAAAGCCACAACATGTAACAAGTGAAATTGCAGATGTGTAGAATTCATCTCAGACAAATCTCCAGAAGAAACAATACCAACCATTGACTATAAACCTCATTTGGATTTAACCTCTGTCTGAATCCCTTGCTTCCCTAGTATAATGGAAGTACAACCTCCAGGAAAAGCAAAGAATGGAAGCTGGTGACTTCTAGCACCAAGAAGAAGGCTCATGCTCCACCTAAAGGCATACAACTGCAGAAAGGATCTCTGCCCTCACAGTTGAAGAGGAGCCAGATGTGCAAAGCATCTGGGCTACTTAACCCTAAAACATGCAAGACCATCAGAAGGAAGCAGTGAGAGGTATCAGTGGATGGCTCCCTGTTGCACAGGAGAGAGGCACACATCCGCTGAGCTAACTTATCATCTAGTGAGGTTTGCTGTTTGGGGGGTGTTCTTCAAGACAACAAATGGCTAAAAAGAAAATCCATAAACTTTCTGTTCAGAAACTAGAAATAAAAATAAAATCTTGCAGCTTTCTGAACATCTTGTGGAAAAAGAAAAGAAAAAATGATTTTGCAACAAATTATTGAAGTGTTTTGTCAATTATATTTTGTGTAATGAGAGTTTAAAATTTCACTTCTGCTCCCATAGATTAAAAGCCAGAAAGCCAGTAAAGTTAATACACATCCTTAAATGATGCACTTTTATGTTGTTTTTAAGTGGACTCTGAAGGTAACTGGCAAGAAAACTAATAAAGAACAGATGCAGAATATATATTAACTAATCAAACATTGCTTATATGGGATAAAGAGTACACAAACTTTGTTTTTATGTGATAAGGAGCACACAAGCATTGCTTTTATGGAATAAGGAGCACACCCTCCATGTATTAGTTATGCTATAAGCTTACCTTTATTTTCAGAACAGAATCACTGTGAGTGTGAGTCTTGGATAACTTCCTCATGATCTCAGCACCAGTTACAGGCCCAGAAGAGCCACCAGCAGGTGGAGGACGGTTAGCTGTTCCTTCCAAGAGCATTGTATGCTCACTGACAGTAGCTGGAACCAAGCAAACAACTTTTCTTCATTTGGATATATTATAAGGAACCAAGACTGTCTATTATTAGACACTTTTATTTACAAGCAGTCATGAACTTCCAGGTTCTGACACACATAACTGTCTAGGGAATTCAAGGGAATTAAGACATACAAGAAAACCTCAAACACTGACTTAGTGAAATTTGTTTGATAATACAAGTACAAATCGTTTTGTCCTTCCAATGCCATACAACTGTTGCTCTGTGCTACAGATCCAAAATAAACTTTCTATACTGTAGGTGAGCTCACTTGCACACAAAACTCCTGCGTATCTCTTTGCAACTAATCCTTTCCTAAGAGTCCTCACAGGGGGCAGCATCCACTACAGGATTGCTTTTAACCCGTCCTCATGCTGAACCCAGTCAAATCTCACACCTGAAAAAATAAACAGGTACACTTACTTTACTATGTAGTACTGTTATTCTCTATCTTTTCATAGCTGGGGGAATAAAATTTTGGTTCAAAAAGACAAAGATGCTTCTGTTACCTCAAATTTCAACACAGGGAGCCCATATCTTTTTTGTTATTTTAGAAGAGCTGTCCAGAGAACATGGACAATTAAAATACCAAAATATAATTTTCCATAATGAAACAAATTTCACTTGTTTGCCACTTCTGGCATGGCTGATCATTTTTTGAATTGTGGCATTTCCATGCATCATCAATTACTTCTAAAATTAAGTCTACACAAGAAGGTAAAATTGCCACATACAATGTGGCAAGAAATTCCTTTATACAGTATAATTAAAAAGCTTCAAACAAGTACATCTTCACTGTTGTTGTCATCTTTAAGCTCATGACTGCTGCTGGACTCTTAACTAAAAGCAGATTCTTCTCCTGATTTTAACTGTTTTTTCATCAATGTTACCTAACTCGTATTTGAAAAAAGAAAAACAAATACTGTATTTCTGAGAACAGTAACACTTCTCATAGATGCTAAAAACAAAATTAGTAACCCAACTCAAGACAGCTAAAAGGAGTGTTCTAGCAACATATATTTGTGCGCTTCCTGTTTGTAGTTCTCATTTAAGTCAGCTCTGTATCAAATAGAGAGCTGTATCAGTAGATTTTGTTACAGTGGCAACGTGTAAGTTGGCAACAAAAATATACCACAGACAAAGTAGGAAAAATGGGAAAAAATAGGATTTATGAGAATATGTCTTCACAAAGGGAAGAAGGTAGATTTAAAGCTACTCCTGGAAGACTTCATAGAATTGTGTTACAATTCTAAAACAAGATCAGAAGTTGCAAAACAAAATCCTAATTGCAAGCTAGCAAACAATAAGGTCGATGTATTTTCTGCTGTAAATAAGACAAGGCATGTGAAGCAAGAAATTAGGTCTTCTCTTTTGTTTTTCCTCAAATAAGTGACAATTAGAACATTACAATAATATTATTACCAGCAGCTTCAAAATGAAGATGATTTTATAAAAGAAGCTTGATGATTCTAAAGAAAGAATATTGTATATTAAGGCATTAGAACTAAGTAAGATACAAATGCTCTGAGAGGAGCTACTTATCCCTATGAACTTTTAGAGGGCAAAAACACTAAAATACCTGCATCAAATTCAAACTCTGCTCCATCAGCACTTGTGTCACTCTGAAGACCCCCTCCGTTGTCTAATCCAAGCCCATCCTCATTTTCGTGGCAGGCATTTGTCTGCAGTTTCACTGGCTGAGCTGGTCTGTGTAAGCTGACTCCTTTAAAGGCTGGGGTCACCACAATGAACTTCATCCATTGCCTTGCCAGTGCAACTAGACCTTTCTTTAAGGTAACTAGGGCAGGAAGGCCATCACTCTTAAAAAATGAACAAAAATGCGTTTTAACAAACTGAATATAAAAAAAAACAACATTATAAACATATTTTTAGTAGACAAAATACTCCCATTCCTAGCTTACGATAGAACTGCGCTTGCACCACACAATACCTGTATAAGTAGTCACCGGGCTAACAGATAAGAACTACAGCTTCATTAAACACAGTAAATACATTCATTTACAATATATTCAGTCCTGAGGATCTAGCCCAGGGGGCCAAGAATAAACAACGGGAAACACGATTATCAAATATGAAACAAGTGCTGAAGCAATTATAAGGCTTTAAACTACAGACTAAAAATCAGAGCAGCCCTAGAATGACTGTAGAAACAACTGAAATTAAAAACTGAGTTGTTTTTTTTTTTTCCTTTGTTGGTAAGCAGTCATTTAAAAACACAGAACTGAGGTAAAAACAGGGATTGTTTTGATTGCATCACTGAACAGTGCTTAAAAAAACTCACATGCTTTTATTTTTACCACAAATCAAACAGGGCTATTTCTGCCACAAACTGTGCTATTTCTGATCACTGGGCTCTCAGTTGAACACAAGGAAAAACATATTGTTCAAATCTGTCAGCCATGCAAATGGATTATGAAAATGATGCAAAATCAGAGACAAACACTCTTCCTTATGCCCAATATACGTGTCCAAACAGTTATTTACCATTACAATCCAAGTATTTACATTCTAAAGCTACCAAAAAGATTAGATCCTTAAGTCTTAAATTTTTTACAATTCTAGCTTTTTTAAACCAGTGAAGTGCCTGTATTATTCAAATATTTCTAAAAGACATGAAGTCTAGTTCTCAGAAAAAAAATAATTGAAATATAATCTAATTCGTCCATGTACTTGCATCAATAACTGAGATTTCATTTTAAAACTACATATTTTTACTACTTCACTCTTATCTTTAAGAAAAATTAAATTTGATAAAGAGACCATTAAATAAAAAGGCACGTATTTATAATTGTTATGATTTCATATATATTTGCCAATAAAATAGCTAAATAAAAATTAGGCACATACACAGGCCACAAGAAAAACAGCAGACCTAAAAGAAAGTGGCATGTGAAAAGCCATGTCTACTTAGCAAATGAAGTATATACACATCAGTTGAGGTTTATTTCCTTGTTTTACAGCTTTCCTTACACAGTTACCTAATTGGAGATACTAGAATTGGTATAAACTAACATGTTGAATTATTTACATTTTTACAGGGTAACTCACCATGGTGGCATCCTCAATAATAGAGTAATTTGCTTGGTGAAGGTAGTGGTGCAATATATTACACAGTAGACAGGAAGGATTTTCTTGCAAGAAACGAGCCACTTTGGTTAGCCTGTTGTACTTGCTTCTCAGAGGAAAGTGCACGCTTTTATTCTAGATTAAAATGCAAATATTTTTCACACATGAACGTACTTGCAAACAGAACACGCACATGAATGATAATTTCAGCTACCATCTTTTAACTCCATTTTGAACTTCTACAATAAAATTGACACATGGATAACTACCATATTTTTAAAAGTGGTATCTGAAAATATATTTGAAGTTTGTTTATACGTAGTAATAAAGCTGCACGCTTTTGCAAAGTTACTTCTGGACTAAAGAATATATTTGCTAAGCTAGTTGAGATTTCCAAATGAACTGTTAATTCCTAGTTAGATAAAAGATACTTTTCTAATTGGGCTTATTGGTAGAAAAAAAAAGTAGAAAAAAATAAAGGGAGGTAACAGTAGGGGACTGCTGCAAAGGACAATTTTGAGAAGAGCATAAAGCCAGTCTGACACTAAGCTCTCAGTCTTGCATTACAAGATAGGATCTCACCAAGAGGTATCACCTCGCAAAATCTTCCCACTAGATGGTGCTAATTAAACAAACAGCAGAAAACTGCCTACACACACAGAAGCTCCTTAGCAAATCACAGTAGACTCGATTTTTGTAACAGCTTTGCCGATCCTAGTTTCTGACACTTAAAAAAAGTCTATTCTGCTTTTCTCACTAGAATTGTTCACCCTCGCTTTGCTTTCTCTAACAAGTGGATCTGATGACTGCAATAACTCAGTACACTGCAGGGGCACAGAAGTTCA
Organism: Oxyura jamaicensis; assembly: GCF_011077185.1. NCBI lineage: Eukaryota > Metazoa > Chordata > Aves > Anseriformes > Anatidae > Oxyura > Oxyura jamaicensis. The sequence continues at coordinate 63,053,473 of NC_048896.1, forward strand.
CATTTTCTCCTTAAAGGTACCCTGAATATTTCATGATTCAAACACACTTTTGTATTTCATAAGATATATCAGATATCAAAGCCATACTTCTTTCAACAGACAGAATCTCCAATTATTTTACATGGAGATGCACACCTTTATGAAGCACAAGACTTCATCACTAGTGATAGCTGTTTTTTTCCCCCCCACTGAAATTTAGATTCTGCTCAGGCAGTAAATTCTTGTAACCAATTCTTGAAAAACTGTCTTAAGAGGCACTGTACGTTTCAGTGAAAATATTCAGATCCGCAAATGAATATGTATTACATACTACACCGCTCTGTTCTGATTTGCCTCTTGATTTTAGAGAGACCATTTACCTCTAATGCTTCTGTCATTATACAACCCATAACAGCACAGATTCGCAGCGTTCCTTCAGTTTCGAGCTTATTTAAAGATGACTTCACTTGATCAATGGGAACAAGCCAAGCACCAACTGCGGGAGTTGCAGTACTCAGGAGGTTCAGTTGCCTAATTGAGAAAAATAACAAGCATTAGGTATTCACAACCATCATCAGCAATTAGCAAGATTTTCTAGCACTACTATGAACTACATTCCAATAGGTGGAATATGAAAAAATTAATTGAATCCCACATTAATTGTTATACAAGATACCATGATGGAAATTTGCTGAAGGACTGAGGTAAAAATACTGGGGAAAAAAATCACAAAAAGATTTTCTAATTTATAAGTATATACTGACAGATAGGAATATTTAGTTTGTTCTATTATATGTTTACAATGTGCTTGTTCTTTACACATGAAAATTGTGACTAAGTTCGCTTTGACCTTTAGAGATGCTTAGTATCCCTTATAGAGTATGTAACAGAAATTTTCAAGTGTTAACCCAGAGTATGAAAAATCTTAGAAAGATTTATCTTGAACCTTAGACTGCAATGTCAATAAAATCATGGTTTAAGCATTATGCTGAAGACCAAAGCAGTGAGTGGTTCTCTCCTCTTGCATCTCTCCTAATCAAAACAAATATTCTCACTCACACCCCCTGCTCTCCTTTATACATCTCATTCTCACTGGAAGTATTTGTTTTTAATTTTCACTATATCTAATTAAAAAATTTTCTAGTAACCCTTTCATATACATGATGGCAGTTACAAACTGAAGCAAGAGCTACTGTGATATATGTAAATTCCAAAACCATCATTTCCAGAGAAGCTTCAACAATTATTGAAGTTACGTTCAGAATCTACCAAATACAACTGTAATTTACCAAAGCAGAATTGTTATTTTCTTTCTCTGAAGTCAGGTAAAGTCATACCTTGAAAATACATGGGCTGGAGAACGCACATTGGTAGGAGCTGCAAAACTAAACCAAATTTCTTTGATTGTTAGCTTCATGCTGCAAGAGTCAGGGGGAGGAGGCATCAAGGGTATGTCTTTTTTCAGATCATCAGATTCTACCCCTTCATCCTTAAAAAACAAAGCACAAAGTGTTTTTAATTTTTGTTCAAAAAAAACTGTTTACTATCCATTTAGGCAAAGAAAAATAACCAAATGCTGTTCATTAAACTCTCCCAAGACAACATTAACAGATTTTATAGAAAGATTAAAACTTTATGTGCAAGAAGGCAGTTTGAATCAGTTGGTACAGCAACAGATCTGTCAATTTTTGGTTTTATACTACAAACCATAATCACTTTAAAGAAACACAACCTAAGACCAATCAGTTCAGCCCAGTATACATACCTGCTCATCTGAAACTGAGTTTCCATTAATATCTGAAGAGGGACTTATTCTATCACAAGGAAGGTTATCTTCAGACACATCAGTATTATAACCACTACCAGTTGGAGAATCTGAAGAATTATTTGATGCAAGCAATCCGCCTCTCTCTGTAGCACTTGATTTTCCCATGACTCCAAATGTATTATACAATACTGCACCAGATTGTCTTCCTCCTAGAAAAGCATACACACTATGGCTGTACATGTTTGCCACACAAACTTCTTTCTATAAGTTACATCCCACAGAAAAAAGATACACTTATGGGGATAAATACAAATGATTTTAGTTAAACAAGATGCATTGCCAATTTTATGTACAACTTAAAAGCTAGTTGTAGAGTTTCTTATAGTTTGTTCCAAGTAGATGGAGAGTAATCACAATGCATGCAAACTGCTTTTAAACACTATTCCCTGACAAGAACATACTGAATGACACAAAAATGCATGTATCACCTTCTTCTTTATGAAGCCAGCTTTCCTCTTGAAAGCAGAATTCCAGCCCTACATGCAGCCACTTAGTGTGGGTACGATCACAAGGTCAGGGTTTAAGTAATCAGAGAAACCTCAAATTTCTACCTTCACTTCTGCTTCCAAAACTGTTGAAAATAATCTATATGGAGTTGTGTCATACACTGTCCTGTATTACAGAATTTACTATGTGTTATAATTTATGTGCTATAGACATATTACTTAGTATCGCCTATATTCACCTATTTGAAATCCAATAATGGCTAAAATAGAAGACCCAACAACAGAGCTATCAGTTTCATAATGCAAAGCCTATATAGTCTTGCCTTTTATAGTTAAATTTTCAATTCCACACTCGAACATAATCCAACCCCACTTCTCTTGACTAGGACCGATTCGAGTCACATCTGGTACAGCTTGTTGGTCTGTTTCATCCACAAAAGCAAACTCATCCAACTCTTCCAAAGTAAAAAGAACTTTTGATTTCCCAAAGGGAATAGCTGTTATTGCACAAGTTCCAATATCTGAAAATAAACACATTTAGCATTCTGTTACAAAATGGAAAAAATTCATAACTTCAAACAGCCCTCAAGTTTACAGTATCTTGCAAGTAAAGTATTTTGGAAAACTCCTTAGTATTCCTCAAACAAGAAGAAAAAAATAAAAAAAATCAAAGTACAAGAAAGAAAAAAAAATGTTCATAAAGCCCTAAACCCTTACTCCCAGAATGTTTATTTGGTTAGGGTAATTTTTAAGTCTGGAAAAGCAAGAATGGAACAACTCAAAGTTCGAACCTTTAGATGTTACCAATCCAAACATATCTGCCTTCTTCATCTTTTTACAGTCATGGTTCCAAAGATATGCGTACAAACAAGTCCTTCAGATTTTTATCTCAAAGTGCCTATTAGCCCATTTTTTTTTTTTTAATCAAAAACATTCCTAATAAATACCTAGAGTTTAACAGCAACAAATAACAGTAATACTGACAGTGCTCTTGGATAATATGTTTGAATAGAAATGCATTTGGTATTAACTATAGCATAATTAATAGATATTTTAAAATACATTTCTGAATTTAATTCAGAGACTGCTTCACGGTTGGAAACGTGCCTTTGTCTATACGGGAAGAATAGAAAGCAGTAAGTCTCACTAATTCCTAAGAAAACACTGCCTCAAGTAGTTTTTGATTCATTAAGATCTTTGCTGTTTAAGATCCAGGAGGGGACTATGCCACCTTCATTTCTTTGATATTAGGATGAAGATTAAATATAAGTCTTCTCTTCTAGTGACATTTCTGAAGGAACATTTTAAGAAAATTTATACCTGTTTCCTATTACCTCTCACACAGAGTTAAATGTCAAATATCTGAGGAAAAGAACCACACTAAGTCAATTTATATTCTGTCCATACAATCTTCACTCTCTGCCCCCAGTCGATTAACAGTAATCACTTTCAAAGCATACGTGAAATGCTAAGTTCTCTAAAAAGACATTCCTCAACCCTTTTAAATAGAAGATGAGCTTTTTGGTTGCAAGTCAAGAATTACCTGGCCTTCTCAGAAGTCTGCAGCATACCTCACACAAGACACTACAGCTGAGATTTCACCCAACTAAATAGAAATTGAACTAATCCCTTTTCTCCAATTTATTTTGTTTTCCTCCAGTTTCATTTGCTCACTCATCTTTACACAGGCTTTTTTGTTGTGTGATTTTTATTCATACTTGTTTTACAGAGCATTTCCTCATGTCCTGAAGGCTCCTGCTCTCCATGGGACACAGTAAAACATGGCACTAGCTGATACAGATTGCATCAAAACTGAGTCAGATTTAACTTAGAAAGCAATAAAAATGTCAGCATATAAAAGGTACTCAAGACTTCTTGCCAAACCACAACATAAGAACAGTCTCTACTTTTGCTTATCTTCATCTTTTCCACGATCATAAATTATAGCAACCAAATTTAATTCATGAGCTCTTGAAATAATTTCCTTACCAAAAAAGAAAAGAATGAACACAATCACATAGGTCTCATTTTCTCTTTTATAGGCACTATTGTTAAAAATCTACAGCTTGTCAAGCTGAAAGTGCCAGTACATTCATGTTATACCTATCTTGAAATTGTTAGGAAGTACAAAGAAAGCTAGTAAGTTTAATTCATTTGCTGTGTTGGGTGAAAAAAAAAAAAACAGCAACTGAGAAGGAAAGGTGATCAACTGGAATGAATGGAGTCTAGACATGAATTTTTATCAGTCAATCTTTACCATGCAACCTGTTTGCCACAAAAACTTATTAGAAATCAGTCTTGATGTTTTCCCTCTATGTTTAAAATCATCAGATTAGTAAAATAATATAAAAGAATTCAGAGTAACTATCCGAAACTTATTTTTGGACTATAGCATGATCTCTAGTTTTAAATGTCTTTTTATTTGTGTTGATAAAAAATGAGCTTAAGGCAAACTATCACCACTTGCTTCTATGAAAAATGACATTTTCACAATAATAATAAAAAAAAGCTTACCTGTTGTATCAAGGCCTCTAAGTTGTCCGTGAACACGATGGATGTTCAACTTAGCAGCAATTTCTTTTCCTTTTTCTGCTCCAGCATTGGATCTCAGTGAGCCAGAGGACTGGGGCTGCATTTTACTGGCTTGGATATAACGATCAAATGTGACAGAATTCCTCCCAGTTTCTGCATTGTTCGAAGACTCCTCCACTATACCCCTTTGAACACATGGGAGAAAAAGAAATTCAGCAAATCTCTGATAGACGTGATACTCTTACTTACTTTTTTAAAAAAAATGAGTGACATTAAGTGACATAAGCACAGCAGTATTACGAATTCTTTGTAAAGTCAGAAGATAATTATATTTTGGTAGAAAATTACTGAAAAATTCAGTTTTATCCTGCATAATGTGAGTTAACTATTAGGTTCCAAAATTATTCCAGAAGGGTTCCTCTACTTCTCAAAGAAACTGCAATTTTAATTAGATATTAGGTGTTAATTTATAGCACACTAGAGACATTTTATTGTTTAATTAGTTCATGACAACTTTTTAAAATAATTCCTTTCAGAACCTCAGGCTATATTTCAAAAATAAATTATGAACACTAAGTCTTCTGGCTAACATAACAATAAAAAAACACCAACAGTGACATATTTTATTCTTACCTATTCATACGAACTTGTGTAGCAATTCTATCAAAGCACAGAGCTACTAATGAAACATGAGTCACGGTTTTACCAGAAGAAACCCCTGGGGATTCATCAACGGATGCTTGTAGTAAACACAGGTTCACCTATATGTAAAATTTCCCCAAAGAGTAAAGAAATTTAGAGAAACATTACATTAATCATACATCACAAACTTCTGATACAATCTTCTCTTAAACTTATGAGTAAAATCAAACTTTTAAATATAAAACCTCCACACCAAGACATAAAAACATCACTCACAGATATTGCAGTCAGTTATCTCTATAGCAATTATTTAACTTGCACACCTTTACCTACCCTAAGATCGAACATCTCCAAAATAGTCTACCCTACTCATCACATTCGTTATCTATCACAGATACAGAACTTCACTTAAGTTTTCTAGTACACACAATAAGAGTAATTTATGAGTTACATGTCTACCAATAAGCTAAACAAAAATTCTTACCTTTGGTACACTAACGTTGGCCTGAAGGCCTTTAATTGTCACATTATCTTGCTTAAGTGAGAGATTTGTCTGTGCGGGTCCCTGGTTTGTTGTTCCTGTAGTAGTGGCATCTATTTTTGTTCCTCTAATATCCTGCTTGGAAGATAACTTGGAGGGGAAAAAGGTGATAACACTTAATAATTTATTCTCATTGAAACTTGGAATTGCTAAGCTGAAGTGTTTAGCAGCTCTGAACTGTTCAGCAGCACTGAACTACAGCGAGGTTCTGAGTACATTTAAAGCACAATGACAACATTTCTAGAACAAGGACTGTAGCACATACAGGTATGTTAAGTTTAGATACCAAAGGATAGCAATGCCATTCTAAAATAAACTTTTTAATGACCAGATTTCAGCTAAAAGCTTGAGTTCTACATGTAGCAGCTATACAGAAAAAGTCGTTATGAAGTAAGTAAGTAGTGTCAATTATACTGTGAAGTCTAAGAAACGCCAAATGAAAAATATATAAATTTAGTCATTAACTTAGACAGAAAGAACTCTTAACTCAGTACAACTACCATAAAATTCTTTTCAAGCTAAATTAACATAGCATTTAGCTACTGTACCTCAAACATTGAATTCAATTAGATCTTTTTCTATGTAAAATAAAGAAATGACTATTCTTTCACGATTTTGGATAATTTTCTTGTTCCCTTCCTTACATTTTCTGAGAAGCTTGTTTTGCTGTTCTGTACAGCATCTTGAAGAACTTTGCAGTGCAGATCATCAACAATAGCTGCTGGGTGTCGAGAGCTCGCACAATGCACCATTGCTTCTATATACCTGTGAGAGGGAACAAGCCCACAACAGGACACTTAAACTTCCAGTTTCACATAACACACCATCTGTAGTATTTAATTAACACTGCAAAGAGAGAAATTAAGCACAGAGAGAAGGAGAGAAAAAGTGTACTTTCAAGGTCACAATAATGTCCTTCTAGCTTATTTATAGGACAAGCAGAATAATATTCAATGGCTGCAAGGTACTGCCATTCCATCAGTCATGTATTATTCAGTCCTTTTACCTAAACCTCTGCTCAACCTAACAGCTTTGAGACAATTTTTATTATAACCAATTAACACCAAAGTAGTAAAAATAAAATTAGTTACCTGTCCAACGCTTCTGCTACAAGAGGAGTCAGAACTACATCTACAGTGCCTTTAACTTCTACTATTGCTGTTGTCCTTGTCTGGAAGACTGGGTGATCCAATGTCCATTCTTCTGTTATTGTTTCATCATCTGTGTTTTCTGCAGACTTCTTATCCAAAGGAGTGTAAGGTGTACTAAACAAGTCAAATACATATTAATAATCCAGGTTTGTGAAAGAAATACAAAAGTGTACATCACTAAATGCTTGCATCTTGTGTATTTTTTTAATACTTTAATAGGACTCCAACATACCAAAACATCAGTCTTGGATGGTAGACCCGAGACTAAATCAAAATTCATCCAATTCAAGGGAAGAGTCTACAGGCATTAAAAGAGTTAACTCCTTAATAATGAGACTATGTATACATAATAAACTGATGTGAGGTTATAGCACATATTAGAAAACGTTCCTTGTCATGAACAATGTATAAGAACAGGTCTTCAGCTTGTGAAAATTCTCCTGAGGCACTCTAGGTATCATTTTAATACTCAGTAAAAGGCATACAATAGCAGGTTTCTTTTTCTGCATAGCTGAGAGAGCACACAATTTCAGGGCAAGGCCCTTACTGAGATTCAAGTTCAGTTTTAGGCAATGCAATGGGCACTTGCTATAAGCACTTTCCAAAATCATTTAAGTAAACTGCCATTGTACTTTCATTTTGACCCAAACCAAATATTCTGTAATAAAATACCTTGCTTTGAAATAGATCGGTACTAAAACTAATGCTAAAAATCAAATTTGAATGGGCTAGCAAGAGCCAAAATACTTTACTGGAGTATTAGGGGAAAAAAAAAAAAAAAGTTTTAAAAATGTTACACAATTTTCAACTTACTTAGATGTTGATCCTGTAAGCTGCATGCCTCTGTCCAGTAATGAATTAGCTGTGAGACCCTGCTTAACAATCTAAGAGAAAAGTACAAAGAAATATATTACATTCCTTCTATATAACAAAAAATACCCAAGGATTATTCAAATGAAGATTCTCCTGAGTTTATTTTTCTTAAAAGAATCCTTCACATGCACATACTCCAATCTAGCGTAAAAAAATAAAACTTTGATTTAACTTTTTCAATGGCTTGACATTAGATTATGAAGTTTGTGCATAGATGTATAGTGACTAATTGACTACAAAGTGATAACAAGATGAAATTCCAGAGCTTAAACACCTATTATCTATCAAGTCATTTCGATTATGTTTCATATATTTCATTTCAGTTCTTTCCTTAAATACATATGCTGGAAAAAATGCAAACGTACAAAAATAGTTTTATCAAATTATTCATTTCAAATTTACTCTAAATTAACTCATTTACCATTCAGCATTAAATACCATCAATATTCAATGTACTGCTACTAAAATTTCTTTATAATACATATTTTAAACAAAACTCATGTAAATATCCTTCAGCTGTATATCGTCCAACAAGTCCCATTTCTAATACAATAACAATAATTCAGAACACGCATCCTATTCACGTAGTCTAACAATCATTTTCTTTTCCACAGTCTCCCAGCCACACAGTTGAAGACTTGAAGTCAGAATTCCAAAGTATTTCTTGACTAAAAGCCAAGAAGGTTCAAGTGTCTCATGACTTGATTTATACAATGTGTATATTAAACAATTTGAACTTGTCTTGAATTTTTACTCGTTTCTCTACTCTTCCTTCCTCTATCTTTCATACCTTAAAAGTTGGGATAGAAAGCTGCTCAAAAGATGATGAACTTTCTTCACTGGTTGGCGTGTCAAGGTCTAAGGGGCGATGTAATGAGGATTTTGAAGTTCTTTTGTTAGTTGGATGCTTTACCGACCAGTTGATCACCTGGAACTGTGTAAGATAGTTTTGGTAACACGCCATTACAGGCTGCTGGGAAGTTATTTGCTCACTTTCTACAGTCTTCTCAGATTCCATGACATACATATTCTCAACATGCTCATCTTCTCCACCTAAAGCTGAAACAAACGAAGCCTGTGATGGATGAGTCTTAATTGGCAATGTTTTAATGTCTTGACTCATTTCTCCATGGACAGTACTTGTTAAGGGCCCTTCCACACTGTGATAAATAGACCCTCTACTGTATTCAGTTTTCTGAGCTTGCTTTTTTCTCTTCTTCCTCCCTGGATAAGTTCCTGGTCCTTCATCGCTACTTATTGGCTCAAACTCTTCTGCTGCAGAAAAGTAGGCTTCGCTGTCAGCCATTGACATACTAGAATCCATTGAGCGGTACTGGTGAAATGAATTTGAATCTGCAGATGGTGTGTATGGAAAAGAACCAAAGCTCCTCCTCTGCTTTGGGGAGTCCAAGACATTCTCATCACTGCGAGACACATCACTGCTGAACTGCACACCAACTGCAACAGGCTGCTTGTCTCCGTAGAAGGCTGCTGTGAGGCTCTTGGTGCTGCCAAGCCGGGTGGAGCACACAGACGCCTGCCGTTTCAGTGGAGACCTCATGGGAGACTGACCAACAGGCCTTTCCTGGCTGCTAGGGGATGCAGGACTACCCTCTGCACCTTCACCTGCAACACTGGAAAAAAAAATACAATGGATGTTTCATTTGCTTATTTTATTCCCAGTGCTTCTCTTTACGTTATAAGAGCTGTCAAATGCTGCAGTGATTCTGTGATTTTCTGTTAGTATAGCAATTATATTCATAACACTGATTGCATATTAAATTCTGCCACTTGCTAGTCCGCTTGTCTACCTAAGAGAAGATAAAAACAAATGGTAATGGCAAGCATTGTCATCATACATGCTGGGTTTTCTAGCCAGATCAGGTAATCAACCCCTATTAGTTACCCAAATTTGCAATCAAACTAGAAAATGGATTTCGGCAGTGGCATTGAAATTAACTAACACTTAATAATCTGCTAAATATAAAGTGTGTTCTGTAATAACATGTTCAAGAGTCCAATTATACTTCCACCTGGACAGAAAGACTACTGACCTTCCACGACCATCTTCTCTTTTTGTACCAGACAAGAACTCCTTCTGTCCCAAGTGATCCTCGGTAGCAGAAGACGGGCTGTCTTTCTCACCTGCCAGCAAGGGGAGGGCAGCACTAGAACTGCTCGTTTCCTCTGAAGATGATGAGGAGCTATGGGAGCGCAATGGCACTTGTAGGCTTAGATGTTGTGCTTTTCTTTCTATTTCTATACCCATAGATCTACAGTCCCAGTCTTTTCGTTTTACACCGTTTGCTTTACCTAGGATCACGAAACAGGAAAGAAAAACTGAACAGCTGATAGCACATCTACAATGGCCTCTTTCCCACCCATTCAAATAAAAATCCTTATTAAGTAAAAGCCCTGGTTTTGAAAATGCATACATATACTAGCATACTTAATAAAAATGAATAAAATCATAGCAGCAAGACATCAAATTCTCTTAACAGACTGCTTTCTAGACAAGTAATACAAACACAAGTCAAAAAGCTTTTTCCTCAGATAGAATCTGCATGTTGATACGAAAATTCAGCATATGAAAGTTTGCTAACTATTATCAAGGCATTGTCTGCGCTCGGAAGAGCCCATACCACTACAGGACCTCTTGCAGAAGAACGCAACACGTACTACTCATTAACCAGAATCAGATAGACCACAAAAACCAATGTGTTGTTAGCAAATCATACTTTTGGGCAAATAGGAATTAAGTTAGAGAACAATGCATTCTCACCATCCAAAATTTTAGGAATCTCCTTAGTAATAATCCATTCTCCTGGCTGCAGTAATGACTGCCCATAAAACATATCAGATTCTGCACTTGTACTTGAGAAAGCAGAGCTGCTTGAAGGTGTCAGTTCCTCAAGTTTGAAAAAGTCTAGTCCAGTTAAAGTGCCACCAAAGAAGCGACAACCACCAAGACAGCCACATTTGTTCTTGCTTCTCTTATTCTTCAAATTATCATCAGGCCACAAAAACCACAATCTACAGAAAGGCAGAAAAAAAAGCAACAATGAGACCACATCAGATTTAGTACATTTAAATTCAGTGAAAACCAGATTAAAAGATATTGCCCTTATTTGTAAGCTCCTGTTTAACTTAGCATGAAACAAGTACACAAGATTTCTATCTGAAACACAGGTGTCGCACAAAATGAATGATTAGCTCCAGAAGGGAGCAAATCAAAAACATATGCAGTGCTGAGGCAACTGTGCCCAGGCACAGATCATATCCACCTGCCACAACATACATTCACAGTAACAACTCATTCTCTCAGCACAGAAGCAAGCACTGCAAACACTCCACACTAGTGTGTGTTGCTCATGCCAGAGGCAATTGCTCTTAGGAGAAACACGGAGTCACAGTTAGACCAGACGTTTTATTCACAGCTGCTCAGTCTGTTCAGAAATCTGTGAGGCCTATTTTCAGTCCAGCTTGAGAACAAAGGACAAATTGAATTCCCTTCCTCTCCCTGACCTTAATTTTGGAGATGAGGGAAAACAGAGAGAAAAATTTTGCCAAAAATAATAGTTTTGTATAAACCAAGCATATTCAAACCACCAACTTGATAGCTTAGTCAACATACTTAAAAAAAAAAATCTATCTTTAGATGACTCTATTAACTTACACTGAAAAACATTCAAATCCATCTCCTTCAAATCAATCTCTTACCTCTTTGTTCGGTTATCATGTGTCTCCAAGAAATGTCTCTGTACTTCATGTTTGGAAGGATGATCTGCAGCTAAAGCAATGTCAGCAGTGATGAGCCCCAAGTTGACAGATCCAGCTTCCAACCAATACGCCCTCCTTAATATTGGCTGAAGACCAGTTCTGCAATTGTTCACCTGCTCAACATATTGTCTCAATTGTAAGTCTTGAATAGCAGCACTTACACCTTCTCCAACTGACTGGTTGTGGAGGTTGCAGTTTGCAATACGGATAGTACCCATCTGAAAACATGAGTAAAAACATGTATTCTGAATACTTACAAGAGAAGCAAAGATAAAGTAGCCTTAAGTCAGTTAACACATCACCTATTACAACCCAGGAAAGTCTCAGTAAACTACTCTCTCCAAAGATGACATGGGAACCGCTTTTTATGTACAAGCACAGGCATACACACAAAAGAAGGCAAGCTTAGAAATTAGCTTCAGACAGTTTCCAAACAACAAAAATGAAGTCTGTACTTAGGAGTCTCCTGTTGTAAAGGGATCAAAAGAGAATTCCCAACTGTATACGTTATAATGAACCTTTAAAAAATTAAATCATTATTAATTTTTTTGGTGTAATCATAAAAAACAATAAATCTTCAATTTTTGAAATCACAGATCCATGATTTATTACTATAATTTAGGCTAAAATATAGACTTCAAATATACAGCCGTATTAACTTGTGGAACACAAACATTCAACTCCACGATTAATAAACACCTCCGCGAGAGAACCACATTAAATGGTGCAAAATTCAAGATACGTGAAGTTCCAAATCCTGAACCTCAACTCTGATCCTCTGTGTTATAATACCTTTGTTTCTGTGATCATATTCTACTTCTTTTACTGCTATAGCTCCAGTAATTTTGTGGAACCAAACAGGAGGCTACCCCCTCTCCTGTATCTGGAGAAGTTCTTGCTTTGCTCTCACACTTAGCTGTGGAAACAGGTCACGGTACAACCAGCACACCTGACCAGACAGAGTCAATCCTCCCCGACATTAGGGTACATAAAGGATGATGTAGCCCTGCCACCACATGCTTAATTTTAAAACTTCAAATGATATGAAGTTTCCTTCAATTTTTCTTGAAGGTGGATGAAGCTTCCTGCACAGCTTCAATCATCTCCAAGAAGTCACCATGAAGTACCTGAATTTTTCCAGTTTAATTTTCCAACTTTTGCAGCTGTCCTTACTTGCCCTGTGAAAAGAACCCACCCATGGAAGAGCTATTCATAGGGCTAATATTAAATTATTACTTCTCTCCTTTGTTACAAACTATAAAAGAAGCACCAGAAGTCCTTTTTTAAATATGAATGAAACTCATCAGGCATATAATTTTCTGTAGTGGTTCGGGTTATTAAGCAGCCTTTGATAATACTGCCATTCATATTTATGCCTGCAAACACACTTGATACTTGTGCCAATGCTTTATAATATTAGAATCAAAAGATTTTGAAGACTGAAATGCTTTTTTTCTTTTTTAACTGCCACATGGTAGCAAGCCATCCAAATGACAAGATATCACATCACTCAAAATGTATAAAATAATTGCTGCTCTCCTTCAGTTAGATTCTTGCTCATAATGTGAAGCTGTCCCCAGTGTCACATATTAAGCCTACCTTTTAAAACTGAATTTATTAATGGACAGCACAACTATTAGTCATTAGCAGTACAACGCTTTTCTCCTTTTCTTGTGTTACTGTACTTTACTGTCTCTTAACTTTTACTTAGCTACAATTTTCTCTTATATAAGATGAGAGAGAATATCAGCTCTTTTCTCCACATCCTTTTTTGAACAGAGACACCATGCAGTATTCCAGATTCAGTCAGGCAGCAGCACTAACACTCCTCCCATCTCTACCAATGATACATCTTAATTGAAGCACCCGTCTCACACAAGAGAACCATGAGTTATCACACAGTGACTTGTATACATTCCTTCTCAAACATGTCCAGTTGCTGAGTTACTAACTTACTGTAAGCGCTTTTACCAACTGTCACATACAGACACTAGCGTTTATATTGCCCAGTATTATTTTACTTTGTTACACCAGTCTTGCAGTTCACATTCTTATTTTGGCAGACATCTCCTCCTCCTAACCATTTTCCAGTATCATTAGTGAAAGTATTAAATATGACCCAAATTGACCTACTTCTGGCCCAGTCCAACCATTTTAACACCAACCTATCATTTAGTTTCAAATATTCTGCTTAGTCCACTGCATGTAAGCAAGCAATGAAATCAGACAGTGTGGTGGTTTTACCGTGCTAGGCAGCTGAACACCACAACCGCTCTCTCACTCCCCCTCCTCAGATGAGGAGGGGAAGAAGTGAAAGAAAAAACAACTCACGGGTTGAGATAAGGATAATTTAATTAAAGAGAAAAAAATATATATATTATTATTAATTAAACAATTCAACTAAAGGGAAAAAAGGGAAAGGGGAAGAGGGAGAGGGGAAAGGGAATAACAAAACAAAACAAGTAAAGGCTATGTGGAAGTGCAGAGGAAAGAAATTACTCTCTACTTCCCACAAATGAGCGATGCTTGACCACGTCCTTTGAAGCAGGGCCTCAACGCATGTAGCCGGTGTTCGGGAGGAGGACAGATGTTTTCGCAACGAGAGCCCACCCCTCCCCTCTTCTTCCTTTTTCCACCTTTTATTGCTGAGTGTGACATCATATGGTATGCAAAATCCCTTTGGTTGGTTTAGCTCAGCTGCCCTGCTGATGTTTCTTTCTCACTTTTTGCCCACCCCCTAGGAGGGTCCGAGAGAGTCCTGATACTGTGCCAGCACTTCTCAGCAGCAGACACAACACCGGTGTGATACCACTGCTGTTCTAGCTACAAGTGCAGAGCGCAGCACTGGATGGGCTGCTGCAGGGAAAGTTTCCATCCCAGCCAGACCCAGTACAGACAGCTATTCCAGCAAAAAATACAAAGAACCAAAATACTTTAATTGCTGTAAAGGTAAGTATTTTTTACCTTGATATTGGTGGCACAGCCATGTTCTACCACATACAGATCTGCTCCATCCATGGCTAAGCGTGTCATAGTGTACTTTAAGTCATCAGATGTTGGGCATGGCCCAGGGACACAGTTCATCTAAAAAACAGAAAGAGATTTAAACATACATAAGGAGTTTAAACTGAATTTTATTTCTTATTCTTTTATTTATGTTCTGTTTAGCAGAGGTCTAAAACTATAGCAATAAAATTACTTATTTAAGTAATAAAGTTACTTATTCTGCAATTGCAGCATGAATATGAGATGGGATGTTTCTTCTGTCCAGCACATGAGCAAACCCACCTGGCTCTCCTGGCAAAAAGAAAACTGAGCTCCCTAATAGAGAACATCACAAAAACTGGAACCTATACATTAAAACAAGACGGAGGTCAAGAGATGAAATTCAGGAATCATACTTTATATATCACAAGCCTCCTTAGGTCTTCAAGTGACTGCCCGTACAGAGACAAGCACCAAAAGCAGAATCCATGAGGACAGACAAATGGTTATCTGTTTGCTTGGGGCATAGCAGTAGGAATCCCATGTTAAAAAAGAGGTCCATGGAAACCATAAGCTGTTGACTTAAGTCTCCCATCAAAGCACAGTTTCATCAATAGAGGGTAAGGGGGTGAAAGTGTTCAAGGAATGCAAAGGGAAGTATGATCCTTGTTTCTTAAGAGAAACTGAACTATGACATGTGCCTCTTAACTGTCACTGTAGAGGAAAGAACTATGCGTGACTCCTGCTGGCATTATTTCTCAAAATAATTCATACAGCACTAAAACATGGTGTAAATCCACAGGAAAATACAGATAGAATTGCTTTTCTTTCTAAAACACATCAGTTATCCAGAGGATATCCAATCTGACCACATATTCCATGTGTCTCGATAACTAAGTCTGGATCTGTAAACTGTTCCAAAGAGCCTGTACGAATACAGTGAGCAATAAGACAGATGAAAGGTTACCTTAGAGTCACAAAAACGACGATCAATTCCATGCTGGCATATTATAACAGATTTTGGTCTTTCCAGTTCAAACTCGCGGCACACTACATGAAACACAAAGGTCTGCCCCCATTCCAAAAGACATGCAAGCTGTAAGGAAAGATGTTGTCTAATAGTAAGTATGCAAAATGAACTTACAGGATTCAACAGATTACTGAAAGAACATCACCAAAGGTCAGAAGGTGAGCAAGAGTAAAACCAAATAGAAGGCCCTACCATAACATTCTGGCTTCATTACCTTGCTTACACATAGCCTATGGCTAACCCTAAATCATATCTTAATATAAGAAAATAGCTTTATTCTTATGGTCAACCAGTCTCTTCATTGTAAAGACACAGCTCACCTTATTTCACCTCATAAAATGCCTCTAAATACCCTAACACCATTCATAATTTAAATGTCAGACTTCCTTGCATATAAGTAACAAGGTTACGTTTAGAAAGCATAGGAGGAAACTGGCCAAACAGAACAGGGCTGAATCTCTCTGGATCTGGTAATTAGCCAATTGCTGATTTAAATCTTTTATATAGTTAGCTTATTCATAAAGGAAATGAATCATAACTGTCTGTCTCTATTATGAGAGGGAAATGGGTTTTCTTTGGCTAACCAAAGGAAGGGGCACTTTAAATCAGGAGTAATTTAACTGGAATTTAATATAGCGATGACTGTCCTGCACAAGATCTCTCTTTCTCCATTTAGTTGTATACCTTCACAATTTTTTGCAATACATCACACTGGGGAAGGAAAAAGACAATGACCTTGAAAGAGCAAGTTCAAGTTCTGCTTCACAGCAGTGCTAACAAGAAAGTAAAATAAAACTCCTGTATTAAATATAAAATTGAGAATGGTTTTTTATGGGAAGAAAACCCTCAATTTCCGTCAAACATTTCAGAAGAGTCCTCGAAATCTTATAATACTTTTGATTAACTAGGTTTAATCTTGAAGCTTATAGTACTGGAGTAAAAGCAATAGCTTGTGTAAATCAGTAGTAGCATTTGGGGAAATACCTCTACAGAAGTCTGTACATGCAGCATGAATATGTATCTGGACTCTTTTCTTTAAATTTACAGAAATTGCCTGTAAGCCCGATTTTGATTGTGTTTGCTGCAGAAGTCTTCTACTGAAAGAGTTGTTTAAAGCCAGAAATTTAGGCATTTTTTTCAAGGAATAAAAGGATGCAGAAGTACCTTAATAATCAAACTGTAACCAGGAAATAGAGTTTATGTATTTTTCTCATGCTTCACAACACAGTGATAAAGCAACCTTTTCTAAAGATCTCACAGCCCACATCAGAAATAAATCAAAGGGATTTGTCTGATGTGTGCTCGGAGCCACTATATATTGAAAAATGAAAGCAACAAAAATGGCAAAAACTAAAAGTAGTTAACACAAAGACCGATCTAAGAAACTTGAACACTGAAAGCAAACTATGTTCCAGCGAGACCAAGCATCAAAAGTTATGAAGCTACCAGATACTCTTCTGCTGACGTTTGCCCATTCTATCTTCCAACAGATCATCTCATTTTTCTCCTACTTTAAAACTTGGCTTTGTCAGTAGCTTTCTAATGAATGCCAAAACTTCATCTGCAAGATAAATCCTTGCCAGCTGCTCAATTTGATATCCTTCTTACTGGTAGCATCCCTGCAAACAAATGCCTACGTATCTGCATGAACCTTACATGTGAGGGATAACAAATTGCTTTTCAGACTGCAATCACAACTGGATACTTCATTTGCCCTTCCCAGAGTGTTAACCAGCAGGGTAACAAACCTGCATCTCCAGTATTCAGCATCATAAAATCAAAGTAACCTGAGAGGAAGCCAAAGGCAACTTATCTAAGAATCTCTTATCTAAATTTATTCAATAGATTTTTCTTTCTCCTCTTTGTCATGTTACCTAGTTTATGGCTGAAAAGGTCTCAAAACAGCTGCTCTGTTTAGAATAGTAGTATTTATTCTACATTAAATCACTTAGAGTACACACAGATACTGTGGTTGCTTTTCTAATCAGTATCTAAGTACATTAACTTATATAGATGTAACATTAATGTGTTTACACAGTGACAACAGTATTTGCTCATACTCTGTTACGATCACCCTTATAAATGCTCATAAAACACCAGCCACCCTATTACATCTAGATGTAAAATGAACATCAGATTCAGCTCATTTGGCACCTTCTAACCATAAAAATGTCTGTATTTTCAAACTATAAACTTAAGGTTACTTAAGGCATTGCATATATGCTAATGCATCCAATTCAGCTGTGACTACATGCTTTCCAAAATCCATGCTATGCCAGTACTGCAAGGAAGAAAAAAGGTAATACTTTATAGCAAATTGCTAGATGGTACCTGTGGTGCTGTAACTTTGGCTGTGAGACTTCCAGCCTGCACATCTATCAGCCATGCATATTCCAAAGTATCACTTCCAAGAGGCAAACCTTCCGCTGAAAACATCGCGTGAGCACGCAGCTGCAGGCCTGACAGACTAATGTGTCCCTCTCGAAGAACTTCATCCACCGAAGGTCTCTGTTAAAGACATGATAACATTTAAGTTACAATTAATATTTTCAAGAGTATTTCATTAGAAAGTGCAGAAAACTGTAATCAGAGATATTTGATACACATTCATTTTCACCTCTTAAATCCTGTTGATTTTTCTATGATTCTATGATTATACATTTAGTCCGTCCCGAGATTTCTCACCATTAAGCATGCAACAACATATATGCAAATCCTGTGGGTGGAAGGGATCCTCATCTAACCCAAGTTTGTTTTAACCAATAGCAACCATCATCAACTTTCCCTTCCCCAAAATTCAATTTTAAGATCATTACAACTTCCCCAATACATACACACCCACAAAAACACAAAACTGGACTACTACCTGATAGTTGTCATTCAGAAACAAATTCACTGGAGACAGTACAAGTTGAAGCATTGTTTCTCTAAAACCTTTCTTCATCTCAAAACACAACCTTTCCAAGAAAGCTGTAGGGCATTCAGGACCATCTGGACTGCAATGCTAAAGTAAAAATCAAACAAAACCATTTCAGAAATCGAAAATAGACAACACTGTTGAAATTGTCAGATTAGAAGCAAAGCTGTAAGCAGGAAGTTTGCTAAGTTTCCTTCAAATTGATACTTAAAAAGAAGCCCATGCAACTTGAAAAACTTTTCAACAATTACATAAAAACCCATTTGGGTGAACCCAAACCTTTAGACTATTATTTAAATTCCTGAGGATCCCTCACAATGCAGCTGTACAAAGCAGCATGCACCATTAGAGGACAGGATTGTTAATTAGCAGATAAAACATAATGGTCAACTGATGAACAAATCATAATGAACAACTGATGACATAAATCAAGTTTATTGAAAAAATAATAATTTTTAAAAATCTCCAGTTCACCTTCCAGATAAGCAAAATCAATCACATCTCAAATTGCTTTAGACAGCCACAACCATAGTAAAGAGTAGTCAGACCTTTTAAAAAGCACCTCCCTAACCTAATGTTCCAGGGAGTTACATTTAACTCCAGATTACGAAACTGGAAAAAAAAAATGCTGCTTATAGCAGCAAAATATTTTAAGATTCTAAAGCACTTACCACTGGCAACCGCCCATGCACTTTGTACAAGTTAACAAGTACAGTAATATCCCAGGGACGTAAAGTAAGAGGGTGAACTGGCTTGACTGAACTTTCATTTTCCTTTTTGTCATTTTCCACTCCAACAGCTGTCCACCCAGAGCTTGAAGACGTAGAGAGTGACAAAACAGGGCTTGAAATAACTTCTTCAAAATCAGTGTACATGTCATCTTCTCCAAAATAATTTTCCTGAGAAAATGAATTATTTACTATGACCATAGGGAAAACAAACTAAAAACATACAGGCAATGAAGTACAAATCCAACCTTCTTCTGTATGTTAGTCCTCCCTAAAATAAGCCATGTATCTACAACCTATAGCTGAAGAAATGTAAATAGTTTTATTTTATGAAAAACAGATAACTTAAGCGAGCAAATTCATGCCATGTGCTTTGCAGAACTGTTCCCAAAGCACCGGTATTCCAGATGCATGCAGTACAAGTAACTACCCTGAAGCACTATTACTGACATTTTTAAACACATTCTGTGCTTTTAAAGATAAAAAACTTCAAGAGAGTAAAAACACAAAAGAAGTCACACTTATCCACCTGGAGATTTCTGAAATTTTGTTGCTCTTACTGCCCTCAAAGGTTAGCCTGATATTAAAGTAAATGTAATGAACACATTAAGTCTCTCAAGAACAATTTTTTCAATGATGCAAAATTATATTTTCATGTTAAGTCAGTATGTGGGAAGTGTTGGGGCTTAAACATTCTGGAGCAAAATCCTTTCCAAGCAAAGAGGTTATAACGTGGACAAGAACACTGCTCCCAGGTTCATTCTGAGAAAGTAATTCAGTCCCTCAGCCTCTCACGTTGACAGAACTATTCCACCTATTACAAACCCCAGTGGCGATTTGTGAGATACAGACCAATTGATACTAGACAGAAGATCAAACTGAAGTAGATTTGAATTTTTGCACTTTGCAAAATTGTATTGCTTCCCTCTTCCCTTTTCTGTGCCTCATTTGCCTGCCAGACTTCCCGGTCCTTTACTAAGCACAAGTCTACAAAGCAAACAAGCAAAGATGAAGTGTACAACAGAGAGGAAAAAAAAAAGTAATTGCCAAGTATCCATGTCCTTGAAAAAGGTCTGCAGAAAAGGCAGGTGTTATTAGCCTTGAAATGATGACTCCCCTGGATACATGATTTTATTATCTTGTACTGAGTCTCCACAGCATTTATCGTGTTAATAAACTATGTATGAATTAAGCACTGCTTGGTACAAAAACCAAAATCTCTCTGAGGTTAAGCAAAGCTAACTGGCTTTGCTTTTTAACAAAGGGAAAAGATAAAAGACAGTGTCAGAAGACAGACGATGAAGTATTTTTACTATGCAGACCCAGCAGAGGGTGCTATGAACTCCCGTAACTTACTCCTGGTACCTTCTGCCAGGGATGCAGAAATTCACACATCATTCATTCCAAGCCAGTAAGCCATCCAGTACGGAGCACAGTGCACTACATCACAAACTACCTCCAAAGAACAGAATTTTTTTCAAAACTGCACAAATAATGCACATACAGGAATCTCTCCCATGTGTATTTAAAAAGATCATTGAAAACATACTGATAATAACAACTGAACCACAAGACAGGAAAATAAGCACTAAAGAAAACAAACCTAGGTATCTACTAAAAGATGCTGCCAGCACAGCTGGACAAACAGATGTAAACAGCCACAGAAATATTAAAAAGTACAGTGAATATGCATTTTCAAAAACAAGTTATCTAAACTTTCTCTTGAGATTTAGAAGATAAAGGCCAGTTTAAAACTGAGAAATCTACACTTCAAAAATTAAATAATCATAGAATCAAGGGACCTAACATAGCACTGCTTACATGTATCTCCAGAGGAAATGAGCACTGCAAATGTGAGCTTGCACGGAGATACAGCACCATGCTCTGGAGAACTTTAAATGCCATAAAGGCACAGGTTCTGATATATCTTTGCATAAAAGTAGTTGTTAATGTGAACTCTAGTCATAACCATGGATTTTTATGACCCTTTATCTTTATATATAGTATATATACACACACAACTTCACAAACGGAAAATTATGCTGATATAAGTCTCCACGTCTATACTGCAAGTCTCATAAGCCTGTGCCAAGTGAACTTAACCCAGCCATGCCCTATCACCAAAGTCATTCCAAACAAGCCCTGATGAAAATTTTCATCTAAATCCACATATTCTGCAGAATTCTCATTTTCTGTTTCAAACGAACCACTCTTGTTTCCTACATGCTTACATGCTTACCTTTATAGACAGAAAGGCTTTGAGCAGGGGTCCGTACAGGGTTATCTGGGAATCTGGGGAGAGTTCCAGTTCCACGTGGAGCTTATCCGAGGGCAGCTCTGAGGGGTCGAGGGGAAGGCGGGTTGAAGTTGTGGGAGATGAAATCACACTCTCAGCTGTTTTCTGCGATGGCCTCAGCACAGATAACATCGTTTCTTCCATTTCTGACACTTGGGAGTAAAAGAAAGAAGAAAATACATTTTGATTACGTTAGGCTTCTCATGGATGAAATTCTACAAATACAAATGTGTAACAAATATACAACTTTATGCATCTTTCTAATTTGGATTCCATAACTATGTTAACATAGCTATGCTACAGAACAGGTTTCTCATGCTTAGTAGATATGAGAAGACAGGAAAATAGAGAACATTTTAGTCAACGTCAACTATGCAAGAGAAAACAATCCTCCAAGTTATGAAAAAAGATCAATTTATTTATCTTGCTTTTCAAATTAAACAAAGACCTGCTTTTATTTCAGTGTAGCAGAATTCCCACAACCACATATCTATTGCAGAACAAACAAATGTGCATAAACAGGCACATTTCAGAAGTTGTATTAGAAATGTATTCTGAACCAATGATTTTGTAGGCCAGAATTTCCTCTCAACTCTATTAATCTAGTCACAAAAGAGTTCAGAAATTCAAAATTTTATTTTCCATTTCCTCTTTTTACTTGGAGCAAAAGAGAAGTGCTTTGTCTTTTTTAAGTGAAGAAAGGCCAATAGAAGGAAGTGAATAACTGTAAGTGATCGTCAGGAAGGAAAGAACTTTATGGGAAAGTGATATAAAATTGTTGCTCCTTATGGAGTTAGACTTCAGGTGCTAGTTTAACTGGAAGAACCAGCACATGCAGAACTACACTGAATACACATATATAGCCAGCAAACTACCTTCAAGGCTTTAACCTACCATTTATTGCCTATAATGCTTGTTCAGTGCCTGCATTATGTTACGTAAATTAGCTAAATGCCACAGTGAGAACACCACTTATTTGGAAACTGCACCTCTTTGTTATGCAACATATGAATTCCTCAGAAACCTAGTGTTCTATCAATTGTCACAGAATAAAATACAGATGGATATTACTGTCACAAACACACTGTGTCAGCATCACAGGATCAAATCCAACTGTAGAAGTGAGCTCAACTTGATTCTTTGAAGGATTATTCCTTGAAGGAAGCTCCAGGTGAAATTACCTGTGTATATACAAACTTCCAAAACCAGGTTCAATAGCTATGATTACAAGTGAATGTTTTCAAATTTCAAGTATGCAAAAGTGACACAAACTGACAGAGTCTCAAAAGAGCACTTAATAAACATCTGCAAGGTGAATCTTATTTATCCTGTTTCATACTCTAAAATTTGAGTTTAGATTTGAATTGCTGGAACTCAAAACCTATAAGCCCTGTTTAGTCTCCTGTCTTCTAACACCTGCTCATTGAGGCCCATTCAAATTAGCTCTATTATTATTAGAAAATACCCCTTCCTTCCTCAGTTCTTCTTTCTTTATTCTCAACCTGAAAGACTTTTGTATCACTCCCTAACTTCTTGCATACCTCCCTGTGCACTTAAAATACTTGAACACAGAAATAGAAGTAAGGTATTCCACAGTTTTTGTTTGTTTGTTTGTTTTTTTGCAAGCACATATATATATTTCACCTTTAGAACTTTGAAACAAGCATTCAAGTATTTTCAACATTTAAAATTAACTTTTGAATTTTGAAATTACTGTTAGACTTGTTAGTGTAACACTCATACCTGTCTGCCATGGTTCACTTCAACAGTGCTAGCTACAATGAAATCTCAGAGTTTCATATACATAAATGTAACATGATGTTACTGGATCTCATAGAGTTTTTATTAAAATCATAAGACAAACGTCATAACATTCAGGGGAAAAAGACTTAGAAAGTTTAAGTACTATAATACTGCCAAAAATACTGTACTTCATATTTAATATACTAAGTGATACTTTATGCAGTAACCTATTTAAGAGATGTACTTTGTTAAGGACAAAGAGAAATTAACTACAGACAGTATCCTCTTTTTCCACAGGGAACTGGGACACTTTCTGAAATTTTGCATTGAAAGAGATGTTGACAGGTTTTAAATCAAAACTAGTGCATTCTAAATACTGGCATTCTCCCATTTGGAAAAAGAATAGTACAGTTCAAAATCAATTTCTGTAAATTTAAGCAGTTAAACCCAACCCAACAAAGTTGCAGCACTTCCTGAAACAAAACATGCTAAGAAGAAGGTATTGGCACTTACAGGATTGTTTTAACTGCTCATCTGCCTTTTGAGGATAAATTGGGTGCCATGAGTAGTCAATTGTAAACACAACACTCGGGACTGTCCAGCATTCAACCCATCCAGCCCTTTCAAGAAGAAACAGCATACTTTTATTTGAAGTACAAATAATTTCCCATTAACATGAGGTTGTTTCTTCTACTAACAAAATAAGTAACTATGATAAGTCAATATAGATACATAAACATATATCAAAATAAAACTCACTCTTCTTGAGTGATGTTGCGCCACTTGGGTTTGCCTGTTTTCTGACCACTCTGACATTCAGCAGAAATGCAAGATTCGGGATTTATTTTATTAGGCTGACAATCTTTCACCAACATAAAAAGGGAGTATTTACTAGGATGACAATCTGGTAGATACAAGCGAAGATCAACATCTTCTCCCTAAAAACCAAACATTAATAACAGAAGAGTTTATATACATTCACTTTACTTATACTGCTGCTCATACTATTTGCATGCTCACATGTACCATCATCTTCACTTTTAACAGGCAAAGCGATGCACAAGTCTCAATTTTCATGTGATTGCTGACCACAGCTCCCTCCAATCTGTAATAAAATCCTAAGAGTTTTGTAGTTCTTAGCAGTTTCAAGTCCAGTAACTTGAACATAAGAACACATCATAGGCTGTAAAACACAGGTGCATGGCTCTCAGGGATTCTTGTTCTTCTGTTGTTCAACTCATAATGCAAAGTTAGTGACTGGTACAAGACCATCCCGCATCTTAAATAAACCACACTTTTTTTTCTTTCTTTCAGAAATAACCTCACTTACTTTGCTATCAAATTATACAAACTTAACAACATCATCTTCAAATAGTTTTTATTGTTAGTAACCCCACACTGCTTCTATTTTAGAGAAAACAAATCAAGAATTACAGTGTTCCAAAGAATTTCCTGTGTACGTAAAAAAAAACTGTGAAAAATCTGAGGACCTCTTTCCAAAATCGTTTTGGTTACACATTCCAGAATTTTGTTTTTATCTTTAAACATGTGTTGGACTTTCATCTCTAATGAGAACAGACTTCCAAGTGATAAAATATATATATAGACACCCACAATATAACAGTATAATAAATATACATAGTGTATGTGTGTGTGTAAATATTATATATAAATATTGCATGCATATATATGTGTGTATGTACATGTATAAAATGAAAAAAATAAAACAGCCTAAGCTTGGATGCTTCATGTAATCAAGGCAAATATATTTACTTCTGAGTTAGTTAAAGAAAAATTCTATGAACAGAAAGTGAAAGATACTATTTTTCTTTCAGGAAAAAGTTTATGCAAAAGTTCCTAACTGAAGAAGAAAATGAAGTGAAACTATTTTACATTTAAAAGACAATGGGGCTGGGCAATGAGGGAAGAGAACTTACCTTTAAAGAGAATCTAGTATTGCATGTAGTTGGAACAAAGTCAGTGAAAGGCAGAGAGAAAACAATGTTTAATGTTTCTCCACAAGCTGCTAGATAAACTGGGAGAGAAGAAAAACAAGCAAAACACTGTTAGAATCACTCCCTGTTTTGTTCTCAGGCAAATTATCAAACATAGAGGTAAAAATTAAGGAAAAAAAAGTGTTTGTGAACTCATAACAAAGGAAACTGCTATGCATTTCGAGTATAAATTACTATGTTACTATGAAAGTATTCACCTGCCACACCTTGTCCCTTACAGAAGGGCATTGTACAATGAAACTGCAAGCAGAAAGAAATTCAACTGCAACTATTATCTCACGACTTGCTTTATTGCTTCACACACCGGTTCTTGGACAAAAACGGAACACAAAAAAACAACAACAAAACACAGGGCAAGTTCCAGGCTTCTGATAAAGTAGTGAGCTGTATTTTAAAAAATAAGACAAAAACATGGTTTTTTATGCTTTCAGCTGTCTTACTGAAGATGTCAAGATGTCATGGTTTCTGTTTACAAGCCATCTGCTGTATTAAGTCAAATATTCAAAGTGTCCTCAAAAATGAATGCTAAAATGTGATCTAGAACTACATTCCCAATAAAAGGTATATATTTGTACAAAATGCATAAAATAAGTGAGGACATGAAGCACTACAAGGATGGATAGCTTACGCATAACAACAGTAGCAAAATGGGTGGTTATCACTGAACGCATTTCATAGTAAATATCCTACCATTTTTATCATTTGTACATACACTTCTTTCAAATTAAAAAAAATGACCTCACCATTTTCTTGTTGTTTGGTGGAACAGTCAATCCAGTTGTGCTGATTTGCTGCCCAAATCATTTCAAATTGATGAAACATGACTTTGAAGTTCCACATATAAGGAACAAATGAAAAAATGTCAGGTGCACTATCACTGGACCAGTCTTGGATCAAATCTAAAATTACATAAAGTAATGAAAGATAAGTTAGTAGCAATCAAGTGAAAAAATTCTTTTTCTAGTTAACCTGGCTTTCCATATATTGTAAATCTTAAACATTTGTCCCTTTATAGAAAAAGGAAATTCTGTGAAAATTAATATAATTATATGAAGCATCACATCAATTTCTCAGGCAGATATTCCATCAACACTTGCTCTGAATCCATCTCTTATTAAGCTTGCTTTATAAGCTAGAATGCCATAGGTTTAATTGTGCTTTCTAGTTGACCTTTATTCAGTAGCAGTTACCTATTTACCTATAAGCACTGGACTACCAAATAATTGCCTTTGTTTTTCCCCTCAGATACTACGAACATGTACATGAGTCATACATCCCTACCACCAGGTCTAATACAGCAAATAATGTTGCTGTAGAAGCTCAGGGGTTTGCTCTGCACATGTTGGTAGACTACACTGTGGACTACAGCACTTTACAAAGGATGACTCTGGCCCAACTAGGAAGACAACTTTATTAGCATGGCACCATGCCTGCACTAATTAATCCTCCATCCAGCAGGGCTAATTAGCGCAGGTAGTGCCACATTGATGGGGATATATTCTTTCTGTTACTGCAGCTGGAAGATTCAGCATAGTTGGGTGATGCAGGGCTGCCTTGAGTACACGTATTCTTCTTCGCAGCCAAAATCCTAAGCAGCAAATTACTTTCTTTCATCATCTGTCAGCCACAGGGACATGTCCTAAAGCCTGAATAGTTGACACTCAGTCAACCAAAGAAGAGAAATATCAGATAAATCAACATCTCGGTGACAATTATTAAACAAATCAATAGCTCTGGTA
This sequence comes from Oxyura jamaicensis, assembly GCF_011077185.1. Classification (NCBI taxonomy): domain Eukaryota; kingdom Metazoa; phylum Chordata; class Aves; order Anseriformes; family Anatidae; genus Oxyura; species Oxyura jamaicensis. Next base: position 63,080,698 of record NC_048896.1, read on the forward strand.
AAATAAATTTGAAATTTAGGATCACTTAACAAAACTGCAGATCAAAGTTAGTTTAGATGTTAAAAAATAAATTATTCAGTATCTCTATTCATATATAAGATTACTGTGCAATTAGACAATAGCCCACAAAATACATCAGGAACTTTGTCCTCAGAAATAATCTGTTGTCCTAAATATGTGAAAACACATCACCCGCCTTTGTATACCTTTGTAAAATATAAAGAAATTGTAAAGAAATAATATTTAATTTCATATATAACTTATTTAATACAGCACATACCTGTGAAGAAGCTTTTCTGAGCAAAGATAAAATGATATGTTGCTTTATAAACCTCAAGTTCGCATTGCCATGTCTGTGGCATGTTCCATATCCGGGGATAACTGGCATTAATATGAAACTGTGAATGAGATATTAAAGCATCAGAATTATTTGAAAACATGAAAATGCTTGACCCTGTAGCTCAGCAGTTTTCACACATGTACTCTGCTGAATAATTAAAACACTTTTCCTGCTGGGATGAACAGAATGCCTCTCTCTCTTAATAATTTAATCTCACTCTGTCTTTCTGTGTTTGAAGGTCAAGTGTTAGTGTATTCATTTATGTGGAAAGGTATACTATGAACTTCTGATGCTGCTCAACAAATACACCATCTGTTACTTTAGATGTACCCAACAACTGATACGATGCTCAAAAATTAAACATTAAATTCATTACTTTAGTAAAGTAATTTAAAAACTATCAATAGAAATAATAAATATACAAAATTGTGCGCAATGCAATTGCTCACCCCCTACTGACCAATGCCCAGCCAGCCTCAAGCAGCGGCTGCTCCCCCAGTTACATGTATACAGTTATGTGTGTATATATATATAAAGTTCCTTAGATATCAAAGCCTTGTAAAATAAATTTAAAAGGCGTATTTCTGCACTGTCTACAATACTGAAGAACCGCTCTATAGTCAGAAAAATATGCTCTTTATTAAAAATTCTTTGAAGGCTGAAGCTTTGTGCTTAATAATGCAAACTTACAGCTAGCATTTCAGCTTCTAAGAGAGTCCGGTACTGCATGCTGCTGGTCGCATCAACATGTAGAAGCTGTCCTTTAATTGTAGGTGAATAGCCTAGAGATAAAAAGTATAAAACAAATATTCTAATGTAACAGTTACACACAATTAAGAAATTATAACCAATGATTTCAACAGTCCCCTAACAAAACTAAGAAATATCATGGTGGAAAATAGCACTGTGATAACTCTGTCCTCAAACATTGGTCAATTGAACAAGAGAACAAACATTTCAGCAAAAGGGCTTCAAACCAGCCAACAAAATGAATAAATCCAAAAACATACCCATAACTTTATCTCACCTTCACCTCTGACTTTGTAGTTTATTTTTTAAAAAATACTACTAAATTAGTTTTCGTAATGCATTTCTCACCATGATCCAACTACTACGTTAATCCTACCAAAAATGTCTTCCTATTTGATTTGACAATGTATATGTAACCTACTTCAACACACACATAGTTTACTGATGAACTTGATAGTAATTAGAAATTTTCATTCGGGTTTCTTAACCCAAATGAACCATGGAAGTGACTTCATTGTTTAAATACATAAATGATTTAATAACTTGCAGTGAAACATATAAGGAAATTCTTCTTGTTTCCTCAATTAATTGTATGTACATATTTACATGTACATACATATATATTTCTTTGTTTATGTATGAAATATATACAACTTACATAAGAACATAGAGGTATCTTAAAGGTAGAACACTGCAAGATGCTCACGCTTATATGAATTAACACAACTGCTCAGGAAAAACATTAAGAAAACAAATTACACTTAGCCTTAACTCACCATTTTCACCTACTGTCATGGGAATGTTTATCTCCAAATATGATCCTGCACCAACATTTACATGTACAGCGTTAGTTTCCTACATGATTTAAAATTTAAAAAAAATTAAAAAAGAAAGAAAAAAGTCCAAGCGTTATTTCTAGGCCATCAATATCAACCACTGTGTACTTTATGCCTCTAGCTATCATTATCCACACCCAGGTTAAAGAACCAGATGACTGAAGTCTTTCTTGTCTGCTGAAAAATTACTAATGAACTAACTATGTGCAATGAAACCAGACATAAAGTCACACTAAACCCTATTTATAAGAACAGCAACAAGGAAAAAATCCAACCCCACCAGGTATATGCATTTTTTGTTTCCCCCTGTATTCTCTCTCCCCAGTGATATCAGGTATTCATCCAATATCAGAAAAAATAATCTCTTCATCAGTGTGAGCTCCATCCTAATGGAAGGCTGAATGCACAGGATATGTCCAGATGAAATATTTCCCTGACTGTAGGAGCTGGCATAGCTTAAGATATAGCTTCAAGGCATAAAAGTAACTTAAAATAAGACAACAAATATTAATGCCTCTCAGCCAATATTTCTTCTTGAAGGGTTTACACCTAATCACAGAAGATTAGTACAATCCCTACCAGCTTTTAAAACATAACAAACACCTGAGACAACTAAAAATATGTACAGCCAAAAAGCACACTGTAATCACAGTAGAAAAAATGATTTTCCAGACAAGACTTCATTATTCACCCTATTTTTGGTAAAAAGCAAATCAATGGTGGCATCTGCAATTATATTCATCCGCAGCTCAAAAGCGAGAATCTGTCTTGGTTTCCCAGGCTGAGCGATTTCTGAGACTTTCATAACTTGGTAGTCTGGTGGGAAGAAAAATTTCCACAAGCAATCCCTAGTGGGAAGAAACAAACAAACAGACAAATAAAAACAGTTGGTTTTATTCACAACAGAAATATATATACATTTATGTATTCATTTGGTTCACTTAATGATTTTCCACTTAGTTATGCTGCTACTGAGACAAACAGTAGATACTGTAAAAAGACTGCTTATTTGGAAGACTTCCTGATGACAAGACTAACTCATTACCAAAATAAAACTCCAAAAATTCCAAATACTAAGAAATGCCTATTGGATGAAAGCCATAAGTCAGACCTTTAAAAATTCAGTACAAAAATATCATAACTTAGATGGCAAACTATGTTTTTCTTCTTACTCCTAATCTTTGGTTTACAAATCTACTAAAACAAACAAACAAAAAAAAACATAATAACAAGTAATCTGTCTATGCTTTGGTTTGTGCATAAATAATCAACATACTGTCAGAAATAAACAAAACATTAAAATGCTTGGGATTTCAGAATGGGAATGAAATGAAGCCTACATTTCCAGAGACTCATATCTGAACATGTAATTACTTGAAAGAAAAGCCACAGCAATGGCATACAGACAGCTTAGCTTCTTTGGTTCTCAAGGGGGAGGAAGCAAGTCTTTACACAGTTTCCATGCACCCAGCACCTGACCACTAAAGCAATGTAACCGTTTAAAAACAAAAAGCAAACAACACACGCACACAGTCAAATCTAAAATAGTGACACCTGCCTGGGGAAACGCAAGTCATTACTACACAATGTAATAAAAATAAATATTTGTAGAAGCCCTTATATGAATTGAGAGAACAAAGTCCACAGAATCTCTACAGATTAGTGCTTCTAAAAGGTTCTATCGCTTTCCAAATTTATCTTATATCCATGGCACGACGACAATGTTTTCCCAGGTATGTACCTATGAACTCTATGCACATTACATGGGCACCAAACTGCCTTTTGTCTAGTCACTTAAAATTATAAAGGCCATATCATCAAAGATCCAGCTTTCTTGGTACTACTAAAAATATCGTTAATGGTTCACTGACTTCATGTTCCTAGCAAAGCACTCTTCTAGAAATTGGAGTTTTCTCTTAAGTTCAGTAAGACACTTGTATCTAATGACTTCTCTTTGGTCTGCCATCTTCACACTCCATAGAGACAGTTAATCAAAATAGTTTCACAGGAGAGTTAACAAGGCCAAGAGAAGTATTAATCTGTAATTAGTAAGGGAAAAAAAGGGAAGGCACTGATTATGCCACTTTTACTTAATAGTCCTTTACTCTAAACAATCCTACTGTCTCCAACAGAAATATTCATGTGCAAAATATAGAAGGCTGAGTGAAGAATATAGAGCTCTGGCCTAGTATTTTATCACTAAAATACCTAGATAATAAATACTTTGGAGACTGCATCAAGTGGTTGATTCTCCTAAGCAGCAATAAATGATCACACCTCATTTTCATAGGCAGATTATTACTTTTGATTACAAGATTAAACCCATAAGTATGCAACACTTGATAAATAATAAAACTACTTCACATAAATAGGAACATTGATTATTAATTTAATAATAAAAATTCACTAGCTTTAGAAGGACAACACCCAAACAACAATTAATTTATTAATTCTAAACCACTGTGACAACACTCTTCTCTTAGGCTCCTAGCCAAACCCCTATAAATGCCAAGACCAAGCAATAACATACTGGAAACTCTGGAATGTTTCCTAATAATAAGAGATATTAAGGATTAAAATTGAAGACATAAATCATCATAATACCTCTGTCTATCAGCCCAAGGTCCATAGTTGAAGTCTGTTCCTTTTCCACAAACAATGTCCAAACCCCAACACGGTGGCAGATCCTGTAATTTGCTATCTTCGTTGTTTGCTTCTCCATCATTACTTTCCTCTGTCTCCTCTGGTACAAGACCTATATTACATAATAAACAGATTATCAAAGGAAGCTGCTTCAAGTTAGCATGAAAAATGTTCGCTAAGCACAATACAATTAAAGTATTCTGATGTCAGTTTTATTTGAGACCACTATAGTACAGAGTTATCAAGCCACAATTCAATACCAACTCACACGGGAAGAACAAGAAATGACCGAAAATACTTGGGATTTTCTGAAGTACTGCTCACTAATGTCAGTGAAATGCTGGCATAAATAGCAGTTTTATCTGGTAAGTATGCTTTTTACCAGTACAGGCTTTCATGTAACCACACTCAGTTCCCAGTCCTACTTAAAAACCAAGTTCTGATGACCAAGTAAAAATAATTTCCACAGAAAACACAAGAAAATAAAAAGAAAAAACATACTGCAGTAGACCCAGAATTACTAGTAAAAATTCAAGCAGTTTTTCAGCAATGATCCGAAGTAGCCTCCTATCCTCTACCAATAAACATCATTACTGAATGATTTACTTTTTATTTTATTGAATGTTTTACTTTTTATTTGTTTTATTGAATCTGCCCAGGATTCAGAAAATGCTTTAAGTGGATTCTCAGTAAAAGCTTTTGCAAACAAACAAACAACAACAACAAAAAAAAAAAAACGCAAAATAAAGTGGTAACATAATGCACTGGATTTAAAGTGAAAAAGACAGACACTACAATATTAGCAAAAATAAAGGCATCAAATAACCTTTAGAAAAAAAATCAAAATATAGTAATAGGTGATAACAATAAATTGTCCCGATCCCCAACATACTTTTGGAAACCTGCATCATTGAAGTCTACAGCTTCAAAACATTGCTTGTTTTAAGTATCAGTGTTCACTGTTGCACACTGCATATAGACTCAAGAAAGGCACTGCTGACAGAGTGCCTACGTCTATATAAAAATACTCATCAGTAAAACCATTAGTTCCACATGTAGTTATTTCACCCTTGGAAATCCCCAGACCTCCTAGATGGACCGGTCTATATGGTGACAAAAAACATTAAAAAGAAAATGTTCAAAAATTTCAGTCTCCTAATAATGAAATGCACCAGTCTCCCATTTGTTTCAGAGTAATTTGAGGGGGGAGATTTTATTTTTAATTTGCAGAAGAAATTAAAGTACGAATCTAGGTAGTAGTACTTATGAGTGCTTTTATTCACTTCAAAACATTACAGTAGCTGTTTCAGTATAAAAAGAAATTATCTAGCAAGTGCAAATACTTAAATAAACAACCTTCACATCCCTTAAAACTTTAACAGAATTTACCTGGTTCATCCATATAATAATAGATATCAACATCATTGGACTGCATCACCACAAAACCTTCACCCATCAGCCTCGGTGGTCTGTAATGGAAAAAAGTGCAAAGATTAAAAATAAAACACTGAGATTCACCTTTATAAATTCAAATTAGATTGAATATAACAAGTTCAACATAATGGAAGAAATAACATAGGTCAAATTCACTTGTAACTTGCATGTAGTACATATTTAAGTATCATCAACAAAACTGCTAACTGCATCAAACAAGCCATTCTAAAAAATATTGTACTGAGAGTATCTGTATAGACTTACACAAGTCTAATAAAACTACTATTTTTTTTAAACTGAGAAGGTACAAAGGTTTGTGGAAAACCTCTTAGAGATCAGGGTCTTCCAATTCAGTGGAATGCCACTGCAGACCATGTTGCATACATTTCTGCTCAGTAATGCCAATTAAAAAAAAAAAAAAATCAAATATTCCAAAGTATTTTACAGGCTTGAACAAACTGAATGCCAATGCTAACCCACAAGCAACATGCCATACACTTGGAAAAGCCTTCTGATTCCAAGAGATTTCAGCAGCCACATCATAAGTCTACAAAGAACAACAGAAGCGCTATACTATGTGTAGTTCTACATCCTCATGGCAAGTACAAGCACTCATGCAGTTTTGTCCACATATGTGTAGGTTGAAGAAAAGCCAGATCCAAGCAGGAAACCACAAAGACACATTAAAACCCATTTGCAGAAGTCACCTATGTGCAATTTGCCTTTATTGCTGAACCTCTGATGCCCATTACGTTCGCTGAACAGAAAGACCTGTAGCGCTGGAGATACACCATATGTGGCATCCGGGAAGGTTTTGTGTGAAGGACTCCAGTTTGATACCATCCCTTGACAGCAGCTCCATGTGTCTATGCCACTCCTGGCAGCAGCCTGACTTTAGGGTTACTACAAGAGTGAGAGCTACCTTATCTGCTGGGCCTTGGTCCCAACACATGACCAGAAGGACAGGTGTGGAGGGGCCCAGCCCAGTGAGGGCACACAGCACAGGCTGCCTGGATGCAGCTGTTTTGGAATCCGTTCCAAGTGCAGGTTATAACTTGGGTTACTCTCTTTCCCTCCCTATCACTGCTGCTCTTCCTGGTCTATGTGCTACCTAAATTAAACTAGCTTCTGAAAATAAATGGTGAACACTCAGTCTGGTCTCAAGTCTCCCCTCAACAAAGGCTGCTGTCATATTGCTGGGCACTGTCTACCCCAAATTACAGGAACTATTTGATCATTACATTATTATTACTACATAAAATAGCTTAGAGGTTTAGTTAAGTCATGCATTAAGACAGCAGGCTCCTCTCTGCACAAAGACATTTCTCAAGCGCCATAACCCACAATCAGCTACCGAAGTTCTACTTTTAATGTTTCTTCTTCATCAAGAGCTCCTTTCTCCTTGTCCTACAACACATTCTTTCACCTGCTAATTGTTTTCTTACTAAAATAGCACTCAGAACCAGAGGGACAAGCCATCTTCAGTAATTAGACCATTAGTTAAGAGGGGGAAAAAAATGCTCTCTTCTTCCTTAATAGCATTTCCCTCAAAAGGACCCAAATGCTAAAGCTAATAAATCAAACACTTTCCCTACCACTAGTATGCTAGCCATACTACGACACATTTCTCACAGTATTACAACATATACACATTTATACATTATATTTTAATACTGCTAATAAAAATGTTAAAATGTGAAAATTATATTTTCACTGCAAGATATGTCTTTCTCGCTTTTCAACGACTTCTACATGTTTGCACTTCTTATCAAAAAGAAGAAAACCTAATGGCAGAAACATACTGTCGAAGATTGCGACCTGGTAGAAGCACGTTGCTCATCGCACCGCTCCTCATCTCAAAGGCAGGAACGCTCGGGGAACATGGCAGGCAGCAGACGCAGAGCCCACGTACTGCTGCCGCTTCATAAGCAGCAGAGTGAGAAAGTCTAAATCAATTTTACTGTAAATGGCAGCAGCGAAAGATGAAATACTTCCTATTCATTTTAATTTTCCAATTAGTTGTTTTTCCTGTGTAAAATTGAATTGGCCTCCTGAATGAGATGTAAATATAGCGAGATCTGGAAAAACAATTGTTTAGCAGTTCCTGAATAGAACAGGGAAGAGAAGTACTTAGAGATTTATAATAATAGCAGTTTATGGGGAGAGCTCAGTTCATTCTGCCTGTGCTCCACAACGCACACGCTCGGGCCAGCAAGTCCAAAAAGCTCACCGCTGCTCAGCAGCACCAGGCGGTCACTTCAGCCTCACAAATTTCAAGGAAGCCGCTCTGCTTTGTAATGCAGGAGAGGAGAAGCTCACAGTGTAACAGCTGCCTGCCTCGGCCACACAACTCACTCCTCTGAGCAATGCCACCAGCTGCTAGTGTCTGGCTATACCACCTTAGCAGGGCACCTTTTGTCAGGCAAAGTTTGCGTCTTATTTAAGAAGCTTCCTTTCACCATGAAAGTCAAACAGCTACTGTGTGAGGTGCCCTGTGTATGATGCCAAATTTTACTTTTCTGCTCTATCTGCTACGCATTTTGTTCTGTAAAGTACAGAATAATACACCCTTCTCACATGAAGTGTGCTCCCTGCTCTGACAGCACAGAGTGAATATTTTCATACCACACACATTTACTTCAGACTATACAAATACATTGGAGAAATTACATTCCTGTTTTAACAGAACTGGGCGTAATTGTACGATATGAATGCATACCGCACGCCAAATAACTGTTTACTTCTGCCTTCCCAACAGTGTTTACCTATACAGACTTAGTGTTGAGATCAAAGTTTACAACAAAATTGTTAAGATTTTATATAGAATTATATACAAAGACTTTGAGCTAAGCCTTCTTCAACACAATCTGAATTCACCAAGTCCATGGCCTACCAGCCACTGCCACTCGGCTGTAGGAAAAGCGGGAAGTGTTGACAGGAATGCCTTAGCAGCTGAGAGAAGGGCCAAACCCTCCCATCAAAGACCCGGGCTCATGCCATCCTCTTCAACTTTGCAGTGCTCCACTTTTTGCAGAACTCTGCTGAGCTCTTACACTAAACAGAAGTGGAGGAGGAGAAGGGATTAGCACATGGTAGCTGGACACCTTCCTCAGTCCTCCTCCTCACATTCTTCTAGAGCATATGCTCTACATACTCAATTAAACCCTTTTCCTTCTTGTTCTTGTTTTGATTTGTCTGAACTCATTACAGTTGTAAACAAACAAAAAATACTTTTTGCCTGTTCATTATGTTTCTTACAATCCTCGTTTGTATGCAAAAAGGGAAGTTCAATTCTGTACTGTGGTGTATCCATGGTTTGATTCTCTGAAGGAGACTATGAAAATACAGAGAAGGTGAGTCAAGCACCTTATCATTTTACATTACCAAGAAGTCAGAGGCCAGAGCAAACAACACAGCAGCCAAGAAAAGCAGTCTTTTCTTTCATAATGCCGTTGCTTATGCCAGTCCTAGGTGGTTAGGGTGACAAGTGACAGGTAGTGAACCCAGAACTGATTCATGTTTAAGACCAACATGCATTTTTCTTAACAAAGATGAATTCCCTGATCAGTGTTCACTGCACAGCCATGCAAACAAGACAACAGCACTGCTTCCTCTAGCAGTATTCTCAGCCTAAAACACACCTGAAACTATCTGCAAATAACACCAGATAGGAAGGTAGCTAATGAGGTCATCTGACCTGTTCTCTTCTCCCTCATCAGGAATAGTTAGTTACACCTCGCCCGACTGAAGTGGCAGAACCCTAGAAACCCCATCACAGACCATTCACAAAGATGGGTTAGATAATCATCTCCTCCGCTGTCATTACTATCATCATCCAAGACTAGTTCCTAATATCTACCTGAAGTCTCTGCTTTGAGCATGCTGACTTAGTCACAGATCTCCAAACTCATCCTGACCTGCTTTTCCTAGCACTTTTTTTTAAATTTGTGTTTCGGAGTATTTACTTGCAAAGTGTGATGGAGGTGTTGAGGATTCCTTTATAAATCACTGCTGTCAAGCCTGTTTTTTGATGTTTGTGTTGATTCTGAGTCGGTCTGCTACAAATTTTGTTGTCACTTAACTGTTTTCTATACATATATTGCCTGCAGGAATTTCTGAAAGTTAAGACGTGGCTTAATTTTTAAGCCAAAGAAGCACAAGAGGGCAGGCTCTCAAGATTCAAAAGCATTCCCATTTTTCAGTGAACTGGGTCATTTGTTGAATCTGCAGTAAATTAGGGCACATGTTTTCTGCGCACATTATCCTTCAGCCATCAAGAGCTGTAGGGATGGTAATAGCATAAAAGGAAAATACTTAGCGGAAGCACGAGAAAAAGCTAATAGTTTCAGTATCTTAATCCTATTTTGTTTTAATGTTGTTAGCTTGTTTTCATTATTAGTTTCCTTTGTTGTCATGTTTGAAGAGTGAGATTCTGTATATACCCACTGAGTATTATTTAAAACTGGAAAAAATATAAAGGTATTTTATAGGTGGCAGGATTTGGCTGATACAAATCCAACTAAGGTAAAGTCAAATGAAGCACAGTTTATTTCGAAGCATCATAATTAATTGTCTGGATACTGTTGCTTAGAAGCTATATAAATAGATAAAATCATTTAACATGAATTCATACATGCAACTGTCTAAGGATAGTATGCATTATTTACCTTCTATTGACCAAATAATACCTGTGAAAGACTTCAAAATTTAGCAGCTTTGTCCAAATTATCTGTTGAATATATGATTTCATAAGCATTGAATAAGATGATGCTGAAAAGTCTGGCTACGAAATTCATACCGTATCAAGAGTATTAATATAGTACACAGATGAATGTCTATCTGGTTCAAATGTAATAAAACCTGAAACCTAGTGTCAAAATACGTCATGCAAGCACCCCGTTTTTTGGTTGCTAGTGTTATTTAGTTTGTTAAAGCTTCATAAACCTGGCTGTCTAGGAACAGAATATGAAGAGGTAAAAAGGATCAGCAATCTGCCTTCAGAAGATAACCTCATTTCTACTACATCAAATATTATGCTGTTTTTCCCTTTTTTCTTTTTTTAATAATTTTCCAAGCTATATGCAAATCACCTCTACAGAACTATACACCTTACATCTTGTCTAAATCTGAAAATTTTACTGTTGTCAAAGCCTGCATATGGCTATAATATCCAAGTGAAGGAAAATAATAACTAAATACAGATTACTAATCATACAGCATAATTGACAAAAAAAATCTGTAATGACAGAAAACCAACACTTTTTTTCATAAACAAATAGTTTTGAAGATCCAACATTTAACAACTTCACAGTGTTAAAAATGCCAGCCACCTAAACCCACTAAGAAAAATAAAGTCACAGAAACACAGTCAACTTTTTCTTGATTTTCTTAAAACAAATTATGAAATAGGAATCTGAACAACAACAAAAAAAAACAGCAAAACTTACTCATCATTTTGAAGACCAACGTATCTTGGACTCGGAACCAGCATGACTCTAACATTTTCCAATTTTCCTTTCACGATATGCATAAACTGATCAAGGTGGCTCGAAGGTGGTTTTGTGGTATATGTCAAAAAAGCATCATCAAAGTTAATACAAAGTGTTTGTGGCTGATAATGATTCCCAAATGCCAAGCGACCCTAAATTAAAAAGAAGACCCAATTGCTTGTAATACACTGCTTATTGCATATATGTATAGATAATTCATCTATAATAATACAGTTTAACCGTCCCTATGCAAAGATTAGGGACCAGTATCTTATCTATAATCTATGCATAACTAAAATATCACCTTGCACAAAATTCCAGTATTTCGTATCCTATTATGTCAGTAACAGTTTCCCTGTTTTTGTGAGGCAGCATTAACTCTTAAGCAAAATGGCCAAATACCCTTATTAAAAGATGTACTGAAACAAACAAAAAAAATGTCTAACACCCATTACCTAGCTTAATTACATGATATTCTTGAAATCATTACAAGCCTAAGAAACAAGTACTTCCCAAAATAGAGAACATAACTTTGTTTCTATGAGCACCAAAACTATTAAAAATCATGATGGAAAACAAAAACTAAATAGAATGTAGAAGAAAAATGAGTCACGAGCCTGATTTTTATGAATGTATCAGGGACTTGTTTGACTTACCGTGCTTACATTGACTTTAATGACAGGAATAAGCGATCTCCATGAAGAAGAAGGGTCTTGAGATTCTGTTTTTACTTTAACACTACGGAAAAAAAATGTTTTTATTATTTTCTCTTTTCTGCAGAAGAACTAACCAAGCTTTTTTTCTAGGGATCTGCAGTGCACAGCTCTAGGGGAATACTTCTTTTCATGAGGGTACCTCCTCTCAAGGACCTGCTAGCAGCCTACAGACTCAGAGCCCGGAAGCATCTACAGTTACACTTCGGTGCTGGTGTATTGTGAGCTAACACAGGTAGAAAGCAAGCATGCCATGTTGTAACAGAGCAAGTTAAATACATTTTCCTAAGGAGAACTTGGTCTGTTCTATAAACAAGTCAAATACTCTTTTTAAGTCTTTGGTGAAGGATCTGTCACTTCCCAAAGGGAGAAGTCCCTCACGCATGTGTTGGTAAGGGTGTTGAAAGTGAAGTATGAAGAGATTGGCTCGATTCGCAGCCCCTACCCAGATTCAGGATTACCACAGCATGCTGCAAGCAGCCTACTACATAATTTAGTAACACATAGTGGCCTGGCCTGGACTGAAGGACTGAAGTCTCATTAGAACTTCTCTCCTCATGTCAATAAATCAGTGTGATGTGATTCTTCCCAAAAAGAGGCTTGTAATCGAATACCTGACACCACTACAAATAAGCTAAATAGAGAAACTTTGTATGTCCACACCATGCTTTATGGGGTATCCAGAGATAGGAAAAAAAATAATAATTAAGTTTGTGTATCTACACACGCAATCACACACTGCTAAAAGTGTAATGCAAATCAGCCTGAGTGTAAAGCTCAAAAACCATTTAGTCCTCCGATATGGATCCTCATATTTTGTCTATTCAGTGTCCTGAGGGACTGTTACTTCTACTGAGCAATGCCGTTATTATCCTGCAAGCATAATCATTTTCAACACATCCTCCCTTTCTACAGAGTGCTTCAAACAGATTTTTCAGCCTTTCTCTGATCATTAAGCAAGGGGTATTTGGTTTGTTCGGTTGTGGTTTTTTTAATTGTTGTGGTAGGAAGTCTGAGGGAAGGAAAAATATTCAGACTGTCAGGCCTGTCAATGCAATTTCTCTCTCCACTGTGCTTCAGCCATTTGGCCTCCAGAGCATACGTTAACAAAACATTACCCAATTAGTTCAGCACTTCGCAGAACAAAGCATCAACAAAATAGCAAAATGAATAATAACTTACCTTTCAAGATTGGCATGTGCTCTTTGCCTTCCGTTCACTTGTGCTTTTTCATCATCTTTCTTTGCTGGAATTATTGTGGGATCCAAGCCAAATAATTCTTGAAGTTGTCCATAAAGCTCAGAACGGTTGTACACGTGAAATTCAAAGTCATTCACCATAATATACAGTCTTGTTTCTGCCTTTGGATCTAAATGAATAGTAGGAAAAGAGTTCCTAATTCTACCCCAACATTTCCTTTAAGTATTTACAGTTTTACAGATACATACATTTTGCAAAAAACTATCTACATGGTAGTTAACAGCTGCTGAACTACGTATTAAGATACAGTTAAATATATATATATTTATGCCATTCTAAGCAAGTAAGTGAAACTTGGCAAATAAAACAGTTGTATACAAAACATAAAACCTGAAGGAAATTTCGCCCTTCGGTCACAATGCAAAAATAAAACCAGAAAGGAGCTGCACAAAATGGTAAATTAGGGTTATTCAGGCTCATATATAAAGCTAATGAAAAAAAACAAAATCACTTGACGCACAGCACTAAATCCTGAGTGCCAAACCGAGAAGCATCTTCGTTTTATAGAGAAACAGCTTAAATATGGAGAACTAACAAGAAGCATACTTATTTCATGCAGTCAATCAACATTTCCATGAATTTAAAATTTTAACTGTAGTATCCACTTGGCTCTTTAGTAAATAAAAGTGAGTTTAACATCTGCTGGTTGCATATAGAGCTGTTTGTGACATACTTTCACCTTGGATAGTATGACCTAATTATGTAGTTAATGTGAGGAAAATGCTCACACAACTCCCTCCTGATTGAAAGTGTTGAAAGAGTGCCCACTACACATTTACTCAGGAGATCTGAGTTGCTCTAAAATCTGATCTGGTCCCTCTAAGCCAAATGCACTTTAGGAAACTGAAGCATCAATGGTTATGACAGCAGTCACGAACCTGTAACTCACAGGGATTATACTGAAGGCAACGTTCCCCACAGACACTAGAAATGAGCACGTCACAGCTACCACCACTGCTGTGGTCAGGAGCAAGAGAAGAAACCCAGCAGCCCTTTGTGTATGTATCCAAGAGCCAATGTTTAGAGATCTCGACTTTACTTGTCAGAGAAAATGACCAACAGGAACATTATGCAGCTCATCAAGGGGACGTGCAAAGTCCTGCACCTGGGGAGGAATAATCCCATATACCAGTATGTGCTGGGAGCCACCCAGATGTAACACCTTAGTGAGGCCTACGAGTACTTCAGGATCCTTCACTAGCCTTCTCTGAATAGATAACAACAAAAACCCACCTCGTCCAACACCCTTAAATATGTCAAAATGAAAACAGATTGAGGTCACATCGTTTCTATACTAACAGGACCAAGTTTATCACAGCTATTAACAACAAATTCCCATTCCTGCTCCATTTCTCATTATTGCACCACTCAGCACTTCAGGCGCAAAACTTCAAAACAAAACAGAAAAACATGAACTAATCATTACTGCTTACATTTAAACCTTCACAAGATGTACTTTTTCCAAGCAAAAATTTTAGAAGACTTAAGGTTTGTGTTTTTATAGTAATCTGGTGGCATTTTTAAATATTTAATAGGCCAGTTTCAGCCTATGCATTTTCCTATAGGAACATTTCATGTCTATTCTGTTTTTCCTTTTATGAAGGA
The DNA here is from genome assembly GCF_011077185.1 of Oxyura jamaicensis. Classification (NCBI taxonomy): domain Eukaryota; kingdom Metazoa; phylum Chordata; class Aves; order Anseriformes; family Anatidae; genus Oxyura; species Oxyura jamaicensis. The sequence goes on from NC_048896.1 coordinate 63,095,768, forward strand.
TCTGAGACAAAGGTATGCATCAGTAATGTCTAGCTACAACAGGTTTTCCAAACACTCTGTGACAGCTGCAAGAGTAATCCTCAAAGAAACCAGGGAAATCCTTAGGATGCAATTTACCAGCAGCCTTAGTGATTTGGTCAGATATTCAGCTTGTGATGAAGCGCATTAAAAAGTATGGGGAAGAATATACTACAATGGGCTAAAATTTTTTTGAAGATTTTAATTTTCATTTTAAAAAGTAAATAATCTCTGATAAACAGTTGCAATACAAAGTAAGCAAGGTTATTTTTCCTAAGAGAAAGTAATTATTTAAGAGAGCACTTTAGTCACATTACTTTGTTGTTAGACCTATACACCTCTGACCTTCTCAATTATTTGGATTATTTGTCTGCTAATTATGCAGTCCTAAATGCCAGCAGAAATGGGTAAAGTTTTGGAACACTGCCAAGCAAAAACACCACCAAAGACAGACACAGCTATCCGTAGTGCAATAAGTTCAACTCGTTTTTCATTCTGTAAGCCACTAGAGAAATATGTTTTAACTAGCAGATGGAGAAAATTCTATGAAAACCTGCTGTTTGATAACCTGTGGTTACAAGAATGTAATTACCTTTAAGACTAGGTTCTACTTTCTGAATTAGTCTTCTTATAGTATAAAGAACTTGAATTATGTAACATCTTGATTAAAAAAATGTAGGCAACTTTTCCCAATTTATCTCAGTATTTTGAAAGGTGTCTCATATTTACCTGCATAACGTGTATGCAGTACTCTTACCACTGCTGAACTGGTCCTGAAAAAGCTACAGTTGTATAAGCTTCTTGGCAAATCTAAGCATCATGCCATCAGAGGCCATTACAAGGGAGAGAGGCATAGCGAAGGGAAAGAAGGCCCTCCAAAGTTCAGTCACCTTCTCAATTAGTGCCCTCCTCAAGCAGCATACAAATGCCACTTCTGGACCTCCTTGAATTAGCAATGGAACTGTGACACTTGAGAAGTCAAGAGAGGCAGCCCTTGAGACACTCATCCAAGTAGATTCTAATCCTATAAATGTCTAAGCACACATCACAAGGTTATTTATGTTTTCTCAAAGTGTTTTCTGAAGATACAATTAATCTCTTGTATCCAGTGTTATGCCTCCTTCTTCAGCCATAGATAAGGAAGAAAAATGAATGAGTTTTTCTCCACTTCTGCACTTCTGTGACCACAGATGTCATCAAGACACAGGGTTACCAAATACTAAAGCATATCCCTTATTGTAACACTTCTGCTGAAATACTGACAAAACAGCAAAACTTGAAAACTAAAATCAGTTTCAGAACTTCAGAAGTCTCTATTTATCATGGTTATAAACTTCAATACCGAGTCAATTATGCTCAAACTACAGCTAATAAAGGCTACTATTAAGATTAATAGTGTTATCTTGAGAAGGCCTTGAATCCCTGACTATAAATCCTTTATTTATTTCATTGTGTTGTTCTAATCCACTAACGTAGGTGAACTGGTTAAAAGAACTCATACCTTCTGATGTTTCAATGTACTTCAGGTACATAATAACAATTGAACTACAGGCACGCAATTGTGCAAAGGAAATATTTTTGTGTAGATTACCCGTAAACTTAATTTAAAATTTTAAGCTTTTTTGAGATGCCTACCATGCTGTTTCTGCTTAGGGTTGTACATCTTCCACCAGCGAAATATGATAAATCCGTCCTGGATTCTAAATTAAATAAATTAGATAAAACAGAAGTTAAAAGATTAACGATCCAAAATCCTCTGTGTAGCTGCATGATGTTCTGCCTTACGCACTGCAGAGATCTGCAATTTCAACAGTGTACAAGCAACAGTAAAGCACAGAGAAAAGTGAGTCTCATAGTACAGCATTATACAATTACCACATTAGCTGAATTAGTATAGAACCCTATATCCATTGTCTACTCAAGGTTGTACAACTTCTATGAGAGGAATCAAAGTTATAAGCTATTTGCTAGTTTGCAGTTCATGAAACAAACTGTTCTCACTTCCAGGATACAAATGCAAAACTATTTGGCCCAAGCAAATCTTCAAGACTTAAACACAGAAACATGGACTGAAAGCCATTAATTAAAAACAGTTCTCCTTTTAACTCTAAAATGTATTCTTTTACACATATTAAGGGCCACTAGAATCTTATTCAGTACTCACTTCCAATTGATAATGCTCAAACAGCAAATCAGCTAACAAAATGTGCATCTCTAAGAATGTCAAAACATTTTCATCAAAATAGTTTATTTTTAATATTTATGAGTATGTGTACTACTCATTTGTAAAATTGCACTTGGATGTGTTATTTCGATATACACATTTCCTGCATTTAGTATCAGTATTTAGAACAGTGACTCCATTGGAAATCTGTACCTGATAGACATGTCTTCTGTGATGAAATAGATTTCCCGAACCATGACTTTTCCAGACAGCACAGAGAATGAAAAGGAACCTAATTTGAGAGAATTTACAGGGCGTTAGTCTGAAAGTGTTGATATTTTAACTTCTGAACAGGAGGAATACAGTGGTCAATTATCTGAAATGTGTTTACTTGGTATCTTGAGCTTCAAAAACACACTGACTTTCAAGGAGAAGGTAAGTCAGAGATTCAGAACACACACAAGTACAGGGCTCTAAGAGGTTTGGCATCACCCAAGAACACAACGGACCATCTGAGAAACACGAGTCAGGAACACCCAGGTACATTGCAAGGCTTGTGAGACAATCTAGGGAAGCTATTTTGAACATTTTTTCCTATCAAGCTATTGTAAGCAAGAACTATATTAGATAAATAAAGTTTCCTGAGTGAAGAATTTTTCAAATTTTAAATAGCTATCAAGTTTTCAGTGCAATTGTTTTGACAAATTGTGTTTACAGCAGGAAGGGATTAATAAGTATGAAAAGATCAGCAGGTAGTGCAATATCCCATAATTTTCCTAGCACTTTCATTTCACTCACAAACAGTTAAGTAAACCATGATTTGTTAAAGCAAAAAAACACCATTAATCGATTGAAGCCAAGCTGTTAATCATGGGATTTAATTAATGTTATGTTCTTCTTACTGATTAAGTTGATAAAGTACACCATATATTTGGCTAGCTACGTCCAGCTGTCTTTACTTAATAGGAATTTCACATAGAAATTATCATAAAAGCCAATAGATCAAGTGTAGCAGCCAGTATGATTTTCAACTATACTGCTGTTCAAAAAGCTGGATTTGAAGATAGTTTGGATTACAGATCTTAAATTCTTGAGGACGTGTGTAAATTAATGCAGGGGTCTCTTTGGTAGGTGGGTATGGCCGAGGTGGTTTTGGGTTGTTTGTTTGAAAGTTATCACTCCATTTATAATCAGTAGTTGCAGAAAAAGTCCGGAAGTAAAGTAGTAGCCATTCTGGAAATCAGAGAGAGGAAGGCATGGAAGAATAAATGAAAGTCAGAAGTGCAGTCAGAGTGAGGTTGTGGGATACAGCCCTCAGTGACTCAACAACAGATATTTTTGTAATGTGGGTGAGTGCCCAAGTGATTTGGACTGACCTGTTTTATTCAAAAGCGTTTTAAAATTATAAGAAAAAAAAAAAAAAAAAGTTAATGGATTTTGATGGAAATGTTCTAACCAGTATAAATTCAACATATCACATTGCCAGTATGGACTAACATCATGAGTTGTTCTGACAGCTTATTTAGAAAGCAAGGACACCACTATAACAAGGAGCCAAGCCTTGAGACTCCACCGTGCTCCTTTGAGCCCAACCAAACAGTTTCTCCACCTGCTTCAGATGCCATATAACCAGCCCCAGAGGCGTGGGGGAGCTGGAAGCTGCGCCCCTGAACACCAAATCACCAGGCAAAGTCAAGCGGCTCCTTGGGGCCAACCTTCTCCTTTTAGGAGGCGGACCGTTATGATAGAGGGCTTTGGAAAAGGTAATGGGAAACGTATAAAGACTAAACAGAAAAAAGTACACCTGACAATAAAAATCCATCAAGTGAACTTTAATACAAAACAATTAGACATCAATGAAAAAGAGGGTGTTTCCCTACCTACACCAGAAATCATTTCCTGAAGCATGTCATTGAACTTGTTTCCTTCTTAAATTAAAACCATACTGATCATTTCCAAATTACTGTAACAAGGGAATGCTGATTTTACCCAGACTTGGTTTTCAGCAAGTGAAAGTATAATAAAAAGCAGTAGGTAAAAGCAACAGCATTACAGCAACCGTAACTTACCAATATGGATGTAGCCATGCTTATATAGCCTGTTAAGAACCAATGTTAAAATGAGTCCAATGTTCCGGGAATTATAATAAGTTAGGTAGATAATCCATCCACAAGACAATATTGTCGCTGTTGAAAGATTAAAATGAATTAAAATATTTTTAAAGCATTCTGACCTAGATAAAAGCCTTACCTATTAAGACTATAAAACCCTTACCTATTGAAACTATAAAGCATAATGTTCTTCCTACTTTCAAAAAAAAAAAAAAAAAGAAACTGATGGGGCATTAATGGGTGTTTTCGGAAAGAGGGTATGAGAAAGGTGTGAAAAGGGGAAAAAAGCAAAATGCAAAGTTCAGAAAAGTACAGTCTTTTATTCCCCAATTTGAAAAACTGGCCTATTGAGGGCAGGCAACAGGCACCATACATTTCGCTGTCATCTCCTATCACCCAAGCTCTTAAATTTCACAGATCAAATCATAGCAAGCATTATGACACACGATCGTTTATTTCAAAACATCTGAAGAAATATGATCTACAGATGTCAAATTACATTCCTTCTCCTTCCTTCTCCAAACCATTAACTGTAACTAAAATTTCCTGAACACAGAAAATTTTACTCTCACACCTGAAACTATTTCCTAAGCTGCTGGACCCTGAGAGAAACAGACCAGTCTTTGGGATAGCAGAAAACTGTCAGCAGTTTGAACATGGAATTTGATAGGGGCGGGAGGGGAGGGGGGGGGAAGGAAAAAGAGGAAAAAGCAATCTAGTGAAAAACATGCTAAGAAAAAAAAAAGAATTAGGTCTGCTAATCCCCAAAGTAATTTTCACTTTAGTTGATTAAGAGGTGGTAACCTACTTCTAACTACAAGGGTTCTCAAAGATTCCAGAAGGACAAACCCAAAAGCAATGGGGCTGCCAGGGAATGGACTACTTCTAACTCTCACTCAATAAATTATCAACCTGCTTAGTCCAGAGCAGAATAGGAAATGATGCAATTTTTGTATTTAAGGTACCTCTCATTATATTAACTGACTTTTGTAACAAAAGTTTCCCTTTTATATATATTTTATACTTAAAAACTCTGATTTATTGTGCTTTTTATGGGAAAACTGAAGTGCAGAAAAACATACACGTATGATGTCTTCACTCTGCAGAGATTTCAGGTAATTAATAAAAAATTTACAAAAACAACCTGTCCATTTACCAGACCTTAAAATTTTTGCAGTCATCTGTTCAACCACAGTGCTTGCACTTTGTTGAAAGACAAGGAAGAGAAGGGAGAAGATAAAGACTGGTATGACTTTGTCTTTTCATTACTGGAAAATGGATCCAGTCTGATCAAAACTGAAGTAGCACATACACCTGGGCAAGTAAGCTGCTTGCCGTGTAAAACAAACCAAATCTTAGGTCAGAGCTCTGCACGGGTGGTGATTCCACAGGAACAAGGCATGGAGGGTTAAAACTAAACTCCAGAAAAGAAAGTGCTGTTGGCATTCAGAGAAGGCATACTGCAAGGGCAGCATTTACCTCACCTTGCTTTTAGATGAGTAAGCTGCTCTATCAGTGAAGGAGAAAGGTGGCATGACTCACACTCAAAGGGTCTCATTCAGTCGTAAAACTTAATTTGAGATTAAAGTTCATCTAGGCACTTAACCTAAAGCCAAGAAGGTCTCCTCTCAAGGTGACATTCTGAAGAAAATCAGCAAACTAATACACTTTCCAGGCACCGCGGTCCTATCCACTGCCTATGTAACTCGTCTCACATCTGCCCCAAATTTTACCCTTTTTTTTTCCCCACTCACCAAATTTGGTCTCCACTACTAAATGACAGATCCTATAAACTCTGTTATTCTCATTATTATATTCCTTGATTTTAAAAGCTGCTTCGCTGCAATTACATTTTTGGAAATTACATTTGAAGCGTGCTTTTTTTTTTAAACAGATTGTTCTAGAATTGTGCAACAACTCTTTGAAGAACATGTTCATTTCTGAAATTCATCACCTCTTACTTGAATCAATATTTAGCTGTTTCAGGATTAAACAGAAGATAAACTGTTGACATCTTTTTTGTTCTCTTATAACAGGATGCCATAGGTCAGCAGATGAAAGCAGGGAAGGAACGATTGGTTGAAACTGGGTCAAGATTAATAAACATTACTTTAATGCCTTTGTATCCAAACTTCATAATAACAGGAGGCTACCCAAAATTTTCTGCTTGTGTTCTTGTTTTTAGGATACCACCTTCTTAAAAATGAAGAGATCAGCAGCTCCCCAAAACTGCATAGATGTACATAGATCGATCTGCCCTTAGAACAAGGGAACAGACTAGATTACGTCTTGAAGTTCCACCCACTCTTCCTTGGAACATAAATTTGTAAGTTTAATATGTTCAAGCAAATAAGAAAGCTAAGCAAAGCCTTTGGTTTAATTTATAGTTGTTAAATGGAGTTGCTTATGTCCTACATACTTCCTGAGTAGTATTACTAATTGTTTGTTCTGTGAATCCAGTGCAGAAAGTGAAAACCAGAGGAAGAAAAGAAATTCTGCAGACTGCCACTTGACACTTTTATTCTTTGGTGAAAGGCCTGGACATCCCTAGGTCTTAATTCGAAGCTTCTGGAAACAGAATTTGCAGATCTGTTCCACGTCCTCTCCATATTTTATCATGAGCAACTACTGGCATGGTGACTTCTCTTATTTTCATCTGGATTACACTTAAACTTCATGTTGAATGCAAATTTTCCACTTCAACATATTAAAAGTGAAAATGAATAATATTCTGGAAGCAGCCTCAGCTACCTGCGTATATCAATTTCATTCAACTTGGCCCACCGAAAAATAATTGCAGTGCACCAACTGCCAACACATACGTGCCCAATTCCTGAAAGTCAAAAATGAAACTTTTTCCTCTGCTGCCACTTGCTCTGGGCCCAGGAATCAAGGCTGAAAAGCAGGTATTACCTTTTCTTGGAAAAGTCTCAATTCAACACACGTCTAATACTTTCAACCAGACCTGTATGTAAGTCAATCGTTATTTTGCTCCCCCTGCCCCACTCGTCACATATTCAGGAAATAAGAGTTCCTACACACAAATATAATCAACCGCACCAGTGTTATGAAGGCTAACATAAGTCTAACTAAGGTACTTCCACGAAAACTACCTATAGCTGAGCACCCTGTGCTTAAAGGCTTAGTGTGACACACAATTTGGTGTAAAAGTTATGTCATTACCAAAAGTGCCTTTATACCATGATTCAAACGATGCATACTGTATTAAATATCTGTAGAGTGAAGCTACCGCATTTTCCTGTCGTGTGCTACGATGCAAATCCTGTTATTGTATTACAGTTAATCAACAGCTTATTCTGGTGTTAAAAAAACTTACTGTGCAGAGAGTTCTCACTGAGCTCTTATTTTGCAGAGCAGCAGTTGTAGAGCATCAGCCTTTGCACGCTGGACTTCACTCCCAAGTGTCTCAGCAATATTAGTATTGGAAACAATATTGTATTTTCTTTCTGAATTACTTAAATAGCATTGTCGTACATCACTAAGCAGTTATATGGCAAGTAAAAATCTGTTTTCAATGCTTTGATGTCTTTTGGCAAGAAATTCTCTATTGGTATACCAACATTTTGAGAAGCTTTTTTAAAAATACACATAAAAAAACAACACTTAGTCAAAACAGAATAAATTCACCTTACCTACTAACAGCCAAACAACATTGGAGTCATGTTCTGTTAGGAAGTCCTCCAACTGTGTGATACTTGGGACAAAACTATCATTTTTCCTTTGATCCATTGCTAAACTGTTGTTGTGTCAGCACCTATAGAACTGAAGGGGAAAAAAAGTAGTAAGTACAGTACCGTGTGGAGAACATTAGGAATGGTTAATGTGGTGTAACAGTCTGCTTCACGCAAATATGAATACATTTTATTCCTTCAATAGCATCTTCATGATTCTCAGCTACCCTTTTTTCTCCTCTAGAGCAGAAACGTTTCCACCCAGAGCAGAACACTCCTATCTGCTGAAACAAAGTTTCCAGGCACGTGCTTCCCTATAACAGAGTGCAGATCAACAAAATCCCAGACTATGCTCTCTAAATTTAGTACTCGGACTGCCCGATACAGCATATAACAGCAAACAAGTTTAAAAGGCTGTTGTACCATAGCACTAAGTTAAAAGGCAACTGAACATAGAAGTAAAATTGTTAAACTTTCTAAAAATGTAACACAAGACTATGTGCACACTGTGTTCACTTAGTAGAGGTTTGTTCCATAAGACGTTCCTTTCAGAGAAGCATTAATTGCAGTTTATTTCAATATAATTGCTCTATTGCACTTGTGAATTAAGAATCTCTCGACTCAGTGCTGTAACTTAATCCCCCGGTAACTCATGTCTTTTATACCACTTACTTCTTACATGCAGAATAGCAAACAGATCATTTGAAAACAAAAAGGACGCATGCTATTTCTTGCAAAGATTAACCACTCCCTAAAGGTCATTTCTGTTCAGATCTCTGTTCATGTACCATTACATTTCTTAACCAGCTGCATAATTCCTGTTTTTTCCCCCGAGTGCTTACATATCAACTTTTCTCCTCATTTTAACAGGTGATGCTGGAGAGAAAAGGCAACAGTTCTTCATACCAACAAAGGGGCAAAAGTCCTAGCCCAGGACAACGATTCAGAAGTTCAGGTTTTAATTCCTAAGGGAACAGAGACCTATGGAAGTATTTGTTCACGTCTGATGGTTTCTTTAAGCATCTAAGTGAGGAAACCTGATTTCACAGAATCACAGAATCATCTAGGTTGGAAGAGACCTCCAAGATCATAGTTGTTTCTGTAGGTGAGGAAAGCAGTACATAAATATCTCAGAATTTGGGGGCTGCAGACTCTTTATGGATACATGCAGATGCCCAAGAGTTGAAAGGTAGTTAAACCTGTTACAAAGCTTTCATTCCCCATTTGTGAACTGCACTAAACCGATGTTTAATTCACACACACACAAAAAATCAATCCCTCGTCCTGAAGCTGTCCCAGAGCAGTACCGCTCGCTCAGCAGAGCAGCGGCAGCCACGCAGCTCTCTGACCATGCATCGTCTCCCCAAGCAAGTGCCTATACGGCCACACTTGTGCACGCAGTAAAACTGAGACAGGGATGAAAAAATCGGCTGCCTTCCGGTATTGCAGCTTAACGCAGCACAAGGTTGCCCTCAGGCATTGCTGCTTGAGGCAGCTCTGGGGCTTTGCTCCAGCACCACCATCCCGCACCCCACAGCTGCTTCCTTGCATGCTGGGGCCAGCGGTGCAGACCCCTGCACTCCCGGAAGGCAAGGATCACGGATGGTGCACGGCCAGGCAACCTTCAAGAGCAATGAAATATTCCCATAACCTCTTAATCCGGCATGCCCATTAATTCCCTCACTTCGCGATGGATTTGCATCAGCTTATAAAAACTGACTCCATCATGTCACTGTTACACGGAGAGCAGAAACCCAGTCCTTCTGATCTCACGCGCTTATTCAAAACATCCACAAATCATCTCGCAACTGGGTTATATTAATTAAGTGTGATTAACTGGGAGTAGCTCAATTCAGTAACATTCATAATCACCCAGCACTATTTTACTTGCATTACTTTCATTTGAAGTTTTCTCCCTTGGACATCATCTGTCAAGCCTTCTTACAGAGAGATCATCCAGCTTTGTTTCTTTTTTTTTTTTTTTTTTCTTTTCTTTTTCCTCCCCTTTTTCTTTTTTTAAACACCTTCCAGCTCTGGCAGCCTGTCTGGCTGTCAGCCTACAACCCTCAAACAAATCCAGGTAGGTTTCGTTTCCTTTCCTTGTGAAGTCTCTGACACTCTCCATCAGATGGGGAACATAAAACTAAATGTCATCGACAAGATCTTGGGTTTTGAGCAGCATAAGCATTTAGCTTAGTGATATGGTTTAGTGGGGGACTTGGTAGTGTTAGGTCAGAGGTTGGACGCAGTGATCTTGGAGGTCTCTTCCAACCTAGCTGATTCGGTGATAACATTTCTGAAATAGTCACTATTTCTAAGTGTTAGCACAGGAACTAATATTTACCCAGGTTTTCATGTAATAAATCCAAACCATCTCTCACTATTGTAACTTAATAACAAAACATGAAAGAGAAGTTGAAAAAAACTTGCTTTTAATGCATTTGTCTCTCCTGCATCTGGAGTACCTTGAATTAGGAGCCTGTGTTTTGAAGGAAAACAAGTACAGTCCCACCAACAAGCACTAGCAATTTGCTCCCCACCTCTTCTGATAAGAGAGAATAGAATGGGGAGGAAAGATGAGGAAAATACTAAACGAAACACGAAACTACAAAAGAAAAACCACCAGGCATTGCCTCCAGGAGTGGTGACAAAGCAGCCGCTATGGTAGCTCCCCTACCAGCAGGACTAAGCAGCACGACACACGCATATTTTTAAGAATAAGTCCTTGTTTTAAAGGGACGTTACAATGGCAAATTAAATTATGTAATGGTACCGTGATTTGCTTTAAGACATTCACAATACCCTAATAAAAAACCCACATGCCAGCTTGTATTACAAAGAAGATGATGCTCTGCAGGCAGCCTCTAGGAGCTTTTAACCTGGGGATGGCAGAGGAACCTGGGAAACTGAGACACCAACCTGTCAGCACAACAGGGAGAATTTGTTTCTTCCCTTCAGGAGAAAAATCAAACCCTCCTTTTGAGATCAAGACCACTGTGGAAATGTTGTCAAGCCGTCAGGATCACCTTAGTGAACAGCACTAACAACCCTAAGAAAGCAATTTGTGATTTTCCTAGAAATTAATCTATTCCTAATAAATTTCCTAAGAAATTATCATCAAAATTCCTATCAATTTAGGAAATTACATGGTTCCTAAGGAACTTCCTAAGAAATAAGCTAGTGTTATACAACACCGAGGCAGGAAATTGAATGTTGTTAGGGCTCTGTAGGACTGTGGCAGGACAAGACCGCAAGCGACGGGATGCTGATACTGACCTGCTGAAACAAAGACTGCGTTCATCACTTTTTGCCATCACTAGCCCAGCCGTAAGATGGATATCCTTGGAAGGTTTCTGGAATACTTTTGCCATTCACACGCAAATAAACAAGGGAATCCCACATCAGACAATGTTTGCAAGTTCTGGAGCTCCACCAGAGATCCTCTGAGGCCCCGTCCTGCTGACGGCACCCCATTCCCTCAACTGAGGCCCCTGAGAAGGAGGAGGAAGAGGATGGGACCATAAGTTTCCAGAAACAGGCAGCACTACCACCTGCACTGGATGCGCACGTGTCTCAGAGGACACAGGTGCTTAATCCATTTTGATTACAAAGCAACTGCACCTCTAAGATTTTGGGCAACAGGCAGCAGCTACAGGCAGACTTCAGCAGGACGAGCTACCAATGTCGTCCTTGGGCATTTACATGGTGTGGTGGATGGAAAGGCAGGATCAGCAGCGTTAGGAGACAGAGATGCAGCCTATCCAGGACAGCCATGAGCTACTTTACGTTGACAGTCCTGCTCCTACCTGTCTCTACCCTCCATAACCTGCATTGTGCACATGGCCCAGCTCCCTGCACACATCCTTCCTCCATTATCCTTACCAGAAAGGGCAAAACTCCTTTGCAGTCCACAGAATCATCTAGGTTGGAAGAGACCTCCAAGATCCCCTAGTCCAACCTCTGACCCAACACTAACAAGTCCTCCACTAAACCATATCCCTAAGCTCTACATCTAAATGTCTTTTAAAGACCTCCAGGGATGGTGACTCAACCACTTCCCTGGGCAGCCTATTCCAGTGACTGACAGCCCTTTCTGTAAAGAAGTTCTTCCTAACATCCAACCTAAACCTCCCCTTGTGCAACTTCAGCCCATTCCCCCTCGTCCTGTCACCAGGCATGTGGGAGAATAGACCAACCCCCACCACGCTACAGCCTCCTTTCAGGTACCTGTAGAGTGCGATAAGGTCACCCCTGAGCCTCCTCTTCTCCAGGCTGAACAACCCCAGCTCCCCCAGCCGCTTCTCGTAAGCCTTGTTCTCCAGACCCCTCACCAAGCCTGGCAGGCAGTTGCCCCACAGGTCTATATCCCACTCGCACTACCTGATGGCCCTCAACCTCTCCACCTCCTTGAGCTCTGCCACCAGGCTGAGCAGGTTGCCCACCAGCTCACACCTCACGCACGTGGTGTCTCTGCTGCCCTCGGACGGCAGCAACAGAACGCTACCCCGGCACTCTGCAGGGACGCTGACTGGTGGCTTGGTGTGCCTGTGGTTTCAAAGCAAGCTGCCAGCGTGTTCTTAAGGAACAGCACACTTGACAAGTCTTAGGGGCGTACTCTGGAAAGTACAAGTGTGAACGGGAAGCTGACCCTTACCAGCCTTGTCAGCACCAGGCAGAGCATGCATCAGTGAGGAAGAGAAACCCAGAAATCCACATGCATCTCAGCACTTTTTTTACAGTATGTTCTCAAAGTCTCTACTGTTTTGTGATGGTGATCCCAGAAATATAGTCCAAAACTATAATGACTCCCCCCTTTTTTCTAAAAACATCTTTACTGTTCCAACTGTCACTTGTGGCTTGCGTCAGCTGCCTGGCATGCTACACACACACAAAAGGCTGTGTGACTTCTCCTGAGAGGAAGAAAGGAGAAGCAGCGGATTTCGGGGCACTGCAGTGACAGAACCACACCACTCATTTATTTTCACATCAGTCCTTTAAGGTGTGGTGTAGTCACCGTTCCGCAAATGAGAACGAGGAGAGATGGGAGGCCCAGCCCTCAGTTTGTGATGCCCACACAAAATACTTGGGACCTGCTTTCCAGGTGCATGTTTAGATTGAACTGAAGATGTGAGGGTTCAGTGTTACCTAGACTTGCTCCTCCTGGTCAGACAGGCATTCTTTAGCGAAGAAACACACACTTAACAGAAAATTTACAAGTTTTAATTACTTGAGTCATGTATTATTCAAATTTTATCAGTACTAAAAGAATGTAATTGACGGAAAATGAGGTAAGTCATCCGACAGTCCTGGGGGATGTGCTTTATTTCCAGCCTGCTCCCAGTATTCCAACCTGGACCAGGCTCTCAGCAAACACTCCATTCCTGAAAAAGCCAATCACTCCGAAGTACCTGCATCGAGCCTTTATAAATATATTGCGGTTACATCAAATACATAAACTAGTGTTAACTTCAGTCTGAAGTGCTAACACTTAGCCTGAGGAAAAAAAAACCCTGCTGGAACAAAGTAATAAAAAGTTACAGAAAGCATGCATATATAAAAGGGGTGCTCCCCCCCCCCCAAAATAACATAGAAACCCATCCAAAAGGTGGATGGCCAACACAAAAAACCGCCGCAGATCCCATATCACTCTTTGGCTTCATTCAGGTGGCAGGCTGGACGAAGCCCCCAGCACGTGAGCTCTGCAGCAGCAGGGCAGGAAGATGAGGAGCAGGCGGACCTGCTGCTGACAGAGGCCTTCCAGCATCCTCTCCGCCTGGCAGAGAGCTGAAGCCAAGGGAACAGCAACGCGGCCGCAAGGGCTCTGTCCTACACCTGCAACTGAAGATGAAAGCAACAGGTATTTTATACTCAGAGCCTGGGAACGTCAGAGTAATATCAGTCTCGGGCTGATAGACAAGCAGAGGAAAAAATGAAACGTCTTTTTAATCCTGTCCTTTGAAATACTGGCACACCTTGCAGAGATGGCTGACTAAAATAATATCCAAAGATGTGAACAACAACTAACAATTCGTAACGCTGAGAAAAAAAAAAAGACTTCTATATGGTTATGAAGCAAGTAGTGAAATAAAGAATGCTGCCAATCCCCTCATTATTATGACTAGAATTTATGGGGGAAATAAATGGGAGTTCAAGTTTATCAGGGACATTCCTCAGATCTTCAGTTCAGAGAAATCAAGTGTTTACCAAGTATTTGTTAATTGGAAAGCAAAGCAAAATCTGCTTTCTAAAATAGTGTCCACATTTAATTCCTTAAAAGTTAACTTCCAGTCGGAGGACGCAACTCCCAGTTTCTGCAACATTTACAAGACAACGGAGCTGCAATTGTGCCCAAGACCTGAGATTAAACCAGAGGAGGTAAATTCCCCTAGTCTAAATAAATGAACTTAGATGACACGCACGGATGCTTCACATCTCCCACTAAGGGAGCCATGCCCACAACAGGCCCTTAAGGCAAAGAAATGGCATTTCCATGCCCTACCCACTTTGTCACTTTCTTTCAAAAGGTCTCCAGCAAGAGCTGGTACCAAGTCAGAGCCCCACGTAATTCAGCGATGATCGAAAGCAGTCTCACAAATGCAAACATCACTCAGCTGAACTTCCCTCTGAGAGCGTGCGATGTTATCAGCACCTAGGCACACATTCAGCACATTTTACAAAACAAAAAGCTGCCAACCTTGGCGTCTTTCCCAAAATGTTCCAGCTAGGTCTGGAGACTTCAGGCCAGTCCCAGACAGCATAGGAAGCTCGGTTAAGTCCTTAATCAACAAGTATGGTAAAGGGGAAGGAAGAGAACTTGTTCTCAAAGCACACACACGCACAGAATAAGCTACGGGATAGCACTTACACTGCAATTCTGCTATCTCAAGCCTTGCATTTGCTTCACATCCTACAGGCAACTGAAGACTGGCATCATTTTCAGCAGAAGAACTAAGATTTGGGCCCAAGTTCCTACCCCCCAGCCAGTGCTTGAAGCAACGGTAGTGGTAAACTGTAAACAAGCTGAACAACTGCGTTAATTGCACTAATGAAATCTTGCTCCAACCTCAAGCGGAAACAGCTCAACTCCAACGCGAGCAGGGCTGGGAGCCACCCCAGTCAGACTGCTGCGTGGACAGCATTACTTACACCCCATTTGCACTACGGGAGCTTACCTTAGTAAATAATGTGGGTGCTTAGAAAATGAGTTAAAATTAAAAGTCTTCTTCAAAGAAGCTGTGAGATATAAAAACAATTCTTGCAGCAGTCTACCTGATGAGATATATTTTATCTAACAGAGAAATAGCAACTACTAGAAAAGCATCTACATTGCAAATATATATAACGCTCCTTGAGGAGGAAAAAAAATCTAGTTTGAGTGGTTTAGACAAGTATCACTGTCCAAAAGGAGTAAAAAAAAAAAAAAATCACATCTACTGATTCGGGGTCCAAAAAATCCAGAGATGGATTTTATTTCAAACCTTTTTAAAACATTGATGCTCTAAGTACTTCGAAATTATAATTAAAAAAATGAGTTACTGTAATAGATGATTTCCCCTCCTTCCCCCCCAAAAAGAACAGACCATTTTTGTTCATTTATTCGTCAGAGTGCAGGTCACAAGTCCTAATACAAGAGGAATTAAAGAAATTCCAGGTGTGGCAAGCAACATACCCCTTGCATCACTTAACTGCTCGTCTGGCAGTGCCCAACCGAACTCTGGCTGCTTTTTCACTTACTTTTACTTCAAATTATAAATAAATAAATAAATGCCTAGCCATGTGTCCCAGGCTTCTTCAGGGGAGGGGGTTATTTTGCTGATAACATTGCCAGTTTGTGCTGCTGAGGAAGAAAAACCAAGCGAAACCACACCAGGACCGGAATGCTTGTAACAGTGGCGATAAATACAAGGTTCTGGTACGGACTAATACTCTTTACCTCACGCACGCATCTTTCCGGTATTTCTCCCAACCCCTCCCTGACACACCGCCGCAGCTCAGGGGAAGGGGAGAAGCCTGCCAAACCGCACAGCCCCCCGGCAGCCCCCCAGCCACCTGCGCTACCACCCCGCAGCGAACCAGACCGGGCTGCTCGCTGGGGGCTGTGCCAGGCCGCCCCGCAGCTGCTGGGGTGGCAGCAACAAGTGCTCGCCCCGCGGCCGCCCTCACGGCCCCCGCCGCGCCCCCTCCCCCCCCCGCGCCCCGCACTTACGCCATTTTCCTCCGCCGCGGCTCCACCACGGACCCGGAAGCGGTGGCGGCCCGGGCCTCCCCGCACCTCCCGGCGGGCACCGCCCCCGCCCCGGCCGCAGCGCCGCCGCAGCCAATGGGCAAGCGCCGCCGGGAGGCGGGGCCAACGGTAAGGGAGGAGGCGCGAGTGAGGGGGGTGGAAGGGGCCAATCGCGAGGCGCGAGTGGAGGAGTAGGTGGGTGTGGGGGGGGGAGAAACCACGCCTTTCTTCCGCCCGGCTGTGGGAGGCGCTGCGCATGCGCGCAGCCGGGGGTGACTCCCCGCAGGGGCTGGAGGCTGGGAGAGGGCGGGGCTGGGGGCGGGGGAGAGGGGAATGGGAAGGGAAAATGAGATGGGAAAGGGAGAAGGACAAGGGAAAGGGATAAGAGAATTGGAAAAGGAAAAGCTTTGGTGCTGATATGCTGCTGGCCAGGAACATGGCGCACAGGGCTCGCTTGAAGAAAAATCTGTCCTGCTCTGCTGCTTTTGAGGCTCTTTGCATCACAAGGGGCACCGATGCTTGCCTTCTCTGTGAGGGAAACTTGGGCTTTCTTCTCAGGAAAATGTTTTCGTGTTTGAAAAACAAGACCAGATCTTGTTCTTAAACTCTTTACGTTACAGGGCTTAGTGTGTCCCACAATCACAGAATCACAGAATGGCTCAGGTTGGAAGGGACCTCAAAGCCCACCCAGTTCCAGCCCCCTGCCATGAGCAGGGACACCTCCCACCAGACCAGGTTGCCCAAAGCCCCATCCAGCCTGGCCTTGAACACCTCCAGGGATGGGGCACCCACAGCTTCTCTGGGCAACCTGTGCCAGTTCCTCACCAGCCTCAGTGAGGAATTTCCTCCTTAGATCTAATCTAAATCTCCCCTCTTTCAGTTTGAAGCCCTTCCCCCTCATTCTGTCATTATCCAATTGAGCAAAGAGTTGTTCTTTATCTTTTTTATGTGTCCCCT
Source organism: Oxyura jamaicensis (assembly GCF_011077185.1). Classification (NCBI taxonomy): domain Eukaryota; kingdom Metazoa; phylum Chordata; class Aves; order Anseriformes; family Anatidae; genus Oxyura; species Oxyura jamaicensis. The sequence goes on from NC_048896.1 coordinate 63,112,934, forward strand.
TCAAGTACTGAAAGGCCGCAATGGGGTCTCCCCGGAGCCTTCTCTTCTCTAGGCTGAACAGCCCCAGCTCTCTCAGCCACAACAACCAAAATACAGTCGAGACAGAAATTGCTGATGTCCTTGGTAGGATACCACAATCTAAAGCTACCGAGATCACACGCCAAGAGCCTGGATTGCTGGCCCATAACTGCGGCAGTGACTGAGAGGAAGCGCAGGGTCTTTGGGTCTGCACGTGGGACAGATTGAATCAAGAAGAGAAGTTGTTCCACACAGCATTTTCACAGAAAGGCCAGCTTAAGTCCAACATGCCACTGAGTTTATGTAACAAGCTAATACACGTGTGTATTTATAGCACAGTCTCTCTAACAGCATGCTTTAGTTCGCCTTACGATGGCCAGCAGTACTTCTGTATAAAATTTCTTTGGTCCCTTGGCTCATGCAGCAGCAGTAGGAACTATTTCCAAAACTCATAACAGGAGCAGTTTTAGCAGTCAGAAGCAGCAGACTCATTTCACGTTCAGGTTTCTGTGTCTTGGAGCCCCGTATTTGGCCCCTACCATTTCTGCACCTGAGAGGTCCATGTTCTTTTGCCAGCGTCCTTGGAGCAGGGCTGCACAAACCCAGTCCCTGCGGGCTCTCTTCTTGCCCAGGTGGGTGCCTGGGGCTGCGCTGACACCCCTTGCTCCACAGAGCTGGGTGGCTGTCCTATTTTAGCACTGACTTGAGGTTTGTGGATTCTCACAGCACCCCTGCCTGATTGCCTGCTGCTTTTTTGAAGATTGCATTTTTTTTGGATGTTTGTCTGCGTTGCTGATTTCCATCAAGAGTTTCATTCCTTCCATTGCCTCCCGTGACCTTTTGGGGGAGTATCCACAAATTAGCTCCTGATATTTTCCTCCAGCTTTCTGTTTCTTCTCTCTCTTCTTTAAATAATTTTCCCTTAATTTTCTTTCCAATAAGTAATGATGCTGGATTGCTTCTTTCAGCTCTTCCTCCTATATGCTGATGCTAAATAATAAAATATATTTGACATTTGGAATTTATTTGTAGAAATTACTTTTGAAAGGGTACACAAATAACCAAAGGTTCAAGACGGGTTATCTGCATAAACAAAAACTCTCGGGTAACAGAAGGAAGGAGCTGATTAATTGACTTTGCCTTTTATAACCCAGTCAAGGAGTCAATGATTCACATCTGAAGCACCAAGAGAGCTTCTCCTGACACATCCAGCCATTCTCGAGGTGACTGGAGGCTAACAGATGAAATACACAATGCACTGTAATACAGTTCAGTACCTTAAAAGTCGTGCAACAGGATGATTGTCACACCTAGATTCCAGTTTCCACAGAGGGGAGGTAGTTCAGGGGGTTCTATCACCACGTCCTCTCTGGGCTGTACCAGAGGCTCAGCCTCTGTAGGGGAAGCAGACAGCTTGCGATGGCATTGCGCACACGCACACAGCACGATCAGCCCCGGCTTGAATGCTGTCCCTGGGGCATAACTTTTCAAGCTTGCCCAGATTTTTCTCATGGTCTAGGAAACAGCGAATCATTCATGCTTAGTTCTTTTCAGCGAATGATGTTGCATCTCCCGTCATCAGCATGGGAATTGACAAGAGATTTTATAAATGTTGTCTCATCATATAACTTTCAAGTTGAGGAAAATTATAACCCTGTCCTCTACTCTTGAACTTATTTTAAATGAGGTGGCATTCCCATTTGCCTCAGAATGTTTATTTTTATGCCTAAGACTCCAAGTTTTTTTCGTTTGTTTCTGTTTTGATTTTTTGTTCCTTTTTCTTTGGTTGGTTGTATTTGTTTTTTCTTGAAAGAGGAGTGGTTGAGTGCAAGCACCATCCCTAAATTATCTGTACCTCTTCCATTTTTCAGCCAAAGGCATTTCTCCAAACATTGTTCTAAATGCTGCCAAGTCTGTTAATTCACGTTTTCTCTTTGGTTGATGCCACTCAGGGGTCAAAGTCAACCTAATTTTGAGGCTGCCAGAATGTATTTATACAAAAACAGAAGATTCTGGGTACATGACACTATTTAACAACAGCAAAAATGTGACTGGAAACTTTAATTCCCATTTCTTGGACTTACAATTTACTTTTTTAAGGCAGCTGGGGATTACCACCGTTTCTAGGGGAAGCGAGCAGCCACTGCTCCAGCAGATGTGACCTTGCAGTCCACGGGAACAGCCCCTCTAAGGATCAGAACTGGGCACATCAGTGCTCCTCCAACAGAAACATGACAGAAAGGCAAAAAGAAAAAAAGTTAAGCAAGCAACACTTCACTGAGCTGCTGTATGCAACTGCTTGAGCAGCAAGGATCTTGTTTCCCCCTTCAGCCCACTAATCCTGGAGGTATTTTCCCCAAGATCCAGGATCCTCTCACCAAGCAGCGGGCAGAGAGCCAGCCCAGAACACAGCTGCAGAGCCTCCAGTCCATGCATCCTCCTGCCCCAACCACCACCACAACCTTTCCTCACCCCAAAAAGCACCAGCGGCCTACAAAAGTCCCCTGTCAGCAGGGTGAGCAGGATCACGCACCTGTGGTTGAGGAGCTAGAAGCTGATTCATTGTCATCAGCCAGTTTAAGAGACAATTCATTTAATCAGGAAACTGTAAAGAGCCTTCACAGTCTGTATCAGATTGAAAAGCCTTTGTCTGACAATCCTCTTGCACCGAGCTCTCTAATGATATGTGGTTGGGAAATTGTTTCCCTGATGCTGTGCTCAATATCACAAGAGGCTGCTGAAGTGCAGATGCGTGCATCTCACATCTTGGGTTTGGCTCGCTTGGACTGAGAGCAGCATGGTAACCAGCTCAGAATTTCAAACATTTCTTTTTCCCAGCTCCGAGAAAATTATCACAGATTGGTAGGGGAAAAACGGGAGCTGTGCTTTATGAAACTACATTCTGTCTCCAGCTGTGATTCAGCGAGTGCTTTGAAGCCGGTGGAGCGGTGAGCGTATGAACAGAAGTGCTACTTGGTTTGTGCTATCTCTAAATGACACCAATGTTTACTGTACGAGTTCATTCTTGATTGCATTCAAAACAAACACTAAGCTTAGGCATAAATATTGTATAAGTTGTATAAATATATATCCAACTCCATTGTATAAAATAGTTGAGATGCTCCCTATAGCATAAGCCAAAAGCCAGCAGCCAGTGGCCCAAAAACATACCCATGCCTTAGCTTAGTGGCAAAATCTTAAATTCTTTGGTTCTTTTCATTCGAGGATAAAATCACAGACACTCATTTCAACAAAACAACAAATATTAATACTTTGTATTAAGTATATAATTTGCCAGAGCTGGAAGTCACTCGTTACCAATTACAGAATTAACATAGTTCATACTTGACCTTCGGTACTTGCAGGGTTTTTTATTTTATAGCAAAGTAGCTTCATCCAAGTAGCTTCACTGAAGGTTGTCTGTCTTTCAGTGGAAGTCGTCAGTCTCCTGTTGTGTCTGAAAACTGATTCCAAAACAGATTCTCTTGGAAGAAATCCTCCTAGCTCTGAACAGTTCATAGCAGATCTGTGCTCCCAAATCTTACATTAATATAGGAAACACAGTGAAGGTTAAAGCTATTCTTCAATAAATCACTAACAAAAAAAAAAAGTAAGAAAATATTATTTACTCCACATGGTGCCATGTTCCTCTAAACTAAATAATGTAGTTTTAAAGTCAATCAGCAGTAAGTGTGGTGTATTGAAGTTGCTAACAACACATGGCTATTTTACTTTCTTCAAAGAATCATTTTAGCAAACTTTTTCCTCCCAACGTCATTAGCGAGTGTGATTGTAAACCAACACCTATAATAAAATCTATATTTTAGACAGTTGCTGTTCAGCAAAATGTGCAGAAAAGACCTCATGCATCTCATTCAGACCTCTGTCGTGCAGATTATTTTGTGAGGAACCAGGCATCAAACCCTCTAAAATGAACACTGATTTCAGCCAGTCCAGGAATTAACTTGCAGCAGCCAAAAGCCTTTACCTACAACTTTTTAAAATTCTTCTATCAAAACCATTTTCAGACAGCATTAGAAATCATATACCCGTGAATAAACTGTTACTTTTAATTTCAGAAAATAAGACAGGTGAAAGCATGCAAATATCTAAAGATCCCATCAAACCCGTCACCATGTCTTGGCAATTATTAAAACACACTTGAGTGTCCTTATGTGGCACCTGTACAGGTTTTTCCCCAAATCCTTCACATGGTATGTTAAAAGCCCTCCTTCTTCAGCTTTCCCCCACATCACATGCACACAGGAAGCTTAATGGTGCTGCAGCTTCCTTTTTTGGTGCAGATTACAACTTCCTTACTATTAAGGAGATTGTTGCTATTAAGGAAGTTATTGTTGTTATTACGGTCCCTGAGACTTCCTTCATCCTGCTGCATTTTCCTGCGATCTCTCCTCTGAACCCATTAAAAACCTGTGCCCGGCTTTGGGTGTGCATTCGGATGGTGCACCGTTTCCCTGCTCCCCAGCGTGGCCACCAGCATTATCATGTGCACTGCGGGCAACATCAGCGTCCACTGCTGTGGAGTTATGCCTTGAGCCTTTCTCATTTTCCTTCTGGCTAGCTGCATTATTGGTTTAGATTCGATGTTATTGGGTACCTGTAACCCTACCAGTAATTGTTGGGGAACTATAAGCAGTTCTTTCCTTCACTGATCACATATCACAGCTCTACAATGTCATTTATTACCAACATGTTCTTACTTTGAATGTGAAAAGTGGTCTACAGAGGTCTACAAACTAGAAGGTCCTCCAGGGGCAAATTCTGGCTAGATCTAGCACCTGTTCTAGAGGAAAGGTTAGCGATTGTTCCCTTTCCAGACCATGGAGCCAGGACACCCCAGGAGAACACAGAGCACAAGTCGGAAACCTCTTCCAGCAGAAAGGCACCGGGCTTGTCTGGTTGTGCAGTTCCCGCTGCAATACTGATGGGACCTGGCTCACAGCAGCACAGAAAAGAGCAAAGCATTTGGTACCTGCTAAAATGGGACCACATGCAGAGAATGCAAAGGGAGGAAAGAGAGGAATCTGTTACATAAAAGAAAGAAAAAGTTGCCTAGAAAGTTGTCTCGAGTACAACGGACAGTGCAGCTGTGTCTTGCTGATTACATTTTATGCTGTTCTGCTGGTAATAAATTTCATGAGATTGTAGGTTAGCTCTAGTTTTTGTTTTTGAATTTCACTTATTTTTAGTTATTTCTGCTCTCAAAAGAAGTGCATTGTACCAAAACACACTATTATAAGTCTTTTTGTGCTAGATGTATAGGCAAAATGTATATGTTTTTTGTCTAAGTAATCTAAAACCTAGTTTGAACATATAATAATCATTCACCAAGTAAAGTTTCTTTTTTAAACTGGAGCCTCCATTACTGGCCCCAGTAGTTATCAGGAAGAATGAACTGGCACACAGCAAGTGGGTGTAACCCTGTGTTGCCAGAGAAAGAGGAGAAAGCACAGGCTTTTTGGTGGTTCATGATTATTTTTAACTTCAATTTCCTTTGTAATTATTTCCTTTCCTGGATTCATAAATCTGCAGTAGCCTGTTACATAAATCTCATCTATCCCATGTTTACAAATAATTCTGACTTAGACTCTGTGCCTTTTGCACTTTGGAAATTCCCACAGACTTGGAGTTTGGGTATACAAAGACGTATGCAGGATACCACCCCATGTTTAATACTAGCTCTATACAATAAGCCTTTTGTAAGAAGAAATACCCACCTACATTTTTTTTCAACCTCCTCTAGCGTTTTTGTTGGAGAAGCTACATTTCACTTGCTGTCTTAATGACTGCTGTGTCGTAGGATAATGCTGAGACTTTGTGGGGGTTTATTCCTCTCATCGCTTGTTCATTTTTGTTTTTAAGAAAAGAAGAAGGGGTGGGGGGAATCCAACAGTGAATTCTCCATGCACAAATATAACATGGATTTTAAGGGGTGATGTACTTGCGCAAATGAGAGAATAATCACACTTAAGTGCAGTTGTTATGAAAATGAGTTAGAGGCGAAAGAAGAGATGACGAGGAAAAAATAAAACATATACTGGAAGGAGAAGAAAGGTATCTGTGTGAAGGCAATAACCACGGCACTGAGAACCAGACCAGAAGTTCTCAAAATGGTGCTCACGGAGAACACATGAGGCAGTAGATAGTCGACTGTGCAACAAATTATAGTGCCATACAACTTACCCACGTTTGGTGCTTGAAATCCTTGTGCCCTGTGTCACCCGTGGCTTTGGAAGTTGCCCGGGAGATCCGCTGACACACTGTACATTGGTAGTGTCATCTGTTCCTCGTCTCCTGGGACAGCTGCCTGTGCAGTATTGGCAGTGAACACACTCAGGTGGAGCAGTGCCTGCTCCTGTCCCTGGGGGAAGCGATGGCCATGCAGGCCTTTTCCAGGTCTTCTGAGAATCTTCTGGGATAAAAGGGAGAAATACTGGTGAAACATGGTCAAAAGTGTGAGAGCAGTGTCTTAAATTCACTGTAGGTACCTCCACACACAAAGGCAGTAGCATTGTATTGGAAAGATAGCGCAGTTTATAGAAAGTCGTAGCAGCCATGCTTCTCCACTCCTCAGAAAGCTTCACGCAGGCGCAGTGCTTCTCACCTTCAGGGCTTACGGCACCTAAGAACGAGCAAAATGTGACTGAAACATCAAGCAGTGACAGAAAATAGACGAGGAAGAGGTTGAAGACTCCCTGTATTCAGTGAATTCACTGACCCAGCGGTGCTGGGTGAGGAGAGCGGAGCAGCTTGGGCAGGGCCTGCTCCCGCTCTCGGCGAAGGCCCCGCAAGGTCTGGCTGTGAGCCGAGGCAGGATGCAGGCCCCTCGTGTTCCCCGGGCCTAGCACAGTTGACACGATCACTGTGTAACCAGACCAGATCCCCGCTAACCCCACGTTGTTTGTAAAGCAGTGCAAATAAATGTGTTGTTGGTGATAATATGTGTTGTTGGTAATATGATGAAAACTGGCCAGCAGAAATGGTTAATAGTAATCTGGCAACCAGTGCTAACACTCAGCTCACAACCTTAGGCACATTTGATTTTGAGGATTTTAGCTAATAAATACTTCACAAGTTGTATTTACAAGCAATAAACAATTCATAAATAAGCAACTTCTTGGGTTTGCTTTTGTTGAACTGTGTAACTTCCCTGCTTGTACCCTGAATTGTATTGCACCCTGAATTGTGGCGATTGCCATTGTGCAGGGGTGGGTTACTTTTGCTTTTTTTTTTTTTTTTTTTTTTTCCCTTTTGCTTTCTTCATTTTATTTTTCTCACATGTAACTGGAAAACGATAGCTCAACATTTTCTGTTTGCACACTGTGTCCTCTCTGCCTACCTGAAGGTCCTAAGCTATCCTTGAAAACAGCTCTCACCAGCAATTATCCCTGAACTAAGGGTGAAAGTTATTTAAACTGCCAGTGTTAAAAGGACAAAACCGATAACCGGTTCTGTGCTGTTTCAAAAGCTGTTATCTCAAATGCCGGATGCTTCTTCTGACAGTGGTGAAAACAGTTTTCTCCCTGTTATGACAGCAGGTTTCAGCTCAGGGTGAAAGGGAACCTTTCCGACCACAGGCTAATATCCCAGCCCTGGAAGAACATAAAACAAAATCGAACAGCAAGCTAACTACATTTATTTGAGAGAGCAAAAGACAGCACAGCTGATCTGCTTGGATTGGGCTCTGTCCAGCATTTCAAACATTCCCACATTTCCAGGACTCAGAGCAATGCAGCACAGGAGCAACACATGGATGCTGGCTCTGGGGAGGCAGTGAAAGGCTGCCTATCTCCTAGCAAAAGGAGCTGCACCATTTCCCTTTCCGCCTGTGGTTAGCCTCCTTACCATGGGCCAACAAGTGCACAGGAAAAAAGAGTTTGTACACTTACCCATTGCCTGGGATGCAAAGAAAGCTTTATTTTTAAGCAAGGAAAGAGTCGGTAACACTCTGGGAGCTGGTTATCTCTAGGGTGCACTTTCAGGAAATGTTTATGCTTTTTTTCCAAGCAGTATAAAAAAAAATGTGTTAGGAAACCAGCGTAACACTGATCCAGAGAGTTTGTAAAGGGGGAGATCCGCAAGTTGTTTGCTTTCACCTCTGTTTCAGTGTCCTTCCTGTTTCTTAAGGGTTCTTCATAAACATCTGTAAATTCTCACAGAAATAAATCATATTATTCTTTCCAGAGAGATGTTTTTTTGTACTTTAGATAACACTGTGTTGTGAAAAATGTGACAACAATGTGTCAAACATTAACACATTTTCCCTTAGATGCCCAATAGGTAGTTAAAGAAACAGCCTTTTACTATTTTGTCAGTCAACAAAACAAATCTAGGTTTTTCACACAAGTGCCAACAAATACCGGGTTTGCCACGAGTCAAAGAAATAGTAGAAAACTGGTAAAAAGTCTAAAGATTCACTTCCTAACCATTGCATATTTCTTTAGTGAACTTCCCTTAGAGATGCTGCTAGAAGACAAGATGTGACATGAAGTTTCAGGGAACACTGGAGGTTTTTAGATTTCTGATTTGAAGCCTTTTTACAGAGTTTACATTTTATTATTATTAAATTTACATTTGCAAGGGACAGGGAAGGACAGCAATTGAAAAGCAAACTTATTATGGAAACTGTTTCCAGTATTATCTGTGCAGTATAAACAACCCTTCTTGTACCAGATTTTACAAGTACGACTTAAAATTCTTTAGAATCATGCTTGTGCTAAATTGACAGCATTCCTCTGATTTTGACCATATTGGTCACTAGTTTTGCAGACTTAGCAAGAAGGAGAACTGCTTACTTTAGCACCAGCACTTCCACTAAACAGCAAACCTTCTCAATTTTGGCTTCAGTGCATTGTATATGCCAAGTTCATATTTCAATCCAGAATGAACATTTGCATCAGTCCAGAGTCAGCTCTTGCTGGCAGGGAGGAGCCCTGTCAAAGCTTTCGATCAAATGGTCACCCCCCAGATGTATTTGTCTTTGTCACTGTCACCCACAGACACTTCCTCTGAAAGCCAATGGCCTGGCAGTGACACAGCTGACTGCTGAGCAGGGTATATCATTCAAGCATTAAGATGGCGCTTGACTGGCAGAGCCCCTAGAATCACCACTGTTTTTAAGCAACTCTTTCAATACTTCATATTGATTCTGGACCTAGCCCAAAACCCACTGAAATCGATGGGGATAGGCTCTGATGGGGTCTGATGACAAATGATGGAAGTGATGGATTTGATACAACTATCTGAAATCACATAACCCTCCTGAGGGCTGACTTTTTTTTTCTTTTTTTTTTTTCTCTTTTTTTTTTTCTTTTTTTTTTAAAAAAAATTGTTCTCCATTTTCTTCGTGATTTTCTTCTTTGTCACCTGCTGCTGTGTCTCTCGCCACCCCATCCCCAGCTCCAGAGCCCTGCACGTCTGTGGTCATAGGCAAGTTTGGGATGGAGGAGGTTGATGCTGAGGGACTGGAAAGATGCAGTGAGAGTAGGGGTGAGGTTTGCCAGCTGCATTGCTGGTCTGTATTGTAAACGATCCTAGCATGGCACCCTGACATAGCCTTTTGGGAGCATCGAGAGCCTTCCTGCGCTCAGGACACATTTTCTTCAAACTGGGTCTGCCTGGGACATATGGGTGAGGTCTACCCTGCCTAGCAGCTGCATGTGATGAGAACTTCCAGTGCTAATCCACCAGACACAACTAATAAACGCTGCTAATATCTTTAGAACACAGCAAAATTCAGTACCTCAGAATGGCCTCTGTTGGGCCCTCTTCATGCAATACCACAAGGTTTATGGGGCTGTATTTTTCTGGGGGGTGTTTGCATTTTGGGCTCACAAGAGTCTCTGCAACCAAGGCAGATTTTTTTTCTGTTCTGTTTTGCTTTTCTTGTCTTAACTACCAAGCTGTGTATTTTAGATTCAGAAAGTAGAAAGCTCCGGCTCGTACTTCAAACGATTATCATACATCTGATGCTAAAACACATTCTTTTACACTCTGTGTTAACCTCTTATAAACAAACAACAACAACCACAACAAAAACAGCAACTATCTGGGCTGTGTGGGTTCTTCCTCTGTCCTCTTAGCTTGGTTCAAGTAACAAAGTGACTACAACGGCCCTCCTTCCATTCAGCTAGCAACTTCCAGATGACCTTATAAAAACTTTGTCAGCACTTTACTGTTGCACAATTCCTGTAAAAGACAAATGCAATATTGAACTAAACAGATTTCTTTTTCCTTCTCAGGTGCAAATGCCAAAGGGCACGCTCAGACAAACTATTTTGCATAATTTCATTGACTGTTTCAGTAAAAGCTTTCATAAAGAATCATGGTATCTGCTGAGCTACCTTGCCTCAAACATCAGCTGTATGCTTTTCAAGCATTTAAGTTGCTGCTTCTGTAAAATCTCTGTCTTTATCCAGACTGATAAGGCCTCTTTATAGCAACTGCTATTGATTCCAGTCTGCCAAAGGTGGCACCGGCAGCAGCGTTAGGCCACTATGACACAACCTATCTTTCCTATTTGTTAGCAGCTATCTGCAGACAGTCATATCCTCACAGTTCAGCCAGGGAACAGAATATATGAGCTCTCCTCACCCACTCCAGCACAAAATCAGCTGAGTTACTTGACACAGCCACGGCGTCAGTTTCAATTAGATCAGCTGACTTCTGCAAAGCTGTTGATGAGGAGCACTCAAGTGATTTGTTCCACTAGCTGAACTGTACGGGTAATTTCTGGCAGAGGAGGAACAAGCAGCTGTGGATAGCTCTGTCTTAAGCTACCTACATCTCTCCAGCAACGACTGTCAGTTCACAGCTTTAGTATAGGAAATGCTTAAATTGCTGTCGGGAGTTAAAACACAGTACCATTATTCTCAGGAGTACATGACAGTATCATGGTTTACCAGAGGTTTCCAGAGCCTTCCCTACCATACCTGGTAGGTTCATCTCATTTTCTCTGCAGCTTGTGAAAGAGAACAGCACATGCAGATTTCCACATTTGCTATGCCCCCGAACTTGTGAATTCACTGGCCTTTTGAACTGATTTGTTAGTTACTGAAAGTTCAGAACAAATAAAAACTAGAGAAAAAAAAAGAAAAAGAAAAAGAAAAAGAAAAAAAAAAGAGGAAGAAAAACATTTTCCACCTTTGTAAGATTCTTAGAAGTTAATTACCAGTTGAAATTTAAAATTAGGAAGAAGAAGGGCAAATAGCCTATTGTTCTTATTGAACCATATACAAAGACTGAATTTTATTATGATACAAAAGGAAAGAATTTGTCATCATTAACTGTAATGTTTTGGGGAAGGAGGTTAGATAGGAGACTTAGTATCATTAGATGTTTTTATCTAAAGATTTCCTGCCTCGAGTAATTGTTCTGAAGAAGTAAACACACAGAGATTATGCGATTTATTCTCTTTAATGAAGTTCTATGATATGTGTTTTTTTGTAAGCTCATTTGAAGAATTTTAACAGAATCTCTGGGTTTTTATTTATGTATTTATTTTGCAGATGTTTTGCAAAACTGTGACCAAATAATATGTTTAATGTTCATAGTGCTGCTGCCATCTTAGTCCTTTGAAATCAAATGAGGCCCCTGGTTATGTGATTCCTTTCCATATTTACCAGTGGCACAACACAACACAACACTGACACAACAAACATGGTTACAAATATATTTTTCTGTGATGTTAACTAACAGCAGCTCCATCCAACAATTCTTATCAGAAAAGTCAATTTTCATTTTTTTTTTTTTTCATTTTTCAACCAAATTCTATTAAATTTGAATTCTTAAAATAGAACCATGGAATCATCAAGGTTTGAAAAGACCTTTAAGATCATCTGGTCCAACCATGACCCTCCTACCAATGTCACCCACTAAACCATGTCCCTAAGCACCACGTCCAACCTTTCTTTGAACACCCCCAGGGACGGTGACACCACCACCTCCCTGGGCAACCCGTCCCAATGCCTGACTGCTCTTTCTGAGAAGAAATGCCTCCTAATTTCCAACCTAAACCTCCCCTGGCACAAGTTGAGGCCATCCTCTCTAGTCCTATCAGTAGTTACCTGTGAGAAGAGGCTGACCCCCAGCTCCCCACACCTTCCTTTCAGGTAGTTGTACAGAGCAATGAGGTCTCCCCTGAGCCTTCTCTTCTCCAGCCCCAGTTCCCTCAGCCAGTCCCCATGGGACTTGTGGTCCAGGCCCTTCACCAGCTTCATAGCCCTTCTCTGGGCACGCTCCAGAGCCTCGATGTCCTTCCTGTAGTGAGGGGCCCAAAACTGAACACAGTACTCGAGGTGCGGCCTCACCAGAGCTGAGTACAGGATGATCACCTCCCTGGTCCTGCTGGCTACACTATTCCTGATACAAGCCAGGATGCCGTTGGCCTTCTTGGCCACCTGGGCACACTGCTGGCTCATGTTCAGGCGAGCAACAATCAGCACCCCCAGATCCTTTTCCTCTGCACAACTTTCCAGCCACTCCCCCAAGCCTGTAGAATTGCATGGGGTTGTTGTGGCCAGATGCAGGACCCAGCACTTAGCCATGTTGAACCTCATCCCATTGCCCTTCCTGCCCTCCGGCCAGTTCCCCCCAGCTTGGTGTCATCTGCAAACTTACTGGGGGTGTACTCAATTCCCTCATCCAAGTAATCAATAAAGATTAAAGAGGATGGGCCCCAACACTGACCCCTGGGGAACACCACTGGTGACCAGTTACCAGCTGGATTTCACTCCATTCACCACCATTCTCTGGGCCTGGCCGGCCAGACAATTTTTAACCCAGCTGTGTACGGTTTTTAACTCAGAGTGTACCTGTCCAAGCCACGGGCTGCCAGCTTCTCCAGCTGAGGTTAATGGGGTTCTTCTCTGTGAAAATTTGATAGAATCATTTTGCTATGTGGAACACAGGGAAAATGGTATTAGGAAAATTAGGATTTCTTTTTCTTTGGAAAGTTCTAGTTGTCTCCCCATCCTGTGGCCTAAGGGCTTAAATTCGCCTGGAGATTAGTCTTTGTGTCACAGATGGGCCTTCTGCTTTCTACGTTAAAAAAAAAAAAAGAGCCAAATCTCACTGAGTATGAAGGTTTCTCTGGCTGCCCCCAGGCCTGCCACCAGCACGTGTGCCAGCTCTACAGCCCGCTCCTCTCAGGCCTTATAACAGCTCTGGCAGGGATCCTGTCCAGCACCCCAGTATACAGCCCCCGTCTCTTCCAAATAGTGCAGCCGAGTAGCAGAGACTCTTTCCTTCAACATTTGGAATGTGTGTGTTTTCAGCTCCTATGGGAAACCATGAAGAAATTTCTGTAGGTACCCTTCCCATCAGTTGAACTGACAAAAGTGCTTTTATCTTTCTCTTTTTATCTGGTAGTACAAAATTCTATTTTTGAATGCAATTTTAAAGAGTTTTTCCAAACAGATTTATCCTCATATCCTTTAATAAGATGTTTCTCTAAAGGATTCTTATCAGAACTTCATATCTGTTCTTGTATGGCAAGCATGGCCTATTAGAAATTAATTTAAAACTCATTTTCCTGATTGGAGCAGCATTTTAGCAACTATTTATGGTGCAAGTAGCATTCTATCACCATTGAATAGGCTGATTACAGAATTTGGGATGTTCACAACTGGAAAAAAATCACTAATGCTGTAAGGTATGCATTGCTGATGGTCTCAAAACTTGTCTGCCCCAACCAATTGCCCTCCAGAAATCTCTCTGATTAAAGACCACAACATTTGGCCAAGTTCTTTCTGTACACACAGAGGCTTTTTCTGCTGAGGAGATAATCTGTCTTGTGAGAGACTAAATAATGAGAGTTTCACAATCATTATCTGTATTTCTTGCTGTTCTTTGTTCTTGTGGTATTAATACTTTCCAATATCATCTGATAATTTACTTTCCTCAGCTTCCCCTGCTCACTGTGAGATCTGAGTACCTTGCAGGGTCTTTCAATCTCAATTTTCTGATCTGTTTTTCAGCATGCTTCTTTGCTTTTGGTATGGTTAACCTCTGGTCAATAAATTAAATCTACTTTTGTTTTCTACCTTAAGTGTAGAATCTGATCCTCTACCAGTGATTTGACCTTTGGTGTTCTGCAGAGCAAAATGAGACTAGTTTTTACTGTCTTTATGATGACATTACTTCTCACCTGTAACTCTCAGCAGAGTTTAGCAGCGTGAAAAGTGAGGGGAAGTAATCTGCCATTTTCCTTCTCACTAGAAGATTTAAATACTGTTTGCTCTTCTGAAGAGTCACGGTGGAACTGCTGGTAAGGACTCTGTAATGATTTGCCAATGATTTTTCAAATGCTTCCATCTTCTTCAAATTTTCCTTGAATGCTTTTTTCTTTTTCTACACTTAAATATGTGGAAAACTGAAGAAAAGAAAAACCACAACACTTTTTATAACTTAGGAAAGTATTTGTTTTCTAGTATGCTACTCACTTGAAAATAAATTATTGCTAAATTTAAAAAATAAAAATAAACGTACCCTTTTGCTAGAAATCAGTGTGATACAGCTCAGCACAAAGAACTTTCTTTTTCTCCTATAAATTTATACGTATCTTAGGGGGATAACGCTAGAATATGAATTCCTTAACCATTTTTCAGCTGATTCTGCAAGAAATATATGAGGGCTTATGCAATGCAATACACAGAAACCGATGCCTTCTGGAGATTCCTAGTCTCACTGAAACAATATGAGCAGTGAAGGTTTAATGCTCAGCATACAAATGCTTGCTGGCCTGGCAATGAAATTCAGTGACTACTCGCACTGCCATTTACGCTCCTGCTCCAACGTGTCTGTGTCTGCACTACTCCATGAGAGTGGACTGCATGGGAGAAACTTGCACAAGGGTGGCAAAAGAAGCTGTACAGCGAAAGCTATACATCATTCCTCCCCTTTGAAGAGCATAGGGCTCTCTGCTCCAATTTGCCTCCTTCCTTGTTCTCAAAGGCATCTTAGAGAAGAGGGAACATTTATTCCATGTCTTTCTGAACAATGAGCAATCCCTTCTATTATCTGTTTAGTACTTACCAGATAAGTACTTATCTGTAAGATACCAGACGGTGTGTTTTGGGACAGCTACTCTCATCTTTTGCATCTGGGCACATGTAATGGTGGTTCCAAGCACAAACGTTCTCAAGATAAAAACAATTGCTTGTGCCGTGTCTTGAGATTACGTTTGCAGGATCCAAAGTAATGCAGTTCCCTGATCTCTGAGGTAAGACTGCTTTGGAAAAATACAATACTTTGAGTTGTTTTGTTAATAGCATCCAAGCACGCAGGTGGGATGTAGCTCTCCTCCTACAAAGCAAAAATACACGAGTGATTAATAAAGGGTCTAGAATTCAGGGGATTATTCTGCCTGTGACTTAAGCCTGAGGAGGATCATTATCACCAGCCAGCAGAGGATCTAAAAATAACCCATGGAGCTGAGTTTAAAGCATTAGTTTAGCCTTTCAGTAAAATTCAGTGCATTCTGTTAGTGTGGTTAGAGGCAAGTATTATCTTAAAGCAACTTATTGTTTTCTTCACAGTGGCAAGGAAATAAGCATTTCTTATTACCGGGATGACTGACGTTATTTCAGCCCATCCCTAAAACTTGTGGCAGAACAGGAAGAAAGAATGAGGCAAAGCTGCAATTCCCCAGCAAGCATTTTTTCTCAGAAATGTGAAGGAGTGGATGTATTAATTCTGAAAAGCCTGACTAAAAGTTCCAGAAATCGATTCACACTGCCCGTTCATGGGCAGGAAGAGCAGAAACAGCAGTACTGCTGAGACCTGCCAGCTCGTTTCCAAGCTGCCTGGTGTTAGTACAGGGAGAAGGTCTCGTGCTCCAAGTCACCCAGCTACAGCCCCAAGGTTGCTAACAGAATTGTAGGGTAGGACAGGACTGGGATTTTCATGAAGTGGTTATTTGCCTGCAGAGAACTAACAAAGCTAACTACCAGCTAGTTTTGAATGGGGGATTCAACAACCCTTAGGTGGTAACAACTTTTTGTCACTGAAGTCTTCAGCCAAACTGGAGGCTTCTGTAAAGGGTGTGCACGTATTCTATTTGGCCAAATATTTTGCATCTCCTTCAGCTAGTTGGTTAGCATATAATGTAATTGCTTGTGAGCTTTATCAGATGGTAGAGTTACACTGTTAATCTCTGTGCATTCAACCCCATGCCTGGTAATACAGGTCCTTACATTGTTAGTGAAAAATGTTTCCTGCCTGCCAATGAAAACATACCATATTTCTCTTGCTAAAACAGTGATATTAGCCTCAAAACTTTGACAAACGCATATGCTAAGGCAAAGCAGTCCAATACCAAGGTGCTAGGACTGCACTCATTTAAAAATAATACTTGAATAGATTAAATCTTCTGACTTAACCAATTCAATAATTTTTTACTTATTATGTCTAGAAAAATTGTTTCACTGTTCTTAAGAACACTTAAAATCTTTCTGTTTATATTACTTGTCTAGAGATAGTGAAGCAACCTGATACTTCCCTACTGCAAGCAAGATGTAAATGAAAAAAAAAAAAAAAAAAAAAAAAAAAAAAAGAGCTAAAGGAAGAGATTTAAAAACACTTTTAAAGCGTAAAAAGACATATGACTGTGCTTGGATAATAACAGTATAGTAGTCCATCCAGTATGAATGTAATTATATATATACCAGCCTATTCAATTATGGGAAGGTGCATAGGAATGAGGCTGTGCCTGAGCCCTGGAGGACTGGGGCCAAGTCAGTGAGTGACCACCCTGCTGGTTTTGTGGTCACCCCTTAGTTTCTGGTTCATCTTCCTTTCTGCTGCTCCCCAGTTATTACTTAATATTTGCTGGAGATAGATCAGGCGAATAGGAATGGAGGAATTACAGACCAGTCACTGGGACTCTGATAATGGAACAAATCATAAAGCACTCACTCTGTATTCATTCAGAGGACAATAAGGGGATCAAATCAGCCAACGTGGACTCATCCAATACAGGTCAAGCCAGGCTCTTCTGTTTCCTACATGGAACACCCCATCTACTAGATAAGGGTTAACCTGTAAGCATGGTGTAACTTCAGTTTAATTAAGACCATTGACACAGTCTTATGTGTTTAGGTGAGTGTTGAAAGCTCATGTTCAAAAGAGTTCCAAAGCTGGGTCTTGACTGTGTCAGACCTGGATGTGGGCTTATTTAATGTTTTAATTAACAACCTAAAAGCATAGGGAGTGCATTTATGTAACACTCTTTCCAAAGAAAAACAGAAGTTTCTCTGTGTTTCAAAAGAAACATAGCATGTAAGTGAGATACTCTGTTGTACTCGGAACTCGACATGACCTAATTCAGAACACAATACTTCCATATTTGAGTACCAATCTCAATCTCAAAAAGGATTAGGACAATTTGGACTGGTGAATGAGTGGTGAGAGGTTTAGAAAATAAGGGCTACAAAGGAGAGTTGAAAAACCTGTTGTATATATATATATATATATGCATATATATATATATATTTCTTTTCACAGGAAAGTGAAGATTTGGAGAAAGAAAGGTGACATCAGATCGATAAAAAGTAGTTAAAAGAGCATGGTGACCAGCTGTTATTCTCTACGCCCTCAAGAATAGAACAAGAATCAATCTTCTTTCTTTATGGCAAGGGAAAAATCCATCTCAAATATTAAGATTAACTTTCTAATTGTGTTTTAGCGTTTAGCAAAGATTATTTACAGAATCTATGGAATCTGTATTATTGGACATGCCTAAGAACAGACTACAGGTATTTGTGGCAGTTACTACAATTGGTCCCAGAGAACCGAACTGGTGGATTCAATTATACCTAGTACTACATTTCTAGGGTATCTGAGGGGCACCCATTAAGTTACCCAATTCTAGGTTATCTTAATTTAAATGTGGTATATTGTATTGCACCTTCTAGCAATGTAGTGACCCACAGGTATCATCAGCTCCAGCTACACTACGTTATTACCTTAAAATGGTCATCAAATAGTTTCCTAGGTAAGGAAGTTTAATGCATAATTGATAAATATCTTGCACTCTAGTGATGGATATATACTAACATGCATTTTCCACAGTCTGACTGAGAAACTCTTACCACAGTTGTAAACCTATTCACCTCACTGCCTAAAAACACAGGAGAGAAAATACATTTTAAAAGTGGCCAGCACTAAGTGGAGTGAACTGCACACATTCAGTGTTTCATAATCTGAAGGACCAGTTGTATTTACTGTTATTGCAATTACAAGACAGAAACATATTCCCAGAAGTGTTCCCTGGAATAGAGCAGGGCCTGTTAATACAGCAGGAAGATGGCCAATCCAAATTCAGGGCAAAAGAAGTTGGGCAATGACCCAAATATATTTTTCCTGAGCTGTGAATTAGTGAACAAGAAATGAGCATTTTGGTTGAGATCAGCTCTCACACGGAGTGCTTTATTTGCCTTATCCCCAGCCTGTCCTGATTTTAATTGTATGTCAAAGTTATTTTTTATCCTTGAAAATTAATGAAAATAATTTAATTTCTCATGCAGAGATAAAAATGTGTACAACTTTTACAGCAACTAATATATATATGCCAATGATTTATTTAAAAGCTCATAAAATTAATGGTTTTGTTCTAATAAACAGCAAAGAACAAGACATAAAGCCCTTGAGACCCCATATGCCCTGGCTGCACAGAACTGCACAGATGGAGGCAAGCCTCACATAAATTTCTGCAATCTGAAAGCTGTAGTAAACCTTAGGCTTAACTACAGTCTGCAAGATGGGAGAGGTTTGCAGGCATATGCAGCATCAAGGAATATAATTCTGCTACCCACAAGCTCCAAAGAAACAGATTCAAAATGCAGAAGGCATTAGGGCAGGCAATTTGAGAATCAACCTCTTCATGCAGCTGTCTTGGCTTATTACCCACAATCATCTCTGTTACCCCACTTTGATCATCACAGTTTTCAGAAGTGACTCAAGTTTGTGCCTGAGACATCATCAGTCTGAAAAGCGATCACTTTGCTCATTGTTTCCCACCTCTCCCAAAATCTTGTGTGTCCTATGATAGGGAAGTTGTTAGCTCTGCCAGCTTATGCCTTTTTGGTGTCTTCTCTCATCTTTTTATACCAGCCAAATACAACTGCTGTTGAAAACAATTCCAAGACTTTCTTCGCTGTGGAGGAGATGATCTGTCCACAAACTTGTTATGAAATTAGATTTTGCTTAACATTTTGAGTAGTGAGTGCATTATAGGAATTATTTCAGTTCTTTAAACTTTTTAAAAATATAAAGTATTCTGCAAGCATTAAAAATCTGTATGTATGGCAATCCAACCATTCCCAAGCTAATTCTTGCACAGCATTGAAAGGCCTATAAAGAAAACATTTTTAAGCAGCACAAATTCAGATAAACTCAGGTCTCCTTTTTGTACTTTGCTCACATGCCTGCAAGTGCTTGCCTTCCTAAGCAATTCCCACTCCTCATGTCCATGTAATTCCTTGCAAGTGAAGATCTTCGCCTGAGTGTGGTATTAGCAGAACAGAGGGAGCTAAATCCTGCCAGCTTTGAATAGAAAGGAGAAGCAGCTTTGTACTTGGGGCCTGGTAGGAAGTCAGAAAAAAGACGAGAAATGGAATCCAAAATGATCTCTTGCACAATAAATAGATAAAGACAGGGGAAAAAAAAGTAAGGAGTTTAGTTCTTGAAATGAACTAAGAGAAAGTGACTATTCATTTCAGTAATTCCAAATTTAACAGAGCATTTTTCTTTAAAGTCAGTCATCAGCAAACACAGGTGTGATCCATTTGCAGTCTCCATGTCCTACAACAGGTGATTACAAAGGAATCAGTCTTGTGCAGATACAGATTTTAGTAGGCTTTAAAGCAGATTTTGTGCTCCAGACTTCTCCAGACAAGACTCAAACATATTCCTTTAACACCTGAAGTGAAAATAAATCTTTTCTGCCACATACAATGGTCTCACAATTAAGCAAAGCTATGTTTTGTTGTCCCTATAGATATAAAGTGTTGTTTATTGCCATACATAACCACTGAGGACAGAAGTACTTTATCAATTAAAAAATAGCATTTTGAAGCTAAACTCATTGGACTGTCTCTGCATGCTGTGACGTTCAAATGAAAGATTTCTGGAAGTATAATTCATTGCAAGTAGACCATTGATACAGAAAGAAAGTACCTGGTGATTTTCTGTTTTTGCCATTTTCATGGTGAACAAAATATTTAGGGTGAGAAGAGAGACTTACTAAAGATAAGTTACTGCAACAAAAAAACACATCTGCCTTTCAGTACGTCAACACAGCTTAGGTGTTTGGTTGGAGTTTTTTTTTTTTTTTTTTTTTTGCTTATTTTTTGTGTTTGTTTGTTGTGGGGTTGTTTAATTTTGTTGTGTTTTGTTTTGTTTTGTTTTGAGGACCCTATAAAAGGAAGCTCTCAAAAGTTTTTCTCTACTATTTGGATTTTAGAAGGAAAAGCTGACAGCTGTTGCCCTGTAAAAGCTTCAGCAACCAGATGACCTAAAGTTTCACAAACAGAAGTTTTATACAAAGATCACTTCATACCATAGCCAGTGCAGAAAAGCTTATGATGTTGGTATGCATTTTGTAGGGAATAGAATTGCTGCCATTACATTCAGAGGAATATATTTCCAGTTCTCAAATGGTGATATGTAAAGTGATTTTTCTAACAGCAGTTATTAAATCAGGGAAACGTACAGGCTCTATTTGTTGCCTCTCAGCTGGCTGCAAAACTTCTCTGTTTTTATCCTCACTCAACACACTGGAATACCTGACAGTTAACACCCTGAGTGAACGCTGGCAGAATGATTCTATCAGGGCAATTTTCTCCTGCCTGTCTAAATGCCATCCAGCTACACTATCTCTGCATCTCTGAACAGCAACAGAATGGTAACTAGTAGTCTAGCCTGCATTTTTTAAATGTTCAGAAGAGATGGAAGGTGTTTGAATATGATTTTAGTTTGCAAATACACTCTATATTTTTACATTTGAAAGGAGCCATGTACTGAAACAACAACAACAAAACACTTTTGAGTGGTCTGATGGAAACCGCCACTTAAAATGTATTCAAGCACTCTGGAGAGCTTATAAAATAGTATGACACCAGAATTTTCATGCAATTTCCAAACTGATCATTGGAACCTTGTTCTTGTTATCAGATTTAACTGGAAGCAGCCCACACCTTCTTGAATCTTTCACTATCAAAAAAGAACATTGCACATTCCACCCAGGGAACATGATGCTGTACAACTTCCCTTTACCTACAGCTGACAGATATCCTGCTCAGATGCAAATGTTGAACCAGATGCCATCAGCATTTTCCCAACGTACCAGTCAGAAGATGGCTATCACATATACTCTCTCTAGGACATATGATTCTATTCCATCTTCTTCCTCATGTTCTCTATTTGTGTTTTTTCTTGCTTCCTTCTCCTAAGGAAGTGTCCAAGCCTGACAGAAGTCAGAACTAACCATGTACTAACCTTTTTGGAATCTAAAAATCAACTTACAGCAATGGATTCTAGTATGGTTGCTGTCTCAAAGTCCTTAATATGGATAATACAAAATATCATAGAACACAGAACACAGAACATAGATAAAGCTGGAAAAAAAACTTCTGTTCCAGTTTTCTATGATTCAAGAATGGATTAAATGCAAGCACCATTGACAGTAGCTGTTTTTTTCTTCACTTATTATAGCCTTTGACAGATTTCTTTCCATTTTTGTAAATTCTTCTCCTGTGTTTCAATTAATAATAATAATAATAATAATAGAACTGAGTTTGACCAAGAAAAGAAAAGAAAAGAAAAGAAAAGAAAAGAAAAGAAAAGAA
>NC_048896.1:63134917-63209695 GCF_011077185.1 Oxyura jamaicensis
GAAAAGAAAAGAAAAGAAAAGAAAAGAAAAGAAAAGAAAAGAAATTACCATAACAAATTCCTCCCCTTCCTAGCAAGGACATGTGATACCAGCTCAAAGGCTGTCAGATAGAATTGTTCTTTTAAAACCTCTGCATAATTATATATGTATATAATATATATATATTTAAAACATATATATATACATTTTTTTTTAAAGAATATGAGAAAGAGAAAGGAGGAAAGGAGGACAGGACAGAGAGGAAAGGAAGTATCAAGACTAACATAAATGTTTGAGTTGCACTTTTCATCTTCCTAAAAATAAAACATTTAGGAATAGATACCAAGTGTTTGGAAAGTGAGCTCTGGACCCAAATAATTCCCATAGTGTTTCAGTTCTGGCTTTAATTCTGTCAATGTTTCAAGATTTCAGAATATGATTTATTAGTAAAAAGGACCAAGGCACAATTGTAAATTGAGTGTTAACTGTTATATATTATAAGTAGTAGTTCTGTTATGATATCACATAAAATCCGCATTAAAATACAGTGACTTTGGCGCTTCTTTATTTCATAAAATTCTAGAATTCTTCCATCTCCATTTTTTTGCTGATGAAAAGTTATATTCTCTGTCACAGTAAGACAGAGATTGTAAGATTTACCATTTCTTTAAGAGCTTCCACTTAGTCACTACAGTGCACCACCAAACTTCAGGGACCAAATATAGGTGGCTAAATTGGAAAGCTCCTCTTAGATTCCCTAAAGTGGACATCTAGAGTGAGTGTTTGGAGGAGACTCCTTCTTTCGCTGATACATAAAGAAGCTAGGAAGACAGTCTCTTAATTCCTTAAAGTGGATACCAGAAGCTAGTGTAACAGTCTCCTTTGCTTCTCTTACTGCTTACTGCAGGATGTCCACCCAAGCTCCGAAGTAATTTAATAATTATGATGAAAGAGACTTGGAGGCAGATGGATTCTAAAGGCTTTTTGTATTTATTAATGTGATAGCTTTATAATTTCTGCCCTGGAAAAATGATGTGCACAGATCAGCTGTACAGTGCTGCGTTACTGCATGGAGGTGCTGTAGTCACTACACCACAGTGACGGTGTTCAGCAGGGGACCAGCCATGGAAAATGAATTATTTGGACAAAGGTTTAATATTCTGCAACAGCTTCCTAACAAAGGAGGAGAGAGAAGTGGGTAAAACACCTAACTACTTTCAAGACAGCTCCCTGTAAATTTAGGGAGAGGATTGTGTCGCACCAACTGGCAGGCAGGCAACCACACTAGATGCCCTGCCTTGCGCTTTCCCTAAGGGCATGGACCTGCCACAAAGAAGACAGTGGAGAATGACATAATTCTGAGATATGTACCTAACCCAGCCCTGCCTTCACCTGCAAAAACATTTATATGGATTTTTTATTTCTTAATGCTGGGTTAATTCTGAGAAGAGGTTTTATGGAAGTGAACTAAGTAGGTTTGTGGCATTGTACTTCCTGAATGATAATAGAGACAAGTGATCACTGAATTTTGTCTCATTTTTTACAGGGCAATTTAGAAGAGCAGCCTCCTCGCCCGATCTTGTTCTAGCAAAGCAGGCTCGAAATGTGACTTAAATAAAATAACTCACTGGCATCACTTTTCCCTTTATGATTTCCGAAGAGTTCTTTTTCTTCTCATACAGTCTCATTAATAAATTATTGTTATTCTGAGGTCATCTGTAAACCAGACTGCAGCACTGAAACCACAAGGTTACACAGAATAATATGCTTTAACACAAATCTTGTAATTTAAATATATGGAAGTTCAGAAGGACATATACACTTACTTTTAATATCAAATTTGAGTTTGGAACAATGCCCTCCTCCTGTCACTTTTAATAGGAACATGGAATCTGCCATGCTACATTAAGCCAATGATCCATCAAGCCCAATATTCTCCACTCTGCTTGGCAAATGCAAGATGCTTCAAAGGAAGGCAAAGTGCCCATCGTGCACTTGGCCAATTTTTCAATTTGAGTAGGCCATTGTGCAAAAGCCACTCCATTCTTCACGTCAAGTCCTTGTCCCATATGGCTACAGATGTTAAAGTAATCAAGTGACATGAATGACCCAATGTACCATTTTCATAGTATTTAAGGTTACATTTATGCTCTGATCTGGTCTGTTTCTCTTGAACTGTCAACTGGTTTTGTCTCCAGTGCTCCTCACATTCATTCTCATTACATCTCCACTTTCTACTACACCTCAATGGAGCAGCTAAGCAAATCAAGTGTATTCACAAGTCCTTACAAATGTACATCTACTAAAAAGTCAGTTATGATTTGTAAATAGCAATTAAGGGACATTTCTATTAGCTACTCGGCATTACAAACCATTATGCACTAATCAGAGCGTTACAGAGGTGCCCCACTGAAGTTCCTTCATTTGAATTGTATTCTAATGTTGGACATGATTATCTTTTCATTTCTGAGGTGAGAAAAGGCTCATTATTTCACATTTATCACCTGTGCTAGTACATTGCTGGCTAAGGGACATGTTGTGTTGTGAGATACTAGAAAACACAAAATGTTTTCATTATTTCTTTTGTTATATTTTGCTTATTTCTCTATTTATCAATTTATAAACATAATTTTTTTTTTCTGTTATTGTTCTCTGCTGTTTACCTTCAAGATTTAATTTACTGTTTTGTGGCCTGTGATCTATTTTGCAGTGTTTTCACTTTTCTTTTCCTCTCGCTGTCTTGGACTTTGGTTATAACTTAGGAATCGGGGTTTGTCAAGCCATCTCAGACATGTTGGTTAGGTCTACTCTCCTACAACAAGAGTATCTTATATTGTGGGCAACACAAAGGTATCAGAAGTCCATAAGCAGCACTCTAGTGAGCGGCACATTTTATATCTATATATAGATTATCTGAAACAAATTGAATCAATATAATTTATAACCTGTACTGTTGTGCTCTGACTCCCTGCAACAGAGGAAAGTGGTCGCTATGACATGATCACAGTATATGCATTTAAAAAGCAGAAGCAAAAATCTTTCAAGATTAACTACATGAAAAGAGACAACAAATAGAAATATTAACAGATTATTTTTTTTTCTCATCTAGGCTAATTGGGGGTATAGCTTCTCTTGTTTAACGCTGCGTGACAGAGTATTTGAGGGATCTGATAACTAAGGGAGATTAAAAATATAGAGGAGACAAATGAAGAAAAGGTTTATACAATACATGGAGTGGCTGAGAACACAGAAGAGAACAATCACAGCTTTGACTGAAGGCCAGCTAAACAATACATCAAATGTAGCAAGGACTGATCAAAATGCCCAGGTAACATTTCCCTTAACACCTCCCTTCCCAGTTTGCAACAAAACTTACAACAATGTCAGGTATTTGCTGCCAGGGCTTTGCTGCTGATGTGAGCTTCAAATGCCTGGGCTACTAATAGTTGTCACTCTGCTGCGTGGGGATGGCAGGGTAGGGGGGAAGAGGAAAGACAGGTAAAGTAAAGGAATGTAAGGAGGAAACTTACTTGGGTATGGGAAGCTTTATTTGATTTTCTACGCAAAATTTCCCCCTTGCTTTTCTCCTTCAAAGTTCCTGCAAAAATCAAAGACATCCTCGTGCCATTTATCTGGATATCATTTGTGGTTTTCACAAAACTGAATGCTGACTATTTAATTGGCTCAGCATAATCAGACAGTGGGGAATGTAATAGGGCTACAGGGAGGCACTATTAAGGAAAGTGTCCAGCAGCCCTTTCATGATCTAATGAGCTGCGTAGTGATAATTGGGGAGGTGGTTCACAGGAAAAAAAGGAAGAAAATGCCCAGCACTGATCCTTTCTTCCCTCCATTCCATCTCAGTATCTACTTCATTTCTGTGGTGATGTCATCTCTGAAGATGACTGAACCAAATATTGCCTTCTCCGCAATTTTTTTTTTCCTGTGCACCCCACTGGTTTTGGAAAAGTCATTGTATCATCGTAGAACTTCGCTTGCGTTCACAATTATTTTACCCTCCCCTTTTTAAAATGCACAGGTTTATAATTTGGGGTAATTTTTACCTGATATAAGTATCTTCATTACAAAGTGTCAAGAAGAAAAAGCAGGTAAGTCACGAAATACTTCTATCACTCATATATGACTGAGACACCATTTCTATCAGATAGTCATACCCTGATTTGCAATCACTCCTTTCCATTTTTGAGTGTCATACAGAATGGGTAACACAACAGATTCGCTCTTATTAAAAGGTTTGCTCAAATTATCCTGAATTATGGATTATTCAGGCACTGCCTGAATCCGAAAATAGACCGTTCTAAAAGGAAATCTAATAGCTGTTTTTAAGTGAAAGTGGCTTCACTGTTAAGAAGGTTCCCCTTTGATGGTTTATGATATAATTTTGAAAATAGGAAGTGTGAGGCTCTTGAAATTATTGCATCTAATACTACAGGTTAGTTATTTTTTGAAGATTACACTTATACAAGTGTTTTTATTAATTTATTAAATTAATTTAAGCCATATTTTCCTTTCTACCAGTTTTTAAAATAACCCTGTATGTCCTTTAACATGGAATTTTTACACCCAGAATGTATATTTGCATGTGTGCTTTTAACAAGCCCTTGAAAAAGCCTTTGGATCTTCCATGGCTTTCACATCAAAGTCCAAATTACACAGATTCCCAGTTTTGCAAAATTTCTGACTTGCCAGTCATATGTTTCTGTCGAATCCTGCTTCATCTCATAAAGAAACCATTTGTATCGCTTTTTGCTCATAGACTGATATAGATGCTCAAATTCCAATTTTTCAGTGCTTGCCTCTTGCTACTAAGAAGAAACTTTATTTGAGCTCTCTAGCAGTACCAAAAACAGTCCCCTTCAGTTGAATTTAGAAGTCCTGGAGAGGGGCATTCCTAGACAAAGACTCCTTTGTTGCATTCAGTTCACACTCAACTGGTAGTGGAATGAAAAGTACTGAGGGAAGTGGAAATACCTTTACTGTGGACATACAAATGCTTTCTACACAAAAGACATTTTCTTATGTCTGCCATGCTATTGCAAAATAGTTTGCATTCTACTGCTCTTTTGCTGAATAAGCATCTCTGGTTTCATTTTGAGTTTTAATGGGAACCATAGTTACTATTTACTCCTAAAAACCAGGACATAAGGCTCCTAAAAACCAGGACATGTGCCTTTTAAAAATTAATGCAATCTGCAAGGGTCTCCTGAGATTTACTTTTTCTCCTTGATTTGTATGAGGCACCAGTCTGGTTGAATTTGGCTGTTCTAAAATCCTGGGGAAAATTCTTCAATTTTTTTTCATGAGCTTGGGTTACTGTTTTTATAAAAAGAAAAATAGGAAATTCAAACTCCATGGAAAGTGGCAGCAACATTGCCATTGATCTGAACTCACCAAAAAGATGACAACATTCTTCTAGGTTTTCTTTCCTAAATAATTCCTGAAGTTTGAAAATGAAGTCCTGAGAATACTGGCAGGGGAAATGTGGCCTCCAGCTCTCTGTGTCAGCACCTGGTCACACATGCAATGGTACACACAGACTGCTGGAAGGCAGCAGCGTTGAGGTTCTCTAACCCTACTTCTACCTTTCCAACCATCTTCCTCCCCAAAATATCTATTAATTGAATAGGACATCTACCTGTTACTGACAGCAGTAGAGTTTTGCTGATTTTCATGGGAAAAGATATTGTATCGTCACTAGATTTTGGATAAGCTTCAGGGAATAATGTGTAAGTACAGTCATATCTCTCTTTTTTCATGCTTTCCCTGTTTGTTGCTTGGAAGGCTGTTGCCAGCAAGTAAAGTCTGTTTGCACAGAAACCCATTTCTTCATTTCTATTTTTTTTTTTTTTTTCTGTTATTGAGCACTTATAAGTGGCTAGAAACTTTGGCATCTCCTCACTCCATTTTCTGAAAAGTGTCTTCTCTTACATACAAGGAGGGAAGCTGTAATTAAGGTACAGATGGGATCTTATTTCATTTTATAGCACAGAATATGTACATGGGATCCCCAACCTTGTAGGGCGCATGAACTTGGTGGGAGTTGAAGGTATTGTGTGCTATACAAAAGCAGACAGTTGGCAGCTGGTGGCTGCTTTTATCAGATGTGTATGTAGCTTCATTGTCTCTCATATGGATTCTGATTACTTCCTATTTAGCGTCTCGGAGTACATCTTACTTCTGAGATAAAATGTGCCCTCTTCATAATAAGCTTATTACCGACAGGCTTAAGACTAATCCACCAGTTGCCATCATCATCTCCTGGTCACTTGGGAGTGATGATATTCAAAGTGCTCTGTGCTTCCCCGTGCACTGAGCAGCAAACCATTTCAAGAACAAGAATTATCTGGGAGAGTTGGAAGCCTGATTTTTGCCATACCAGCTGCTGTGCTATTTTTTCACTTAGTTGCAAATGACCGGGGAGCTCTGCAGGAGGGTGTTTGCCCATTCACAGCACAGCTACACTACTTAATGGGATCCCCCTTGCAGTTAGTTGTCCGTTCCTCCACTACGGAAACAAAGAGGTTCCGACGACCCACTGGGTTGCTGTCACTCACGTGGTTAGCAGCGGTGTGTTATCGCCTGTCGCACAGCAGTTCATGGAAGGAAGGATTATATTTTCAGTCAGCACACAAAACACTCTGCGTTGTGGTTTTTGCTTCTCTTCCAACAAGAGGAATCTAATGCTTTGAGGTACATCAAGTAGTTTGTACCATATGGTATTCATCCAGGGGCTCTGATGTGATTTAAGAAAATTAGGCAGAAAACTATGACAGAATCAGGTAATCTTCCAAGCCCAACCACCGGCCATCCTGGGCAAAGGAGCTTTCAGTGGTGAAAACCGGGATGGAGGATTTTCTCCTTCGCAGGGAGCTATGCTTGTCACTCAGATTTGTCTTCTATAACAGTAAGCTGCTACTTAAGTTTCTTTCTTTTAAGGTGTCACAAGAGCAAATGTGCTCACAAATTAAAATAAATTTCAGTACCAAAAAAAAAAAAAAAATAAAGTCTACTTGTTTCTGAATCTAAAACCATTGTGAACTGTTATAGTTTGTTACATGACCCGTTTGTTACACGCTATTATTTTTATGATGTCCCGCTTCTCCTATTCTCATCCCCACAGTGACTCAGATCCTGCTCCCCCAATTAGAGAAAGATTGAATTGTGTCCAAATACATTCAGACTTAATTACTCGTACTGGACAGAAATCATTGCTAATTTGCTAAAATAGGAGCTACTCTGCACTCCATACATCCACCATGGCACTCAATCTCATTAGCTGTTTACAGAATGTATCCTGCAAAAACGGAGGGCGAGGTAAGGAGCAAGCAGAAGGGACAGCCCTTCAGCGGGAGGTCCCTTGCTGAAATATGGTAAAACACAGCAGTGGCCAGAAGGTTTCCCCAGCCGATGCCCTGCATGAGGTTGAAGCAATCACTGTAGCCCACTTCCGAAGGCAAATGTCTGTCTTCTTTATTGGTACCACCGGCATGCTGGAGGGCAAGGTCTGGAAGCCAGAGATGGATGACAGACACTGGCTCCGAACCCCACTTCTGCTGGGTTTCAGGCAGGGCTGAATGCCTAACCATGGTGTGTGCCATGACAGAGTGTTTCCTTAGAGTCGCACACAATAAATCAGTTGTTGTCAGAAGTGGTCCCTCCAGAGCAAGACAAAGTGTTAGCAGATAAAGTGGGAAGCATGGTGCTACTGCTTCCCAAACGGTGTCCTAAGGATTTCCATGAGACTTTGATTTGCGGCTGTCAATCTAGCAACTCTCCTCAGAAATCTGTCTGAAAAACAGACAGATTGTGTTCAGTTGTGATTTTCCCAGTGAGCCTTCCTTACTCACACAAAACTCAGAGGTTTTACACTGAGCAGTGATGAAGAGGAACAAAAACCAAGTATGACAGAGCCATGGCATGTGTACATGTGCCTCCCGATAACAGTCTTTCCTGAGCTTATCCCTGCAAAATGCATCATCCTAGCAAAACTCCTGAACTTTACAATTCCTGATTTAGCTTTCACGTGGGGAGCAGTCTCATGATGCCAATGCTGACAAAATTCTATGGGATCACAGCTTGTGCCTTGCCAGACCTGACTCTTATTACCTGTATCTGGGGCTAATTTGAGGCACCACTGTTCTCTTATTGTTCAATACTCAACTCAATGACCTTGAAGAGAAAGGGATGCTAGTCCCAGGCTGAGGGTCAGAACACATATCAGACTTCTTAAAATGCAGGACTGGGGTAAGGCAGACTAAGTGTATTCTCTAACTTCAAGTTGATGAGGATTCATCAGTAACAACGATCAGAAATGGCAGCCCAGCCATATCTTACACAGCATTCAAGTCAGTGGATGACTGAAATTTTGGTATTCTACATGAGTCCGTGCTGCTGATGTTACCTAGCGCTCACCCTGTAAATATCATGTAGATTGTCTTCAGCTCAGCCTATTTCACTCTCTAATTATGGAAAAAAATAAATAAATAATAAACTGAAACACTGAATACACCCATGTGATAAACTTTTCTGTCAACTGGCATGGGCGTGGTAGGATGCATTGTATTCATCCACCTGGATGTGCAACACTGTCAAAAAAACCATGCAGTTGTTAAAGACGTTGTCCTGTGACCAGAAATTTTACTTATCACATGGTTGCCAGCATCCACTTAGCAAATAGGTTCCTGTTTGCATTTGCAGGGAGTATTGAATGAGACAGGGACAGAGAAACTAATACAAGGAAGAAAATCTAGCCTTATATAAAAATGATAAGTAAAGTAATTCTTACTGCATAGAAAAGTGTACTTTTTCAAGTTTATAAGCTATATACAGTTTTCAGGGCAACGTACAGATAAGGGAATTGATTCTGCAGTCCCCTTCCTAGTAGCACATTCATTAACTTCCAATTTCTACTAGAATGAGTGAAAGAGAGGAATAAAACTACTCATACAGGTTCAGGTTCCTGTGGATTCGTTCAGAGGTGTGCAGAGACATTGGATATGTTCAAAGAAGTATCTGGCTTGCCTTAGAAAAATGGAAATAACAGGTGCAAATATGTAAATGTACACACAGTTGACAGTTAATGTATAAATAAATAAATAAATAAATAAATGAGGATATTTGCACATTTTGTGCAGATAGACATTTTGCAGGCCTTAGGAAATGTAGCTAGTATCTATCTAATGGTTTTATTGGCAGGAGACTTCAGTAGCCTTTTTAATATCATAAAGTAGACCACATAATACAACTGCAATACCCAGCTCTGAGAGCCTGGTTTCAAGTGGGTGATTTGACAGTATTTTCTACCCCCCCCCCCCCACACACACACATTGCCTGGGCCCGAATGGCTGCACAGTGTGCATGAAAATACAGGCTCAAGCCTCAGGAATTTATCTTTTCATCTAATTTTAAAACCTTAAATCATAATATTAGTTCTGAGGCTGAGATCTGCTTACAGATCAGTGACATCACATCACTCTTTCTTTTTTCTTCATGCTGGTTAACCTGTTTAGACTTTCATAGAAGTCCTTGGTGTAGGAGCTAAATGTCCTTGAAAACACTGGGTTCTTGGCAAGTAGGCAAATTCCCAGTATGAGGCAAAGAAGGCCAATTTTGCTTTCATTACACTGTTGCTATTCCCACCAACTTCCCAATTTTCATGAAAGTAGTACACACACATTTGAGAAGGGTTCTGTGTACTGCACGACCTGGATTCTATTTCAGGCATTACCACGAGTGTCTTTTTGCCTCTCTTTACCCATCTCCTCAAGCAAATAAAGAAACGCCGTTTTGTCTCTTGAGAGAAGATACTCTGACTTCTTTATAAAGCTGCAAAACAATCATTTGACATAATCGTATGACATACGAGGTTATTTTGCAAGGGAAATCGTTACTAGACGTTTCTTGTATATTGCTGACTCTTATATCTAAATCACTTTGCTTCAACAAGAAGGTTTTAATGTCAACAATCCACATTTCAACAAGCAGGGTAAATTTATATTTGAATTAATACTTTCTAAATGCACCTCTCAGAAAACTTCTGCCACAAGAAACCCCCCGAGCATATTCATTAAATGACCTTTTTCCCCATCACTTGTCACTGCCCTACTGATTTGCATCTCCACTCAGCTAGGTGCTTCACAGATCTGAAAAGCATTACTGCTATGCTAGTTTAGGCTAAAATCTGAATGCCAGGTGTGATACCTGTTATTGCATTTCAGATCTTTACGCTATTCGTTTGCCTACTTTAAAGAAACTGGGAAAAAAAAAAAAAATTTGGAACTCATGCTTTCAACAGTGTTTCAATGAAATTTATTACTGTTGGTTATTTAGATACCTTACTTCTATTTAGAAATGCTATTTTTGATGACTCACTTTCAGCTGAAGAATACTACTACCAACAGAAATTTTTAAATCCAAATTGTATATTTTTCATAATGTTGAAGACAGAAAAATTCCAGCAGAGAGTAGTTCCATGTAATATGGAGTAGATCCATGCAAACAAAACCCCATTCCAATCTCATTTCAACCTGTCTCGATCAAGCCACCCTGGTGAATTCGAACATGAAATACTTACAGATTAGTACTATGGATTTAATGTCCCCAACAAACGAAAGCATGAAGAATCATCTTGCAAACAGCACCTTTGGTAATATCATATTGTATCTGCTGTGCTTCACCGCTTGCTGTAAATCTGTCAGGCTTTTCTATCAGTCTCTGTCCTTACAGCAGCATGCTTCTTTCTTTTTTTTTTTTATTTTTTTTTTTTTACTCTGTCTAAGCAACTTCCAGGAAACGTTTTTCTAAATTAAAATGACATCACTTCAAAACCCTGTAAATTCAAGTCAGTGTTCACAAAATGTACAAGATCGACATTGACTGTACAGTTTTGACCAGCTGTACCAACAAACAGCACAAGCCTTCCTGCATTGGTCTGCCTAGTATTTCACTCATATTTCATAGCTTGGTTGCATTGACATCTGATACTTTGATAACATTAAATATTTAGGGGAAGAATAATGATTTTGGAACATCAGGACTACTAACATTATTAACATTTTCAAAAATGTGTAAATGACTCATGATCAAAAGTCCTTCTTCAAGAACATTTGGCCATGCCCCGAATTTTGAAGGTGCAGTTTCACTAGACAGGTTCCTTCTTTGTTCTGGTGTTTCAAAAATGTAGCTTAATGCATGTTATTTGTCTGAATCTGGCACTTTGACAAAGCAATGATTCTTAAATTCTAACCATCAGGTAAAGACAGCAATGGCTGAAGTCTAATCAAAGATTCTCATATCCCTGTCCTGACACTGTGTTCAAGTATCAGCCTGATTCTTCAAACTGGGGTAAATTTTCTATATATAATTTTAGTATGACTGAGGTTGTTTTCCTACACGTTGTGGTTGGGAATACAAAATAATTCTAAGACTATAACCATACAAAGTGCATTTGAGATATATAATGGATTCTCTTCTTGCCATCCTGATTGTTTTTTTAGGTAGGATTTCCATCAAATAAACAAAGAGAAAAAATTCTCCACTGATATTGGGCTGGAGAGTTCACATGCAAGCAAGTTCTGGCCAAAATTGACCAGAAAGCAAGTAAAGCAGGAAGGGCAGGATGAAGAAGAGCACTTAATCTAAATGCACATTAGGAGCACTGCATTTTGGCTGGGCAGCTTTGGAACAGTATGATGAGAATGATGATCTGCTCATTTTTTCTTGTATTATCCTTCTCCTTCAATATCAAGACAAAATGTTCCCCTCTATGAAAAACTTGACTGGCACTTCCCCTCTAACACGGGCATTGAGGAGAACACATTGATGGTGAGGTGAAACAGATTTGTCAGAAGTCCATATTGCTAGGGTATTACGCTGTAAAAAAGTTACCAGACTCTGGAAACAGTTCAGGTGAAAGTTCTGTGGGATGAATTATATACTGTAATACGTAGCATTGTAATTGCTTGGAGAGTTATCAGCAATTTACCCCTCAAAAAGGAGGGATGCATCAAGAAGGCTTCTGCAAGGATCCCTTCCAAGTGCAGTATCTTAGCGGCTTGGATAATTGAATAGATAGTAGTCATTAACCTTTACTGTAGTAGAAACAGCAAACCAATTTCTCTTTAGACAGTACTCAAATCATGAAAAATACAGTCTGTAGAACACCTAATACAAATTAGTGATATGAAGCACAACAGACAAAGCAGCATTGTGACTTTCTTACAGCAAAGAACCAACATTAAATAACCCTTTTATCTGTTTCTGAAAAGAAAAGAAAATAAACTGTGATATGTGGCAACCTTACTTTGAGCATACATTTGGGAAGCAAGAGCATTTTTCATCTACTTTCAGCTCTACTTCTATATTTTGTTCTCAGGAGAAACTGTAGAGGCAATAGAAAGCACATTTGTGTAGCCCACTGTGAAAACAGAGGAAAACGGATTACAGTATGGGCAGTATCCTTGTTTTAAGCCAAAGGGCCCCTGCCAGAACACAAAGTTTGATGCAAACAGATTGTTGTAAGCCTATATTCTATAATGTATAACACTTATTTGTTATGTATAACTAGCCTAGACACCTAAACTGTCCTAAATTAGTTCTAAGTTACAGTAGCTGTGTAAATACATCAGTTCCTTAGAAAGCAAAATTTCCTCTTTCCATAAATACCATGTATGTCATTCCAGTGAAGCTAAATGGGCTTTTCCTGAGACAAAAGACATAAAAACCCACCACCAAAAATAGTTTAAAATGCAAACTAATAAAACCTATTAAAAAAATCCCAAGTAGTTCTTTCTTCAAAGTTGTAGCAGACTAAATCATCTTTGTGAAACTCGTGTTTTTTTCCTTTGCTTCATCAGTACAAATTTTCTACGTCTGGAAAACAATACAGGCAAAAGCTTAGCTGATCCTGAAAAGCATACAGCATGAGGTAGTGAGCATTTTGTACTGTGTCTATGTAGTGTTGCTCAGCAGCGAGAAATCCATCTACGCAGTTGCATTTGGATTTAAAGTCCACTTTCTCTGAAGTAATTGGAAAACCTGCATGAATTTCAATTTCACTGGGATCTGAGTTTTTGAATACAGGTTCATGCAAATTCACGCTGACGGCCACAGAATGCTTTGAGAAAGTTTAAAGCAGGAAAAATGTCACCTCAGCAGCATGCAGGTCAAGGAATAGATGAACAGTATATGAAAATCAACACATGTAGTTTCTGTGTACCTACTCTTCTGCGTATTCTGTGCGTGGAAATACCCATAGTCTGCCTTGAATTTAATGGGGCTGAAGTTTTGTGGTATTTTCCCTACCGCATAATGCACTGAAAATCTCGCAGAGATGTAACGTGTCTCTCTCTGTACATCAAGAACCTTCACGACGGGTACCTATAGAGCATAATTAGCTCTGATTGCATGCAATAGGCGTCTTCACATCCTCCCACCGTTGTTAGCTTTACACCACGTAGCCTCAAATCAGTCACTCTGAATACTTTTGGAAAGCTGCACTCTCACCAGCGGCAAGCCAATAAAAAATCCCCTACTTTCACTAGAAAATCTTCCTTCGACTACCCCTAGCGCGGCTCAGAATTGTTTCTGAGAGGAACGAGTTAGCTTTTGGGGGACTTTTCGGGGCCGGGCACCTCTGTGGGGCGCGGGCCCCTCAGGCGCGGAGCACCGAGGCAGCCGCCGCCTCACGGCGTTCCCGCCCGCCCCTGACTGAGGAGCCGGGCGCTGCCCCGGGGGTCCCCCCCCGAGGCTGTCGCCGCCTTCCAGGGCTCCCTACAAGGGGCGAATCCAGCCTCTTAAAACCAGGGGTGCCGCTCGATAACGGGCGGCTGCCGCCCCGCCCCGGGGCGGCCGCTGGGTGGGGGCGTCGCTGGTGGTGGCCGCAGGTGGCGGAGGCGGCCCCGGCCCTGGCCCCTCCTCGCCCGGTTCCCGGTGCCGCCGCCTCAGTAGCGATGGTGCCCTAGCGAGGGAGGATGCCAGGGGGAGGAGAGGGGCAGAGCCGCCGCCGCCGGGAGCCCCGTCTCTCGCTCGCCTCCCCGCTCGCCGGCACACGCCGGCTGCCGGGCTGCGCGCCGCGCCGCCTCCCGGAGCGGCGGCGGGAGGAGAGGGCAGAGGGGCGGCGGGGGGCTCGCGGGGAGGGTTTTGGCCCCTCCAGGTGCTCTGTCCGCCGCCGGGCAGGGCTTTCTTCCTCCGCCGCTTCCTTCTGCCGCCTTACCCGGTGCTGCCGGACGAGCAGCAGCAGCAGTAGGGGCCACCGACCATGTCCAGCAAGAGCCGGAAGAGCAAGGAGCAGGGGAGAGTGACCTTCCCCCCGCAGCACCAGCAGCAGGACGAGGAGGAGGAGGAGGAGGAGGAGGAGGAAGGGGCAGAGGAAGAGGAGCAGCAGCGCCGGCGCCGCGGCTGGAGAGGCGTCAACGGCGGGCTGGAGCCCCCTCCGCCACCTCAGCGCGCCGTGAAAACCCTCCGGGAGCCCTTCGGCTACTACCCGCCGCCGCCCTTCGCCAGCACTATGTAAGTCGTGCCGGGGGGCGGGTTACGGGGGTGCTGGCCGCCAAATTCCCCGGGGCAGCCCCGCTCAGCCCCGCCGAACCCGGCACCGGCACCCCTGCGCCCC
Source organism: Oxyura jamaicensis (assembly GCF_011077185.1). Lineage (NCBI taxonomy): Eukaryota > Metazoa > Chordata > Aves > Anseriformes > Anatidae > Oxyura > Oxyura jamaicensis. Next base: position 63,149,529 of record NC_048896.1, read on the forward strand.
GGCCCCGCCGCGCCCCCTGGCGGCCATTTCGCGCCGCTCCGCGCCCCGCCGAGCCGCCCCTCACACCCCCATCTCCCCTGCCCTGTTCCTCCTGTAACGAGGTGCCCAGCTTAAATCCGCAGCCAAACGCTCCCGAAAACTTTGCTGGCTGTTCGGAAGCGGTTTGGAGAAACGGGGTTGTGAGCACGTTTGGTTTACCTTGTCTCCGTGCGGTGCGTTACACGGCTCGTTCTGTGCCGACCGCCAGCGCGGGTGCTGGGAAATCCGAATTGTTGGCTCGGCAAAGGTTTACACAGCCTCGCTCACCTCCCAGTCCTAGCAGTCCCCCGAACACATTACTTCTGTATCTTTTAAAATAGTTTGGATAGAGATGAAAACCCGACTCCTCACGGAAATCTAGGACACCTGTGCTGGAAAACCTGTTTTTGAGATATGTTTTCTCCATCTATGTTTGATGTCTTAAAAGAGTTTCAGTTCCTTGGTTTTAAAGGCACAACCATATATATGAATAGCACCCACCACTAGCACTTGCTGTGAAAGGAAAAAATTCGATTTTACTAATAGGAACGTTAACTTTCTCTTCTCAGATTTACTGAATGTTGCCTGCCTATGGGTTCACTCATTTTGTAATGTGCTGCAGGTTAGTTAGGCTCCCCTCTGAGGATTTCTTGGGTATCTTATCCTTCCAGGACAACACTTGATTCTTAATTAAATATCTTGATTAATAAATAACAAATGCTTTGGCTTGAGTTTTAAGGTAATGTAGTCAGCGTATGTAGAAAGAGCCCTAAATAAAATCACCCTAGAGATGACTGTGAAGTACAGGAATAATTAGAGTAGGGCTGAGAATGTGATAATCGCAATTAAAGTGGCTTCTGCCATGCCGGTGCAGAAATTCTGCACAAATGCCTTGTACCCAGCAATCTAGATCTTCAAGCGAAGGAACCTTTCACCTGCGTATAGCTGCCTGAAAGTTAGTTGTGCTCTAGTTGTTTGTCTAAGCTCCCTCTGTAGTCGACGGAATGAGAGAGGAAATGGCAGTGGGCACGCCAGCTTAGTCATTTATCTTCTTCCTTGAGGTGCCTGTCTTTTCCCATTCACCATAAAAGGAGCCTAGAAGATTAGTTCAGGCTCAGACACTTAATTTCTGTACAGCTGGAGCTGGGCAGACGAATTGTTAGCCTTCAGTCTCAAATTTCTGGATCTCTTTTTGGTTAGCGTCCTCAGAACTGTTGGCGTATTCTTTTCCTTGCCAAGCTGATGCCAGCAAGGACTGAAACTGGAGTTCAGACGTATATAGCTGTGCGTCCTCAGCCTGTAGTGAGCTGTGTCTGGTGGAGTGTCTTACCAGTACGTAACCCCTGTGAGCCTGTCCTGGGGGTTGTTGCAGCAGTGACAGCCAGCCCCTGTCCTCTGAGTCGATGAAACGGCTGCGGTTGAGCCATGCAGTGGATCTGACAGGGCATCAATGAGAGACCCACAGCTTAGCACATCCCAATCGTCCCGTACCCATGGTCATCCATGGTATAGCACTGGGCTTTTTCTTCCAGGGTAACATTTTGTGTTTGCTGCTAAAGCCTGAAAGTGTCTGTAAATAAGATGAATGAGCAACCGGTTTGCTTGTAATTTGCTCAGATTGATACGCATAAGGCTTTGGTGTGTCTAGAATATGAGAGCTCTAGACTGGACAAACTTGTGATCTAAATATTCAGCACTGACAAGTGGAAGGGGAAGGAGGCAAGAGGATATGAAGCGGTTCGCGTGGGGAGATACACTTAGATGATGTTTGAAATGTCTTCACTCTGAAAGCTTGTAACTTGTGCAAGGTACCTGTCAGTGTTGTCAGTGTACATTGGCTCCCTCCTGTGCCAAATATTGCTGGAAAAAGTAATTAACCTTGTATTTCCACCAAGACTGCAGACTGGATGTAATGCTTCTGTTACACACGGTACAATATGTCCCAGAGAGAAAAACGTGGACAAAAATTGCAAATTAAGTGTAGTGGGCATCTCACGCCTGACTTCCTGAGACTCTCTCAAAACTGTAACGAAGCTTTCCTGAGCAGAACAAGAGAACACAAATGAAGGACAGTGTAAAAGTGGCTTTAAATTGTGTGCTGCTGCAGCCCTGTTTGCTTGGTTCTTTCCCGCTGAGGCCTGCTTGCCTTTTTAGATATGCACGCAGATTCATTCTCACCAAAATGCAGAACTTTTATTTCCACAGGAGTTCAGACAAGTGGTATTTTTTTTGTTGAGGAATTAGTGGTGAGTAATGAATGGTAGGAAAATGCTCTGCATAGTTTGGGGAGCGGGGGGAAGGAACAAATTAAGTGTTGTGCATACCTCCTCCTGATATCTCATAGGGCTTTGTTCCATTTTTGACCGTAGCTCTTTCCAGTTCTGAGCCACAACTTCTGTAAGCTGACATGAGGGCGTTTTGGATGATGGATTATGTCATTTCGGAGCAGTGGGAGCGCATAGACTGGGGTCAGATTTTGCAGCTGGCCTGATTTATGTTCTGTTCAGCTGAATTACCCTGTCTCTTGTAGACTACTGCCTGGGCTCCCCAGAAGGGAGAAAGAAGCTGTCATTTAATACATTTTACGTTTGGTGCGGAGATTCCCAAATTGTGTGAAACACATGCAAGCTTCTTTGGAGTGCAGAATGCAGAGATGTAGGAATGTGACAGCATTTTTACTGGTGGAAAAAAAAAAATCAACCAACAGCTTCTTTTGGCATGTGACTGTAGCAGGGTTTGGAGAGATGGCAAAGGCCTTGTTTGAGCAAGGCAGTGGTCTGGAGGGATTGCCCATCTAATGCAGCCTGGGGCGCACTGCATGTGGAACAGCACAGCCTCTTTGTGTGGTAGCAAAGCACATGTTTGAGATCGCTTAGTTTAAAAGATCTTGGGAGTAATGAGCTAAAATGCTGCTCATGCGTGTGTGCATGTCTGAACACTTAGTTCTGGGAGTGAGGCAGTTACCGTTCTTTAGTTCTAAAGCTGGGATCTCAGAGGTTACTTTTGGCAGAACGAGAGGCACAGTCTGTGTCTGCCGTGTGGCAGGTGACAGTGTATTGCTTCTGCACGTGTGCGTGCATCGCTGTTTGAGTGATGTGCTTGTCTGATCTGCCTGTAATCACTGGCCTGTGCTTCCTTTTCAGGGCTGGAACAAAACCAGGATTGCTCGTGTTGTACCGCAGGTTAGCAGTGGGGTAAAATGCTTCCATGTCATTGATGCCAGCTTTTATTGCATTTAATAATTCAGGTAGATTAGCAGCAGCTTCTCCAGTGTGAATGTTGTAAACTTGCTCTTTAGGTCTGGGAAGGCCCAGAATGAAACTTCTTTCCCCAGCATCTCACTTTTAAAAAATGGCTTATACAGTTTGCAGCATTAAAAAGTAGACTTGGAAACGTCATTAAAAGTCTTCTGAATTGCTGGTTGTAAGATAAACAGCAGAACACAGGCGAATGTCATTTGTTCCACATTTCTGTCCTTCTGCTACAATTCTGAAAGCTTGGAAGTGAGAAGAGATGGGTAGATTAACAGAGCAGAATTCAGCAACTGAAATAATCCTTGGTAGAAGCAGAGGAATCATAATGCTTCTTGAGTCCTTAGTCAGTGTGCTACTCAGGTTTCTACTATTGTACTTCAGAAATAACTACATCCAGAGGAAAAAAATAATTTCAAGAATACTGTCCAGCGTCAGGCAACACTACAATGCAGTATAAAGTTGTAGTGAATGTCATGCATGCACGGCACAAGAGACAGAGAGGTCATTGCTTGCTTAGTGGGGAAAAGAATACCTTTTTTTTTATTGCACATATAAAGGTCAGGCTTTTTAGACAAAACATTTAAGGTAAACGTAAATGTATTAGATACAGAATAGTTAAGGAAATAAAACCTGCGAGAACAACCTTGTTTTATTCTGATAACTGAAAGACTGTGAAGTTTTCTGTACAGAGTTACTGGAGTTCTTCCTTCTTGCCAGGGAAGCCAGAACAGCAGCAGAACTGGCGCATGCTTAGGGCCAAGGGAAACATGACCTGAGGGGCTGAAACTGGTGTGCTCCAGTTAACATCATTGTTTTTTTTTCCAATTTCATCCTTCTTATTTGTGCTGAGCAGCAAACAGAGGCTTGAGGCTTTATAGACCCCTTTTCCTGCAGTGAAATGTGAAAAGCACGGGTAGGGAAAAATGGGGGGCTTCAGCTGCTGCTTCACGTCAGCAAATGAGGCTGAATTCTGCTCTTTTTTTACCTCTGTGCTGCATAGTATGTAGTGTAATTACACAGCCTGGGTACTGGGACTGGAATTCACGTAATGCTTTGGTGCATCTCTGGTGAAGGATTAAGGTATAATAATGGGACACTTCTCTTGCTTGGTGTTCTTCTGTTCTGTTCTTGTTTGTCACAGATTTTTTTTTTTTCAACAATTGGCATCAGGCAGGAAGAACATCATGCTCTCCATGTCTTCTTTCTTTTAATGAGTTGTCACCTCCTTACAGAGTCAGGGTTGAGAAAATGAACTTTAAAAGCTCTAGAAAATAGAACACAATTAATACAAATTTACTTCTATTTTAATCTCAGTTTTAAGCCACTCTAATGATATTTAGAGATATAACTTGACATTTTGTTTTGATTACTTAAGTTGACAAATGCAGCATACATGTTTTTTGATTAAAACAGTTAAATATTTTTTTTTTCTTAAATAAGGCACTTAAACCATTTTCATGATCTTTTGGGATAGCTTAAAAAATCTTAGCTGTAAGAACAGGAAAGCGGAAAATGGAATAGGCGGCTCTGTACCTGATACTTGCTGCGTGCAGTGCTCTGGCCAGAGCTGCACTGCCTTCAAGGTCTTTGAATTTGCTGAAGGAAGAGGAGGAGGAGACAGAAGGGAGGTATGGATGACCCTGACAGTTTGCTGGCTGTATGTGGAGCTGTACACAATTTTTTGCTCTTCTTTTTTTTCAAAAGGCCTTGATGATATTTTAGTCATGAAAACACCAAGCAACTTTCATCTTTATTTTGATAAGATATTGCAGTCACTTCAAATACATCATTTCTGTAACAAGATTTATAGCTAAGGAAATCTTCCTCATTGAGAAGATCTTCCAGTGCAACACCTTTGGAATGATGTATCTGTTTATACAGATGTCAGATGAGTCACCTCAGTCAGACAATGGATTTTGAAAGAAAGATAGATATAACTGAAAATAAAAGTGGCGTATTTTAAATTATACTGAAAAATTATACTGAATATATAGGGGAAAATGTATTGTTCAGTATTCCATAAAAAGATAAATGAGATTCAGGGTGACTGTTCAGTCTTAAATCAAGAAATCAGCATGAGTCTGTCAGTTCTGTGTTTATTTCTTGTTTTTGTATACTCACTTATTTTTTTCTATATAATATTATAGTAAACAAATACATTTTTGTAGCTATATGTTTTAGGAGGTGGAAGAATGGAAACCTAATAGCATAGCAGGCAATAAGGTCTTGTTATCTTGTTTGAAAGGTAACTATGAAAATCTTGTTACACTTCTTGATTTTGTGGGGGGGAATAAGGCAGTAGCATACTGTGGCAGTTCACTATAAGCACTCTGGGCTCAAGGCATCATATCTGAATATTCCCAAATGTGAAATATACCCGAGCTTTAGGTATTAAATCAATTCTGTGTTTAACACAGTCACAAATCCTGTCTGTTATGCGAGCTAAATTTTGATAGATTTAAGGACGGTGGTAGATGAATGAGGAAAAAAAAAATCTGTCATATGTGGCAAAGGAGTTCTGGTACGTATTTGAAGAAGTAAGTACCATTCAGCATTACTTAGACTACAGTGCCACCCTGGTCATTTCTGGCAGTCTGGAAATACCAACCACACATGAAAATAAAAAATGTAGATCCAATGCTACATCCTGGGGGAGCGCTGCCCTTGGTAATGAATCTCATCATTGGGGGGGAGGGGGAGGCTACCTTTTGTGGTGCATGGAGCTTTGTTAAAGTGCTGGAAATGTAATGTTTTGCTAAATTTATTATACCTGATGCAGATAGTTGAAAGGCCAGGCATATTCTAAAAATCTGAATGGAATTACGTAACCCCAATGAAAACCAGGAGGGCTGACATTGCAGTGTATGGGGAAATCCAGGTATGTAAAAAACAAACAAACAAAAAAAACCATGTATGCACATGCTGCATTTAAGAGAACATTGCTCAGGTGGTGGGTTTCAACACATGGCACTCAGGACATCTAACTTTTAAAGCTGTCCTGTACCTTCCACTATGTTCTGTTAAGCGCATAGCCTGTGTGTGCTCAAGGTCTAAGTGTCATTATTTCCCTTGGTTCGGTCTTCTTGCAGACTGACAGGGTTTGCTTAAAAAGCACTGTTTATTATTCTGTTTTGCTCTCAGTGTTTATGTGGACCCCCATTTTCCAATGCACCTTACTTGGCTTTTGCACTGAGGGCAGAAGGATTAATTTCCTCTGCAGTTTTTCTGCGTGGCTGTTTATTCTCATATCTGATTTTTTTTTCAGTGAGGTGTATAAATTCATTTTCACAGTGCTCCTGTAAAATGGGAGGAAATTGTTCTTTTTCTTACAGATGAGGAACAGAGGCACAGAGGACACAAGGCCCAAATTGGAAATTTATAAGGCCTGTTTGTCTCAGACTATATAGCTTGTGTATGTGTTTATATGTATAAACACATACACACTTATATTTGTGTTATATGTATTCTAAGCACACCCTCCATTAACTCGTATATTTATCAGCTGCACTGATGCCTTTGTGCCCATCAAATCAGCTCAGGTGATCTCTGTCCCTGCAGTTAGTGGATTAACTGAAAGCAGCTGAAGGCTGTCTTCCCAAATGCTGAGCTGGACTGGAAAGGAAAGGGGGACTGCTGGTAGGCTTCACGTTTATCTGCAGGCAGTAGCGAAGGAAGGTTATGGGATCCTAAAGTACCTTTTCAGGTCTTTGACCCGTGCTCTGGCAGGCAAAAATGCTTTTGTTTCTCCCTGCAGCTGTGACCTCTTCAGCCTGATCCCATCTATTCTGTTGTTTCAGACCTTTCCAGACGATTGCTTCTTCTTGTTTTCTCCAGCTAGGTAATGTTTGCTCCTCAGTCTCTTAGCTCAGGCCTAGTTTTCATGCCAGCTCCTAGAATTGCTTCTCTGAAGCTCTCTTTTCCTCTGTAGTTTTCTTCTCTAGCTAGTTCTAGCTTATTATCTGATGTGGCTATTTTCTCAGCCTTCTCGCATTTGTCCCTGTTGCTCTTAGCCAGTATTTTATTTATTTTTTGTAATTGCCTCTTAGATCTAGTTTCTTCATTCCTTGAGCTTTCCCAGTTGGTTCTCAGTTCCCTTTCCTGAACAATCTCACACCACTACACCTCAATTTCTTCTTCCCAGTGTAACCTGTCATCCCAATTTTCATTCAGTAACTCACTGTCCTATTTTGGGGGGGGTTATATTACAAGAATGCTTCTGTTTGTTTTGTTTTTAATACGTGCTCCTACGGTGACATTAGACAGCTTCTTCCATTCAGCTCCTTGAAAAGCAGATGCTCCAGTAGAGGTAGGCCCCACATAGCACGCAGCATTGCAGAACTCCACTTGGAGTGAGAGCTGATCCCATCTAGATAGGATGGTACCCAGGGTCTGCAATCTGCGAGCAGTTTAGTTACTAGTATCCAGAAAGTCTGCTCGACATGTGTGAGCTTCTGTTCGTCAAAGACTTCTAACTGGACTGTGCTCACATGTGAGTAGATCCTTCCAGATTCGTTTAACGTTTCTAGTAGTAAACACTAAAAGGCATGAGATCAGGCTTCACTGCGTGCTGCTCAGCAAAACAGTGGGAAGAAAACTTGTCTTCACCTCTAACTTAGGCAGAGTACAGTATGGTGAGTGGAAATATGGCCTACCTTGAACCATCAGCTTGAATCCCTATGGTGGAGGGTATTAAATGCTATTGGAAGTTCAGCTTGGTATAGTGGATGTGTTTACATTTTATATATAAAAGCATCTTGGGAGGGATTTCTGAAGAGAAGTGACATCTGATATTGAAGAAAAAAATTGGCTATACTAACAGAACAGAAATGGCCTGTGGAATTGAACCTGTGAGTGCTTTCAGACTGCATACAAAATTCCTGAAGGCAGAAAGATCCCTGAAAGAATGCTTCTAGTTAGTAGGTGGGCAAATGACACAGGACAAAATGAGGTATGTAGCCATTTTTGTAGGGAGAGGTGGAAGCTGCAAATAAGTCAACACTGAAGTTTTGTGACCTTTTATTTCTCCCACCCACTAGGTACATTGAAGAAAGTCCATCTCTGAGGCGTATGACGATGATGAGGGAAAAGGGAAGGCGGCAGGCCATTAGAGGCCCGGCGTTCATGTTCAACAACAGAGGCACTAGTCTAACCGCTGAAGAAGAGCGCTTTCTGGATGCAGCAGAGTATGGGAACATACCTGTGGTGCGCAAAATGCTAGAGGAGTCAAAAACACTGAATGTCAACTGTGTTGACTACATGGGCCAAAACGCCTTGCAGCTTGCTGTAGGGAATGAACATTTGGAAGTGACAGAACTTCTGTTAAAAAAAGAGAACTTGGCACGGATTGGAGATGCCCTGCTGCTCGCAATCAGCAAGGGCTACATTAGGATAGTGGAAGCAATTTTGAATCACCCTGGCTTTTCAGTAAATAAGCGACTGACTCTGAGCCCTTGCGAGCAGGAGCTCCAGGACGATGATTTTTATTCCTATGATGAAGACGGCACCCGCTTTTCTCCAGACATCACTCCCATCATTTTAGCTGCCCACTGCCAAAAATACGAAGTTGTGCACATGCTGTTGATGAAAGGAGCAAGGATAGAAAGACCTCATGATTATTTCTGCAAATGTAATGACTGCACAGAGAAGCAAAAGCATGATTCTTTCAGTCACTCTAGGTCAAGAATAAATGCCTACAAAGGACTGGCCAGTCCGGCTTACCTGTCCCTCTCCAGTGAAGATCCTGTGCTCACTGCTCTGGAACTCAGCAATGAGCTTGCCAAGTTGGCCAACATTGAAAAAGAGTTCAAGGTAATGCTGGTTTTCTACTTCTCTCTCTTTGTTATTTTTTTTTCAAGCCGATGCCACTTTGTAATGTCCTTAGGTGCTCGAAATTATTTCCTGCCTGAAATTTTTCAATTGCAAATGCTTTTATATTCTTTCTCGCTCTTGATTTTGAATTCTCAATACATAAGCCTTTAAAAATAATTTTTAATAAATAAAAGTGCTTTTGTGCCTGCTGTGCATGAAGAAAAGTGGTGAAAGGCACAGTGTATTCTGATAAACTTGCATAAGATGAAAACCAATTTTGCTGTAGCAGACAAATACGGTTTTTAGTTATAGATGCTGAGTAGCATAAATGCAGGGAGCAGAATCATTGTGCTTTTCTTAAGCTTACTGCAGCACTGAGCTTCTTCCCATTTTGGCTATTTATGCTAATTTTTGAATGAGGTTTCCAAATTGTTAAGAACACAGGAAGGATTTTTGATCAATGTTTTAGAAATGTCACTTGGTCACAACTAGGTTGGTAAGCTGATTAAAGATGTACCTCTTGTTACTGATTTAGAGCTATATCTGGTTTAGTATGTCAGCATCTTGACTTTTTTTTGATTTGGATTTCTTTTTAGTATCTTGAAAAGTACAGCTTTCCCTGGGTTGTAAAAATAAAACAAAACCACCATCAAACAAACAAAACACCCCAAACATATCAACCTTAGCCCTCGTAGCAGCAGCAGGCTGCATGTAATAAGGTAAGCTCAGCTTGGGGAATGACAGATTGTTCTCGGTGAGTAGTGATATTAATAGCACTGTATCTAGCTGTAGCAAAAAATTTAATGGGGTTCTTCAGGGTCAGTGTTGGGTGCCACTTGTTTAAATAGTATCTTCATAACTGATCTGAGGGAGGCAAGAGATGCATTAATCTTCTCAAACAACAGCAAGCATTGCTAATGCTGGAGTACTCAGAAGAAGCATGGAACAACCTAGGGGAAAATAAGCAGAAATGAAAAAAGGCAACTTTATCACAGGAGAAAGCATCAGATTTAGACTCCTGAAAAAGAAAAGCTCCAGACAGAGCCAAGAGGAAAAAGGAAGCTCCTGTGCTGAGGAAGATTCAGATATTACCACTCACTAATAAAGTATTAAAGTCAGCGTAAACCTTTTCTCTTCTTCCTTTGCTGAAGGAACCTCTGGATACCATGCTGCGTATTGTGTAATTTGGAAAATGGATTGAGTATTTACTAGACTGCATTTATTCGGGAGTATAGCAAAATTGTCAGTTTTTTATTATCTTCTGCTGAGAAAGTACTAAACTGGGAAAGCTCTTTGTGAACGTAAAATTGAGGAGTTGGAGATTTTTATATATGTGGAGCTTGTGTGCTTCACACAATGGATTACAGTTACATGCCTCACTTAGAGACCATTATAGAAGGTTAAATCTCTGATGTGTACAACTCAGTCGGGTTTATCATTAATTTCTTCTCAACTAGGCCAACAACTGAAGAGCCACAGGGTGTCCAGAATCATGTGCCTAAGATGGAAACTTACAGGGCTTCTGAGTAACGCTTCTGCAGTTGAGGATGCAACTTATTCTTTCCTCCAAGTTTTTTAGGGAGCACTTCTCTGGGTTGACACCTCAGTGACTCTACTATCTATCTACTTTGTGATACTGCATATATCGTGTGACTGTAGCTGTTCAGAAACGCTGGTGGGCTCAGGCCCTCAACTGAAGCATCACACTACTTTGTAGGCCCCCAAAATACAATCTCTGTCACCAAATGCTAAAGTAAGGCAAGCCTTATGGTGTTTTGTTTTTGTTTTGTTTTTCTTTTTGGATGTAGATGACAAGAACTGAACAGAAAAATTTCAATAAAATTATCAAGTCACGAGAAACTCGCGTGTCCTTGACACTGATACCGTTGACATGAGTTTAGTCTAACAAGTCGAATGAAATTTTGAAGGAGAAAAAGCAGCATGTTTCAGTTGGACTTACTTCAAAATAGAACTTAAATTGCTTTAATTTTTTAAATATTAAATTGTCACAGAATAAAAATATTTTTTTTTCTGTTTTTGTTTTCTGTAACTGTTTAGCCTCTTGATATTTTGGGGATGCCTGGCGCCCAAGAAATCCACTACTCACACAGATTTCTCCATTTGTGAGTACCACTTACACAGTAGCTAACCTTCCCAGGTGTACAGTATAATTCAGTTTCAGTCCCTATTGTAGAAACTTCCTGGCTCCTTGTTAGTCTAGGAATTCTAGCTTCTTACCAAAATGACAGCATTCCAGTGGAAGCACTGGTTTCCTTCTTGGCCTCGTATTGGTCACTTCTTCCTCTGTTTCTTCTGAGTGTCAGGGCATTCACCTGTTCCCTCACCCTGGATAGAAAGGGTGCTTGTTTGTCTCTGGCATCTGTTGTTAGCTGCCCTTTGGAGGAAGGGGGAATGGAAAAGTGAGGAGGAGGAGAAACAAGCAAGGATTTTTTTTATCATCAGTCGCACTCAGTCCAGGAAGGGCTGAAATTGCACAACTGACGAGAAGGCTGCGCGTTCCTCTGGGGCTGTGGACAGGTATTACGGGGCTGGTGGCAGCATGAATGTTATACAAGATGCTGTGCTGACAGCTGCAGAGGTAAATTTAGGAGAAATCAAGCAGTGTTTCTGTGTCTGACAGAAGTCGATTGTGAGAGCTTGCCACGTTTGATGCAATTCCAATTTGTAGCTGTATATTCAGTGCTTTCTTTTCTGTAGGTACATCATCCAAACGTGTTTTGCTAATAACTGTGTGCATTGTCATGTCCCAAGGGAGAAGGCTTCTCGTCTGACATTTGCACACCCTGCAAGGGAGAATGATAGACTGTTGGTGCCTTCTCCTTCAGTATGGGAAATGCTTAATTATTCCAGCCAAATTCTAACCATTGCACAATGCCAAGCAGAATTGTTTCAGGGGAGAGAAAAATGGCCAAAATCACTTTGCCACAGAAAATGAGTGGATGGATCTACTTAAAGGGACTTCTAATGACATTCATTATTTATTCCTACTGCCTATGGCCCATCACATCATCTCTGCATGCTTCCAGCACTGCGCTTCCTGGGCACGGAGCAGTCACACAGCAAATTCCTTTCTAGGTGGCTTTCCCACAGAGGAAGAATATGAGGTGAAGCTGCTTAAAAATGCCTGAGGACAAAGCTTCCCAGAATATGCTTGCTGAACTGAACTTTACATCTTCTGCATATGCAAAGTCCAGTCTGTTTCTATCACTTAACATTTGCACTAATAAATTCTGATGTTCAGGTGCAAAACAGCGTTTGCACAAGTGCATTGAAGATGTGGGAAAGTAGCTTAAGACGTTCATTCAGGATAGTCAGTTCTCCAGTGCAATTAAAAAACTTAATTATGCTGATACCAGGTTTACCTCATAAGAAAGGATTCAAAGAAACCCATGAACCCACATTTTTCTTGGAAGATGCAAGCCATGTAGCTAAAAAGTCCTGAAAAGGAGTAATAAAAAAAAAAAAAAAAAAAAAAAAAAAAGGAAACAGGGGCCCAAAAGACCACCTAATTCTTTTTTTTTTTTTTTTTTTTCCTGTCCTCAAACTTCCATACTTTGTACTTCTTTGTGGAATCCTTGTTCTAAGCTCCAGTTGCTTGTTTTGCTACTCTTCATCTATTTCGTTGTAGAGTTTCTTCTTGATCCTGTTACTTCTTTTTGTTCTTGGCTTCCACTTATCTTTTTGTTATCTACTATTTAGTTACCTTCTCAGATTTTTTTCTTCTCGTCTCCCTTGTAAGTGCTCTTCTAATTTTTTACCTTTTTCTTTTTAATTCTCTAATTAAAAAATAAATAAATAAATCGGTCATTCTCCCCCTGGGTTTCTTCTTGGGCTTGCTAATCCTGGTAAAATCGGGATAGCTTGTCTGCATGTGCTGGTGACTCCTCTGAGGTCTGGAAACCAGCTGAGGGAGCAGCAGAGATTACCAGTGCCTGGCAGTCCAAGCAGCAAGATGGTGTTTTAGTGACTGGTACAACAGCATATCGTACCTCTGGCCAGAGCCAGAACTGCAGTGTTTCTCTTCCTTGCTGATCTCAGTCCTCGTTACAGCAGGATTTCAGAAATTTCAGTTATTGTCGAAGTGAAGACTGCTACCAAATCCTAAAGAAAAATCCCTTCGCTCTGCCATACCTATTGCTTTCACACTAAACATCAGTCTATAAAAAGAGCTGATTAAATTCTCTCCTGTCATGTTTTCAGGAATGTTTTACATGTAGTAGAGATAATTAGAAAGCAGCAATGCTGATGAAGTTCTGTGTTTAAGATTCAAGACCAGAATTCTGCATCACTCCAGGCTTCTTCGTTGATTTTGATATTTGTAAGTGATTTTATAACCAACGTGCCTGCTCAGAAATAGTTTGCTAGGTGTGCTGAAACTGATAGTTTGATTCTGTTCTTTTGTTGAAAAGGACAAAACCCATTAAGTTAGAAAATGTTATGGAGTGACATTCTACTGGTATCTGTCGTTATGAGTGGTTAGAGACTTCTAAGATGTGCTGCTTTGTACTGGAGAGATTGGCTAGAAAAGCTCAGTCTGGAGCTATATCTCGTTTTAATGTAAACAAGTGTTCATTACAGCGGTTGGAGAATTAGGTTTTCAAATCCCACTAGCACCACAAAATGCTGCTTGATACAAATATTCCAATTTTTTGTTTCCTTGTTCTATGTTTAGTAGACCTTGGCTGCTATGGATTCCTGAAGTTAATTGATATTTACCCTCTTCCTTGAGACCTTTGAAAGTGTTACTGCACAGTGATGGGAGAATTTCTAGCAGTCTGAGCAGTTGATGGAACTTTTCTTTGGAGTGACCAGAGAGACGCAGGGCAAGGTGACTGAAAAGCCCCGTGATGGTGTGTGTATAGCAGCTCAGCTAAATGCAGTCCTGTGGAGGCCAGCTCAGTTCTGTCAGTGAGAATTGCACTCACTGATGACACATCCAAATTCAGCCGACCAGAGCAAGTATCACAAAGGTCCTAGCTCTTCATATATCCTATGTATGGGATAAATCCCCGTTCCCAGTTCTGCTAAAAGCTCCCGCTGAAACCAGCGGAAGATGTGGACGTGCATCTAAAAGCGGCGCTTGTCTCTGTTCCAAGTAAATTTACATAGTGTTATCTCAGCTGAACTAACAAAGACTGTTCAAGCTTAAGGCAAGCAAGGTCCAACTTTCAAATGACAGGGCTCAGGTCCATAATCATTAGTGCAATTATGTCCTTGATTTGCATATACAGTTCCTACAGTTATATATGCAAACTGACTAGCGAAGTAGTTGATCTCAAAAGGGCCATTTAAGACTTGATGCTTAACATGCACATATGAATAATTGTACGTGCTGTGTTTGAAATAGTTCTGCAGTTGTGCATAGTCATGAACTATGGCGCTCACAGAAATGTGCCTGTAGGTTAATAGGAAACAGGTAAATACATTTTGCTTGACTACATGAAGTTACTTTTTACATTTTCTTTAGAATAGTTTAAAATCTTATGGATGAAATCCACTTAAGATTTATATTCATTTGATTCATTCTTTGCACATGTCAATAATTTATTTGTAAAAAATCCTGCATGAACTCATGAGGTGATCTTTAATACCGTTAAGGAGAACAGAGTACGCAGAGGTGGCCAGGCTGAGGTCCAGCGAGTGGTATGTGATGAACTGGTAGTGAGGCACGGTTCTGCAGCTCCACTCGTGAGCAGTTGGCCATTATCCACCGGTGTCAGCTACGGTATCTGCGAGATGTGGAATACAGGCTGATAGTATTGATGTTACAAAAATGTCCACATAGTCATTACTTTTTTGGAGAGAGATCGTTTAAGATAAAGCCAGCAAAACCAGCTGAGTCAGGCTGTGACTTCGATGAAGAAACATTTTGTTGATCAGGGAAGCAGATTCCCCATATTATCATGAAAAACAGGCAAAGAGCCCCGCTGTATAAGCAGCTCTGTTAGTGCATAACTCCTGGCTTGGCATTCCCCTGAAGAGCAGCTCCACTTTAAAGAATTGGCAGCTTGTGCAGCATATAGTAGGGCTTTTCAATCGTGGGCTTGGATGCTTCAGAAAAGGAGTTCTGGTGGCATCATTTAGGACGAGGAAGGGACGAGTGATCTGGTGGCTTTGTTCACGCTGTCTTCTCAGGAGAAAGCAAAGGTGTGTGTGGATGACTGAGACCACAGATTCTGCTTTCTGCTATTCACACAACACCCCAGAGGCAGAAGATTGCTTGAGAATTGGGTCCTGTGATTACAGGGTGGATAACATTTGGCTGTTTAATTCTATGAAGGAATCAAATATCCTGAGAGAAACTTGATTTTACTAATAAATAAATAAGTAAGGACCTGGAGAGGGAAATCTGGCAAGTTTTCCTACTGTAAGGTTCAAAGCCTCAGTAGGATGCTAACAATGCACAGACTGGTTTTCAGTTCTCATAACAGCATCTGTAAATATTATAGCCTATATTTAATAATTAAATTCACAGAATTAAGCTTAATCCATTGTATGTCTTACCTTGCCTAGCAAAAGCCTAGAGGGTGATCTATCCACCTATCAAGAATCACTAGCACTGCTATTTTTTTCAGTTGAAATGTAGGTAACTCTTGTATAGTAGGCAAATAGTCTGTGCAAAGCAGCCTGGCCTCCAGCAACCAGCAGGGCTGTTCACGGAGCAGATAGGTGTATTTTCTGGAGTGCCAGATAGCAGAGCCTGAGCTGCGAGGAAAGAAGCTTTGCACCCTCTGCCGGGATGAGTCAGGAGGCCTGATGTGCACGTGGGAATGAGTCCCTGTTCGTGAGAGAGAACAGCGAAACGAAACATCCTGTAGTCTGTTGAGGTAGCAGACTGCATGTGATGCTACTGCCGTCACAATTCATTTCCCTTCTTACCGGAGTAGTAAGATTTTGCATCGCTTTGCTGTTTGTAGGCAGTATTTCACAATTGTAGCTACCAGTAAAAATGTATTCTGCCTGCTTAGTTCGTACTGGTTGAGAAAACTGTGTTCACTGAGCAGACTGTAGCAGAAACTTACTTTGTTGTTCACGTTTTATGAAAGTGATGCCAGGTATACTTGTGTACCTGTGCGTGTATGAGATTTGGTGACAACTTGCATGCAGAGAAATAAAATTTTATAGTGGAATTTGTTGAAAAGTTACTTCTTGGCAATGTAACTTCTTGCACAGTGTTTCTGTGCTCTTTTAAGGAAAAAAAGGATAATTAAATGGTAAAGAAAACAGTGAACCTATAGCAAGAGTAACTACTACTTCTGTTTCTTCACAGTTAGCAAAGGAATGAGGAAAAAATATTTTAAGATGGGCTGAAGATGCATCTCACAAATAGATAGCACGTACTCATTCATCCGAGGACAAAATTAGTGATGCGTCATAAAGCACTTGAATAATACAAAACCATTCAAACTAAACTTTATTAAACCTTAATGAGATGTTGCCTTTGAGCATAGGATAAATAACAATACTAAAACAGGGAGCTCTTTTTCTCTGGTAAATTTACAGGTGCCTGCAAATTCAGGTGAGAAAGAGCATAGCTTCTTTCAGCTTTTCAGTTTCTTTTTATATAGTACTACTGAAGTCAGTGAACTTTCTGTATCTTCCCATGTGCCATGAGTAGTGGTTTTACAGCTATTTTACAGTGCTAAAGGAAAGTGGATTACCAATCTTACTCCTGCTTGGCTAACATGCTGCACCTGACTATTTTTTGTGGGTTTTTGTTTGTCTGTTTTGTGGTTGTTTTTTGTGAACTATTTCAGTAAATGCTTTTTCTAGCTGCAGTGAAAATTTGGAATCAACTCCTGTTTGAAATGGGAAATTAAAGGGGAAGTTTTCAATCACTGATGCATAGTAATTACGTTTTGAAAGCAACTTCATATAAACAATGTGAAGAACATAGGACTTAGGTAAACTGAAGGCAAGGTATTGTTTTTGCCCCTACTATGGTCGTCTTTAATCTCTGCTTTGTCTTCACTGGCAAAAATACTCATCTTCTTTTTATGTTGTCTTGCTAATATGATAAAGAACCACTGTGTGCTTTACTTAATATCCTTCACAAGCCTGGCTTTTAAGAGTTTATAGCACTTGGCCTCTATGATGAAACTTTCTTGAGTAGACTGGCTCCCTCTTGTCTCTTCCAAGATTGCTATTGAGGCCAACAGTTGCAGAGCCCTCCTCTGCAAGGCCTTTAGCTATGTAGGATTTGATGACTAATAATTTTCACATCTTTTACTTGAAAGCCTTCTCTACCTTCAGACCTCCATGTTTATAAGTATGTGAAACTCCCTTGACTCGCTTTCTTACCAGAGTTTGCCTTTTTGAAGTCCTAAATCTTGGATGCTTGCTTATCCTTTCACTGAATTTAATCCTGCGCCTTGATATTTTTATAATTGGTTCTTCTGTGCTATTCTCCTTGATTACCAAAAATGAAACTAAAATAGCCTTGTTGGTTCAAAGTTGTTCAAGTTCATCTATGACCAAAGAAAATAACTGGATGCTGTTTAGGTCTATGATAAGGACTGCTCGTTTCCAAGTCTGTATCTAGGTTGTCAATCTTCCATGATAAGACAATTCCTGGTAGTATTTTTCTGTATCCAGTAATGTTTCATTTTGATTTGTATCTGAATCTGACTTACGGGATTGTTAGCTGATTCCTGCAATTACGCTGCGCAGCTTCTTTTTCCCAAAATAATTTGATGCTAGTGAGAGCATGTTAGTTCCTCTGTCATGTTTTATAAATGCTGAGTTAACATTTTATTAAAACTTAGCAGTACAAGCAATGTACTTAGGCAGAGGGAAGAAAAGTTAGGTTTTGGGGGGAATTTTTTTTTTTTTTCCACATGATGAAGACAGAAGTGTTAATGAAGTATTTTTGGGAAAATTGAAGCCACAAAGGAAAAATCAGTGTCTCCAAAACTGATTTTAAAAAGGTAGTGATTGAAAATGAACAGTTCACTGATGACCAGTGAACACAGGAAAAAGCAAGAGACAGAGGACTCAGAATAGCATTCTGATGGGAAAAAATGAAGAAAGGCTGTGGAGTAATCAAAAAAGAAGGCTATGCTACTGTAAGTTGGATTCTGAAACATTTGAGATAACGGTAAAACAGGTACAGTCAAGTTTCCTCCTACAGCTATAGCTTTTTGTGAGGAGTTTGGAGGCTGCATCACATGAAGTCACGGAAATCTGGCTGAGAGGTCACAGATATGTATGAAGATTGAGGTTTCTGCCAAGGTAGGTATCAGATAAGAGCTTAAACCTAATGTCACAGCGGTGGTGGAAGACCTACGAGCATTAAAAAAGTGCAAAGACTCAAATTTACATGTTAAACTGATAGCTTAAGTTTTTGAAAAATAACCACAAATGTTGCTTATAGGGAAGCAGCACAAAGGTACATTTTCTTTCCTTGCTGTTGACTCAAGCCTGTTCCTCATGGGCTGTTTTCTCTAACCCTTCTGTTTCAGAATGACTATCGCAAGCTGTCTATGCAATGCAAGGATTTTGTGGTTGGTGTTCTCGATCTCTGCCGAGACTCGGAAGAAGTGGAGGCCATTCTGAATGGGGATTTGAATTCAGAGCCAGTTGAAACACAGAGACACAGAGCATCACTGAGCCGTGTGAAACTGGCCATCAAGTATGAAGTCAAAAAGGTTAGTGCTTTCAGACAACATATTAGGAGCACCGTATCATCTCACTGTCCCACAGGTGTTAGGAACTGATGCTCTGTTACATTAGAGGCAGCCATAGTGTGTGTAATGAAGATTTTCAAAAGGCAGAAGCTGGCAGAAGGGGGCTACACTGAAGGAATTTTGTTTAATCTATTTTGCACAGCTGAGAATTGGCAGGAGATATTAGTAACATAAATCAGCTGTGTTAGCAAGGTTATGCACAGTTGATCAGATTCTTCTAGGGATTAAAAAAAAAGCAGAGACAGATTTTTCACTTAGTGAAAGTCAAAATGTATCTTCCTGTCAGTCTGTGATAATATCTACTCAAAAGAGAAGTCTGTTCTTATAAATGAGTTGGTTTTAACCAAAGAAAAGACCAGGAATGTTCATTATTGCTTCTTGTTACCTTTGCTTTCTGCCTTAAATAGGGCAAGTAAATTCTGGAAAGTAAATTTCTGAAAGTCTGACAGCTTTCTACCAGTGTTCTGTTAACACATAAGTATTTTTTGAAAGAAAGGACTTCCTTTTACTACTTCGAAAATGGAAAAGAGATCATTTAAATTGCCATTAAATATATTTTTCTTTCATTTAGTCTAAAATATGACAGTAAATCAAAGAGCTCATAAACAACTGTGTGGATTTCAAGAAGTGGTATTACAGTGAGAAATCTCGAATGATTTACTTCGTGTATTCCTTTAAAAAAAAAAAAATTAAAAATTAGTCCTGAAAATTAGGGAATATGTTTGTGGTTAATTCATCAGTTACTTTCAGTTTGTCATTTATGCACTGGTATTTGTTAGCATTTTTAAAGAATGTGAGTTCATTAAAATTTTATGAATGTTACGTAAAGGAAAATGGAGCTTAGTCTCACACATTTGATGTGATGCATATTGATTTATTGGAGCAGTCTTTGATATGTATCCATGTCATTCTCTTCAAGATCCCACAGCACTAGCACAGAAAATAGTTAATATAGTGTCCTATTGTGCAAAGACTCAAGAAATACTGATATCTATGTATATTATTTACAGCTACCTATTTACATAATTACTATAGTTCCCATTCTTAACAGCCATTATACTTTCATTATCTCTGCAAGAAGCCTTGTGTCTTTCAGAATAAAAAACACTGTATAACGTGGCTACCTGTTGAGCCAATCTGCCATATAAAATGAATTGTAAGCAACCTGCTAGATCAAGTGGGAAATGGTGGTGTTTATCATATCCCCAAAATATGGAAACAAATTGTAGACAGATTCCAAACAATAAATCATTGTTTCTGTTATAGAATTGTTCTACAGCTGATAAATGCATATTAATTGCCAAAATCCAAAGTAATATATATAAAGTATTAAATTAATTAAAAGAGTGGAACAGAGAAAAATAAAAGCACATAAGCATATAAGTTATCATGTCTAAATAATGTATGGATTCTTTGTTTTTTATTTCAGTGTGTACCAATCCTTTTCTGAGATTCATGTCTCCGCTTTCTTGCTGAAGACCATGGTTCTCTTCTAAGAGTTCGTTGTTGATGATTAAATTCATTGCTGAGCAAAGGGCCACCCAGGTCTGTTAAGAATAGCAAAGATCTACATAGTGCAAAAAAGACAGTTCCATGTAGTAAACTTGTTCTCGTCTCCTGCAAGAGATTAGTTATTTGTAGATGAACTCAGGGTTTTGGCTCCAGTTCCTGACAAATGCAGTTCCGACCCTACAAGACTAATGATCATGGTGGGAGGATGTAAACAGATGGTGTGGGGCTGTTACCATATTCATACACGTCCTGTTCTGTCTAAGTGGCCATTACAGAGGGCATAGCAAAGGTCAAGCCAGGACATTTCTCTGCTGCGGTGGTCCTGTGATGCTGGCTCCCTTACAGCTGTGGCAGATTATTGCAATGCTCTGACTTCAGAACAGATTCAGATGTGGGAACTCCACCAGGGGTACTTTGAACACTGAAACTATAGGAAGCGGGCAAGGATGTGACTTACGTTTCTTAGGTTGCAGTATTTCTAGCTATGCTTCTGGGTCAGGAGCACTAAGATCAGTTCACCATTGCAAGACAGGTAATGCAGCCAAACAGGGCTGCAGTTCGTGGAACGGTTAATGAGCAGAGTGTCCTTGGCGGATGTAGGAGAGATGGGGAACAGCATATGACAAGTGAGCAAATGCTCTCAAATGTTCACTGCTGGGAAATGCAGATTTTAATTCTGTTAGTAATGAAATTCTTGCACTTAATACCCTAGGCACTGCACTGATAGAAGCCCATCCTGTAAACAGGGTGTGATTTTTGGTGTTAAGGTTCAGGCTGGAACTGCAGCCCCAACAGTGAACGTCTAAGGGAATCAGAAGCCAGGAAAATTGGTTAAAAGTGCTCTGTGCTGAATTGTTGCTGCAGTATTGCTTTTAGTATTGTATCTTAACTCTCTCTGTAGACTGCCAACACAATTTCAGAGAACTTGCTGACATAGGGCCACATTCTGCAGTTTTTAACCAGAATGATATTTCCAAGTGAAATCAATAAAGTTTGAGTAAAATTACAGTGTTTAATTTTCAGACACTGAAGTTTCTCCTTGATAGGAATGAAAACTGGAAAATCTCTGTATTATGTGCTTGTGTATCAGAGTATGTGAGGATCTGCTCCTGCTAGGTCCCAACTCAGTCATTAGGAAGTTAGGAATAAATAACATTGTAATCACCTTTAGTCATACAGGAAAAAAGATTTACATACCAATCACTCGGTCATAAAACAGAACGCAGCTAAAATGTTACAGTCAGTTACACACAGATAAAATTAAAGCAGATAAATTAAATTTGGGAATTCCTTAGTGACCAGATACGGGCCTCGTGTGTCTTTATTGTACACTGGGGTTTGGATTGGGTCGTAACATATTAGACAAATGTAATAAGTAAAATCAGCATATGTAATGAAAAATACGAGTCTGAATGGAAAGTAGGATGAGAGAAGAGATGCAGAAGGAAGAACGTTGCAGGATGATGTGGCTGGTAGGTAAAAGATGATGTGAACTACTGTGCTGTGAGGAGATGAAGCAGGGGGCAGGTGGATATACAGGGGAAAAAAACAGAAGAGGTTGCAATTGCTTTCAAAGTAAATAAAAATCAAATACTTAAAAGACAGAATGATGAATTGCTGAGCTATTATGGATAGGACAAGTGACATGAGTTGCTATGAGGAATTGGAAGTGGTGCATATTTTTGCAGTTACCAACAGTTAAATACATTGCTAAGATGTTTAAAGAACCCTTGGACTTTTTGCCAAAGAAGAACTCGCTGTAACCATTGGCATCTTAGTCACTGACTTCTCCCTTTTCTGGGGAAAATTATAGCCCAGGCAGATCTCTTCTCAGCGTCAGATGAGAATGTTGATAGACCATGAGAAATAAACTAGCACACAGCTCTGGATAGATGTAAGAGGGCCCTCAGGCTGATTCATAGCCTTCGGCAAGCTCCCTTAAAACTCCTTTGCTGCTTTTTCACATTTCCTCTGGCAACAGGAAGAATAACGTGGGTGTTTCTTTTCTCTCCTCTTCCCTACAGTTTTAAGTCTGCTTTTTAAACATGTCTTTGTAATTTGAAATTATTATTTATTTTTCTGTCTTTGCCCACAGTTAATCTGCTGAGGTATTTGTCCTTTGATGGCCTGAGTTGAAAAGGAAACTTATGTTCCCAAAGAGGAGACGAGTATGTCAGAATGTGTGCTTTACACAAACAGACAAAAAAGTCTTTTTTTTTTTCCTCTGGCCAGGTTAGAAGCTTCTATGGTACATAAGCTTCAGAGGTGACAGCCTATTAAAGAGAATAAAAATACAATTTGAGTTGACATCAGTTTCTGAAGGACTTTAAAAATCTTTTTTGTTTGTTTGTTTTTTGTTGGCCATGCAATTATAGGAACAAACGGTGTTAATGTGTGATCTAACTGGCTACCGAATCACGCACCAAAATACTTAGGGACTTCTGTTTTAAAGAAAAGTAGATTAAAATATGAAAATTACTTTCCTGTTTCAAGTATGTGCAACAGCTTCATTTTTTTCCTCCTGAGAGATTTAAGGTTCCCTGTTCTCATTGCCAATGAGTTAATTTTATTTTTTGAAGAAGTCTGCCCTACTGTATGCACTTATTAATGAGTTTTGGAATATGAATGGAGTTCTGCAGAAAAGACCTGGCAAACAAATCTATGTAGTACATTATGATCTCAGCAGAGTACAAAGCCTAATCAAATTGATATACAACATTTACAGTATTTTTTAACTATAAGTAACTCGTCTCAAATCTCACTGTTAATCCAACATGGAGTTATCAGAATTATTTTCAAATCCTTTTTGTGATACCAGCTAGCATTCTTCACTCCAATTTACTAGTAATTGGTGATACCAACTAGCATTCTTCAGTCCAGTTTACTTGTAACTGTCAACCAGTTTGACGAGAAGTTACCTGATTTCTTCAAAGGGCTGTGATAACCAGGCTTTTTACCTGTGTGCTTAACCAGTGTCCCACATGCTCCTCTAATGGGGCAGTCTCACGGGACACGGCATAATTACAGTAATACTGATAACGATGAGTGTGGTAATACTTCAGAAATGGACTTTACCAGAAATGTCAATATAACAGGGGTGCAGGCAGCCATAATACTGTTCCCTCCAACTCCTTACGCTTCTTCTGCACGCTCTTGGTTGTACGACATGGGAGGGATTGTATGGTCTTCTCTTTGCAAGTATCAGACCGCTTAATCCTAATGAATTACAACAGTGCTTTAAAAATGGGGCAACACATGTTCATCCTTCAACTTAACCAAGAGTGTGCTCAGTAAAATTAAGCTTCAAGCATATCAAAACAAGTGCAGTAGGTGGCCACAGCTTTTTTTATCATTCCATAATTGCTTCAATAAATATATCCATGCTGAAGTCTTCCTGATGCTGCATGGGAGAAAGTTGGAATCACAGAATCACAGAATAGTCCAGGTTGGAAGAGACCTCCAAGATCACCAAGTCCAACCTCTGACCCAACACTAAGTCCTCCACTAAACCATATCCCTAATCTCTGCATCTAAACGTCTTTTAAAGACCTCCAGGGATGGTGACTCAACCACTTCCCTGGGCAGCCTGTTCCAGTGACTAACAACCCGTTCAGTAAAGAAGTTCTTCCTAAGAAGTTGCATGGTTGGTTTTTTGTTTTGTTTTTCTGAGTACTAGATCCATAACATTTTGCATTTTAATATCTAAACGTCTCAGTCAGTGCTTGCTTTCAATTTTTGGACACTTAGGGAGTAATCTGTGGAAACTAGGGACTAATGAAACTTGTTTAGTGGAACAATATAAAAGTGCTTTGATGATGTCTTGGCCCTGCTTGGTTGAAGTCAGCTGAAATTTTATCATTGAAGTCATTGGACATCAGAGTCAAGTCAAAACAGAGTAAGCGTATATTTGACAGTTGTCTTTCACATGTCCATGTTTGAGTACAAGTGGTAGCTGTGCACGCTTAGACTACTACAATCAGGACATTTTGTTTAAATGCTTAAATATTCTCTCAAAGTTAAGTGTGCAGATCTGAAAATATCAACCTTTGGTCTTTATATCAGAAACTATATTTATTCAAATATTTGTACAAATGTACTCTTGTGGTTTCCCCAATTCTGTTTGATGCTTGCTATAGATTGTATACACTCAGGATCCTCTGAAGTATTAAAATAGTATAAAGGAACATTTATTTTTAAAAAATGTGAAATTGGAGTATTTCCTATTTTTTAGCTGAGGTAGTATCTGAGGTATGAACTTAAAATAGAGAAAATTCAAAACTATGCAATCTATTAGCATACTTAGAGCGTCATTAAAACCATAGGAGCATCTTTTCATCTGACTCACAAAATAGAATTTCCTTGTGTCACTGAATAGTAAGTGTTATTTTCCACAACACACCAAAATGTCTTTGTAGGACCTGGCTTCTTATTGTGTTTCTAATCCCAGGTGCATCCAAGTAGAAGCAGTACCTACCACCACTGATGCTAATAAGAGAAGAAACTCTTTCATTATCTATCTCTGTGCCTTTGAGGTTTAAAATTCTGTGCTATGGTTTTGCTTCATTTATTTCTTGCTGTAGTAAGTTTTAGACTTAAAATGTATGTATGGTTAAGGAGGTGTTTGGAGCCTTTGTAGAAGAACCAAATCACAGGGCAGGGATGTTTGAGTGGATATGCAGAAAGGGAGAGGCTCAAGGTGAATTCTGGGTCCCCCAGAATGTCTGGGCTCCACTCAGACTCTGCATGTACCTTGGATCAGCTGGATTTGCTAACACTAAGGCTCAACTCTGACTCAATCCAGTTGGGTATGCAAAGTTGTTCTAACGATGTGTAAAAGACTTCCATTGGTGATTGCTGTCCACTGTGTGACTCTGTCCTCAAAATGCTTCTCTTAATGAGCTCAGCAGTTTCTTTTTTATTTGTGAACCATTATTTTAAAGGAAAGAAAAAGAGGCATGGTTCTTAAGGTCTGAATTAACATCAGATATTTAAGGTTTACTGATCCTGTACATAGCAGTCATATAACTTATAGTATAAAATTTAATGTGTCTTGGTTTTCTTTCTTTTTTTTTCTGCAGTTTGTGGCCCATCCAAACTGTCAGCAACAGCTATTGACTATCTGGTATGAAAATCTCTCAGGACTCCGGGAGCAGACCATAGCTATCAAGTGTCTGGTTGTGCTGGTCGTGGCGTTGGGCCTTCCTTTTCTAGCCATTGGTTATTGGATTGCGCCATGTAGCAGGGTACTGACTCTTACAAACTGTGTATTCTGGGTGCTGTTTTTAAGTTCCTGGCATTCAAAATTTAGTGATGTGCCTCTAATTCTGTTGTTTCAGATTTTTAACTGGTTAATGATATTTTTAGTCTACAGCAAAGAAATGCATTTCACTCATATGTTTTCCTTGCAATTCACTTGAAAAAGAAGTTTGCTCATCTCTTGCATATTTCAAGGGAACCTGGTGTTTTCTCTGGGTTAAATATTTGTTTGCTTTTAAGATAAACGTGTATGAAATATATAATTGTTCTGATTATTATCTGAAATGTTGTTTTCTGTGCTTATCTTTAGTGAAGATATTCCTCACAGCTCCATGTCACAGAAACATATTAATACTTTTTTTTTTTTTTGGTAGCGTCTAACGTGGAAAAATAACATTTGTCCTTGAGCTTTAATTCTCAGTACCAGAAACACCTGACATTTTTCATAGTTCTCATGTCAAACAAATGCAGTGTACCTTTAGATGGGTTATTTGATATTGTAATTTCAAAATGCTTTCTAAAGGTCATCAGCAGGAAAGGAACCTGGGATTGTTTACACAGGTAGTAAATGCTTTTTAGTGTGTGCTGGTCTGCTTAGTGCATAGTAGCTGACCCCAGTTTCTGAAAGCCATTCCTTGAAATAAGAAAGCTACCTACAGTTCCCCACCTGCTGAACTCTTTTTTTTTTTTTTTTTTTTTTTTTTCTTCTCATACAATGCTGCTGATAATGCAGCACTCCACAGGGGATGTTATGGTAGTGGGAGGGACATGCCAACTCAAACCTGCAGTCGTGCCTGGAGGCCTCTGAACAGCACTGCTAGGGGATCTCAGTTCCATCTCTGTGCCTGAGCTGATGCATGCGTTGCTGCCTGTGGTGCAGCCCCACTGGTACTTGCTTTCTTTGAGGACGGGGCTGGGCGAGTCGCAGCAACATTGGCAACGTTAGACCTTCACTGTCTGAATTAAGGACACTGGCAGTATTGCCCTCAGAGGGATGGACTTGGCACTTTTGACCTTGGCTTGCAGGATGAGGCTAGTACAGATGGAATCACAGACTCTTCTTCTCTGTACAGCAAGTAACAGCAACAGGCCCATTGCTCTTTCCAGCATTGTCTTCTAGAGTCAGCTGTTCCTCTCCTGAGCTACAGAAGGGCTGCCTATGTTGTGTCTAATCTGTCCTAGCAGGTGCAGGTGTTGAAATGAATTAGCTGAATTTATTTGGAAGTAATATCTCTGATACTTTCTTTCTTAGTTCACTGTGATGGAATAGTCAGTAGTTTTAGTAGACGTGCAGATTATTTGTTTGGGACCTTCTGCTCTGAAAAAAATGTTCTGTGGATGGAAAACAGTAGCCAGAGATGAGAAGATGAGTCTGATTTTATTTTTATTTTTATTTTGTTCCCTAGAATTAGGTTATAGTCACAGACAAGCCAATAATACTTTCTTGTTGGTAGGGGAAGTGTTCTGCTACTTGGGGCTTTTACTTGTTTGCCATAGGCTTGCTCCAGCCCCCCATTGGCATCTGTGGGCATTAGATCAAATTTTTCTGTGAGTGCCAGCATACACTTGTAACTCCTTGGAGTGTTTCCCCATAAATACTGCCATTTAGAGTTTATGGAATAACATAAACACACACTAACAGGACAATATAGTCCATGAGACTGCCTTTGAGAGAGTTTTGTCTGAAAAGCACCACAGTTCAGGGCACTTGGAGGAGTATCCTTTAAAAACAAAGTTTCAGACTGTTCTGAGCACTGAGTGCCATAAATGCTTATGAAATACTTGACAAAAGAGTTTGTTGCTTTGAAAAAAATGTGACCGCTTTCATTCTGCCTTTGCAGCTTGGAAGAATTCTTCGAAGCCCGTTTATGAAATTTGTGGCACATGCAGCATCCTTCATTATTTTCCTAGGCCTGCTGGTGTTCAATGCTTCAGACAGATTTGAAGGCATAACAACGCTACCGAATGTCACCGTTACTGATTACCCCAAGCAGATCTTTAGGGTGAAGACTACGCAGTTCACCTGGACAGAAATGCTGATCATGGTGTGGGTACTTGGTAAGTATAATGCCCCTTTCATCACTGTCACTGTTTGCCTGAAGGTAGAAATCCTAAAAGAACGGAGAGAAGCCCAGGTCCTGAACCTTTGCTCAGCTGCAGCACAGTTAAAATTAAGCCCTCAGGGCACATAACAATGCATCGGAACTGGTGAAAGCATCTCTGTGCTGCCCCCTCTTGTAGCATGGGGTAAATACTTGTTTGTTGATGGGCAGTGACTGCTGCAGTTCAGTAATTCTGGCTTTTGTACCAGGAACACAGGCTTGCTGAAGAGAACACCACAGAAATTTTACTTTGGTTTTAAGTAGGATCAGCAAGTGTACTGTGCTGCTCTGTGTGCAAGAAGGTGACCTCAGTGTTAATGAGCTGGTACATCAGTGCTTGTGTGGCTTTGCTGCTTAGGTAGGGTTTGGAGAAATCACTGATTCCACCCGTGTCAAGGGGCTAATGAGTCAGTTCTCATTATTCAATATTTTTCACAAAAGCTAATCAGCTGTTGGCCTGATTGAAACTATGTATGGCAGAAAATGCCATTTTCTAGCTTTTCATCAAAGTTAGGTGCTTTATGTAGGAAAACAGCTACTTGATAATGTAGCATTCTCAGCATTTAGAGGCTGCAGACGAGAAAAGGAGTATTTCTTTCGCTGCTACAAGTTCCTCACTCTGCCTTTTAAATCATCTGTATCTCCTGGCTTAAGCACTGCTTACTGTCAAACTCTGTTAGGGTATGGAGATTAGTGTACCTGGTATGCTGCCTGGCGGTAATCCCATTATATACTGATGGAGAACAGCCTCTTTGTGTGGCAGAAGGCAAGGACTGAGATTTGGTGGTCTTCAGTCACTGTGAGAAATTTATTGGACACTCAACAGACAACCAGCCCCAGGCCAAACCAGTGTGTGGCTGCTGTGCATGTGGTTGGGGTGACAGCAAAATTACAGTTTAGATTGGAGAATTCATGGCTCAAGCCTGCAGCAGAGCAGTACTCCCTCCGAACTACACAGCCAGGGAATCAAGGAGAAACTGTTTTCTTTTAGTTTGTTCTTGCTAACAAACCTTTTTGAAGTAAGAGAAGGTCTTGATTCACAACAATTGTATCTCAAAGTCTTGATCAGGCTGTGACCTGGATTAATCCCACATGAACGAATTTCTGAGGAGGAGTTTGAGTAAGAAAGCTGAGTTACAGCCAAATTCCCCTCTCTGTGCTAAAAAGCATCTTATTCTGTAAAATAGAGAACCAGTATTGAAACTGTGCCATTTATATTTGGGCATCTCTGTAGCTGGGTTATTGTGCTTCTCTGTGTTAAATAAATAAATAAATAAGTAAAAAATGCTTCTGATTCATGAGCATTTTATGAATGTAAATGGTAAGGAAATGAGATGTTCTTTCCACATTTAACATTTTTCTTCTTTAGAAGCCCAGCATGTTGTCATGTTGTTGGGCTATAACACTTTCACTGCAAAGCTGTGGCTCTATACTATCCTGTATGGAGACTGCTGAGCTTTAGCCTTGCATATTTATTTGTCTTGCCATTTGATCAATCCTGTTGAAACCAAGACAGCCTTACTCAAGGTGTGTGACAACCCTGTGACTCTGCAAGTAAGTGAATTTTCATTCTGCTGGTGCCATGTGGTTTCATGGAATGGGATAATGCAGGAAATTTAAATGGAAATGGTGTGGCCAACTTTGCCATGTTTTGTCATTTCTTGTTGCAGGTATGATGTGGTCAGAATGCAAAGAGCTGTGGCTGGAAGGACCCAGGGAATATATTTTGCAGTTATGGAATGTTCTGGATTTTGGGATGCTGTCCATTTTCATTGCAGCTTTCACAGCGAGGCTTCTTGCATTCCTGCAGGCCACAAAAGCACAACAATATGTGGACAACTACATTGTGGAGAGTGACCTCTCTGAGGTCACACTTCCTCCAGAAATAGAGTATTTTACTTATGGTGAGTTTAAATTTTCTGCAACGTGGATGTTAAACTAGAAAAACTAGCATTTGAAGTCTTAAATTGAATTTTTGCTTGTGTTTGTGTTCATAGCATTGTTTATGCTTACCTGGTAGGGAAGACACCGTGACCAGGCCGGTGGTTTTCCCAGGGTGAGGCTCATCCCCTGCATTCCGGGTGTGCTGACCCCTGCGATTTCCCCAGATGCGGGAAACTCGACTGCATAATTTGGGGGGGACAGGGGACAGGTTGTGTTTGCACTCTCTCCTGGCTTTTTTGGGGGTTGGACCTGATGATCTCTCGAGGTCCCTTCCAACGCCTACAATTCTGATTCTGTGACTATCTGTTTCTGTCTCCCTATCTTTCATTCTGTACTATTTAAACAACAGTTGTTATGATGCTAATTTGGCAAATGTTTACCAAATCAAACAATGTGCATAAGGACAAAAGTTCAAATGTAACTTCATTATTTAACTGCCTTTTGTTGTAACTTTATACAGTGCTAAATTTGACTGTCTTAATTTTAAACATTTGCCAGCTTTATTTTCTTCTCAGCATAATGCACAGCAGATACAATTTTCATGTGATTTTTTTGCTTGGTTCAGTTGTTTCAATATTGTAATTCAATATTTCATGATAAAGGAAGGATGCGAGACCCAGTAATCTGTTCAAATAGAATGGAAGTAATAAACAGTTGGTTATTGCAGCGCAGAAATTAGAGATGTGATGAATTTCTATTTGCAGCAGCAGCAAAGGCTGTATTTGCTCCTGACGGCTCCTTCGATATATTACAATAGCAAATTTGGTTTTGATGTTTACTTTAATTGCTATATAATCAATTTGAATTTGGATCTATGTAAATACACACTTAAAAACGTGGTATTTTGATATCAAACGCTTTCAGTCATCAGTGTTGTGGTAAGATGGCACAGTAGTTCATGCAATAAACAATTTATGATTCTATATAACCATATATACACAGAAACAATAGTTATATTGAATCATATATTATGGGTAAAAATCATAATGCTACACCCTCTGCCATCTACTTTCAATGGCATTGTTGTCTGTGACTTCAGTGAGGCCTTGGTTATATCCTAAATTTTCAACAATGGCAAAAGCTTGGTGTGGTTAATGAGTGAAATTGTTCATCAGCCAACTCTGTGAACTTCTCATGAATAAAACCCCCAATATGAATAAATTTCTGGCCTTAGCGTACTGCTTATTTACATAGCTAATAAAACAGTAATGCTAAGAAAAGTAGTAAGGCATTGTTTATTCTTATTATAGTTCAGGTTAAAGTGCAAACTGTAGAAGAAAATGTTGTTTTTCTTTTTTTCAAGTATAATTTTTCTTCTAGTAGAAGATAATTTAGTTTATTTTCATGCTGTGTTACTTCCAGGAAATAGGAAGAGAGTAGCAGCTGCTAGACTCTCCCAGTATTTGTCTTTACTAAATTCAGACATGTTTACAGCAAATCCTATCAAGATTTATTTTTAAACATTGTGATAAAGGAGTAACACTTTGTATTTACCTCTGTATTTCATATCTTCCAGCTAGAGATAAATGGCTCCCGTCTGATCCTCAGATAATATCTGAAGGCCTTTATGCAATTGCTGTCGTTCTTAGCTTTTCTCGGATTGCATATATCCTGCCGGCAAATGAGAGTTTTGGGCCCTTGCAGATTTCACTTGGAAGGACTGTTAAAGACATCTTCAAATTTATGGTCCTTTTTATTATGGTGTTTCTTGCATTTATGATTGGAATGTTCATACTGTATTCCTACTACCTTGGAGCTAAGCTAAACCCAGCCTTTACAACGTAAGTATGCAATAATGTTTAAATAAAAAGCAGCTATGAAATTTTGAGTTTGTTACAAAGGTAACGAAGTCTGAGATGCTGCATGCTCCCTCCTTGTGTCAAAATTAAACTGAAGACAACGGGAGATTGTGAGAAATCAGGTATCAGAACCTTAGAAAGCAGAATGCAAAAGACCAATTCTTTCCTATTTGAATAAGTAGGGCTCTGTCAGACTTATGTGATAAACAGAGAGATTCAGCCTAGGTGTCAATGGTAGGTCTCCAAATAACACTTTAGTTTTTCAAGAAAGGGACTTACTGGTTATGTAGATGGTGTATTTCTACCTTAGTTCGGTACTGAAACAAATCTATAAACTGCACTGGATTCTTTTGGATCAGATTTGCAATCTACATGGTAACTTCTTATCGTTAGGGGAGTACAGAAGAAGGACAGTTACGTTGGTTTTCATGCAATGAGATGGTTTGCTTGCCACGATTTTCTCTGAAGCTTTCATTTTTTTAATTTCCTTATTTATTTTACTTCGTGACACAAAGTAGTGCTGGAAGAGGAAACTACTAAGGCTATTACAAACCAGAGGTAGTTCCACAAGATGATAAAATTTTGAAGTCTTCCCTTTTTCCCATGTTCATACAAGAGGAGGTGTGACTTCCTTGAACACTTGTATTTTCATGTAGCTAATTCCATGACTTTTCCTTAATTTGAATATGATTTTTGCACTTTCAATTTATTTTTACAGCATTTGATATCAGGTGTCTAATATGCATAATATTTGAATGCTTTTTAGAATCATGGAATATTCTGAGTTGGGACCCACAAGGATCATGGAGTCCAACTTCTGGCTCCACACAGGACCATCCAGAAATCGAACCATTAATATTAATTGCTTAAACAGCAGTGCTATTTTACTAGACAATATACCCATTCATATAGCTGTGTCCCAGTGATGTGGAAGTCAGCCAGCAGCACTATTACACTGATTTCAACAGCAGTCTTGAGCAAATCCTATGAGATCTATTTGGATTCTTGGTTTTGTTGCTAAACCTGTTGCTACCCATTTTGGAGTGCACCCTTCTGAATGGAAGGTTTAATCAGAAACTATTGAAAGGAGTACAGTGGTCTTCTTCCCATCAGCCCCATTTCTACCTTTGTTAGGACAGGGAAGGTCTGCCCCCTGCAGAGAGAGACTGGAAAATAATGAGAATATCCTTTATCTTGAAACCTTAAAATATGATGGCTTTCTAATTCCTGTTTTTTTGCATGATTTATCAGTGTCACACCTATATTATCTCTGATGGACAGATGGAGCTCAGTGAGGAAACTGAGCATATTGTGAAAAATATTTTCTTTGTTATTTTGATCGGTTCTCTACAAACCTGATTCATGGACAATTTGCTAGGGATTGTTTATCAATTACTGTAAACACAGTTTACATTTGTGTAGTAGTAATAATGTCTTTTTTTTTTTTTTTTTTTCCCCTTAGAGTGGAAGAAAGTTTCAAAACCTTATTTTGGTCAATATTTGGCTTGTCTGAAGTAACCTCTGTTGTCTTGAAATACGATCATAAGTTCATAGAGAACATTGGTTATGTTCTTTATGGCATATACAATGTAACGATGGTGGTAGTTCTGCTCAACATGCTGATCGCTATGATCAACAGTTCCTATCAAGAAATTGAGGTAGGGCTCTGTTCTCAAATTGTTCTCTGTTCTCATGTTGAAAAAGGGGAGAATTATTAATTATTATTTTAGTGATTGCATCTTTTGCGTGATGCAAAAGTATGATCAAGGGATTACCTCAGTAAAAGAGATCACAAAAATCACTGGTTTTGGACTGACTCAAACAATCCAGCCAAGCTGCGAATCCTTGCAGGATCTGAACACGTACTTTATCTTGTGGCAAATGTATGCGTCTGAGGAGATGGCATCCATCCAAAAGTCTTAAAAACTAAAGTCATGTTCAAATGAAGATTGCTGTGAAGTAGAAAACAAAGCTACTGGGCATAACATTTTAAACATGGCTAATTCATTCCCTGTTCGCTTAGGATGCTTATAGCATGTTTTCTTTATGTAGTGCACTTCGATCTTTGATGGATCACTAGGATACGGATTAAATGTATTTTGATGTGTTTTTGAATGGAAACCTGCTTTTCAGTTCCAATCTTCTAGCCTTTTTAGGTAAATGTGCGGGAGTTAGACACTTCAGTCCTTACCCCACTGCCGTGCACACTTTGTTACATTTATATGCTTGCCTGTACTTGGAGTCTGATGCAGGTGTTTTATCTTCATGGCTGTTGTGACTGAGTCACACTTTGCAGTGTTTACAAGCTTTGCTTGCAATATGTATTTTTTTCTGCTTTAGATACAATATTAAAATTTGATTGTATGTTCGCTGAGCGTTTCCACATGCCCTGAAACACTGCAGCAGTATTTCTCCAAATCTACCAAATGACTTGGTTGAACAAATATTTGAATTTCAGAATTCCAAGTTCTTGGCTGCATTGCTTATTAAAAGAGAGATGTTTTATTTGAATTTCAGTATGATGATAAAGTATCTTAATTTTTAAAGGTAATAATTAAAAGTAGGGTATTTAGCATACAACTCCACTAAAAATCGGGGAAAATTCAAATTGGAGAAGATACTTCCTTTTGGAAATCAAAACCAAGTTGCTGAAATGAAAATAAAAGTATAATTATAGTTTTCCAGACCATAAGTCCTGATATTATTCAGAGTACTACATTCATGCACCTGTGCACACGCATCAGCAGGAGGAAAAAAGAAGAAAATCTCAGACTTAGTGTACAAATTAATATGATACTTCCAGTACTTTCAGTGACTTCTGGGGAATGTCAGGGAATTCAGCTGGAGAAGGCTGGTTATATTAAACCAGCTTTTCAACTTTGTAGTAGACCAAGTTAAGCCTTGCAATATTTTATGAAGAATACTTCAGGACAAAATGGGTTTGTAATTTTTTAACAATTTCTTCATGACAGTGAAGTTCCTATTTTGTGTGCTCTATTATAAATCAGTGTTACTTTTCATGCTTTATGTGAAAAGTTTTGAGTACTACCACTTTAAGCAACATCTGCCTTGAAGCCAATATTTTGTCACTTGTTTGAGTACCAGGTTCATGTGACCAACTTAAAGAAAAAAAAAAAAAGAATTAAAGAAAAGTTTGACTTTAAATAGCAAGGAGTTTATATGGTAGCTTTCACTCAGTGCAAAAATAACGCTTGTTTAAATTGTTCAGATGCTTGAACTAAGTACTGACAATGAGATGTTGACATAAAGAGACAGCTGAAATTTATTTAAAATAGACTTGATAGAATGGTTACATTTTTGCAGAGCTATTGGGATTCTTACTAGCAAGCAAATAAAATTTACATAAAAACAGAAAGGGTAGATACTTCAAAGAAGTTTTATTTGGGAGGAAGTTTTTTGCATTTCATTTTTTAAAAGGTATATGCTTTTTTTTCCTCCTTAATACAGGATGACAGTGATGTAGAGTGGAAGTTTGCTCGTTCTAAACTTTGGTTATCATATTTTGATGATGGAAAAACATTACCTCCACCGTTTAGTCTGGTACCAAGCCCCAAATCTTTTTTCTATTTCGTCATGAGGATCATTAACTTTTCGAAGTGCAGGAGAAGACGGCTACAGAAGGACATTGAAATGGGAATGGGCAATTCCAAATCTAGGGTAGGTACTGAAATCTTGTACTTCTGATGATAGTACGGTGATAAATGTAGCATTTATATTTATAAATCTGTAATTCAGATTGTTTTGAACCAGTACATCTAGGCGAAGAATGGCAATAAATTTTCTTAGGACAACAAGGTCTAATGATTAGAAAAACACAGCTAAAACATAAATAACTGACTCTTCAAAGATGCAATTAATTCCCACAAGGAATGACCTAAATATTGAACAAAGATGCTTTCATCCTCCACTGGAAAGATTTTTAGTTCAGGATGGGAAAAAAAAAAAAAAGAAGATAGAACCTTTTCTTTCACTAAACCAGGTAAACAGAAAATGCTGTGAGTATGATACGTGCTTCCTACTGCCACAGGGTATGTTCTCAACAGAGGACAACAGGAATGAGGCAAAATAGGCAGTGATAATCTTTAGCACTTCCATGGCATTCTGAATTTAGGTATCTAAGTGTTTTTTTTACAAACATTAATGAATGCACTGTCACAACACCCTTGTGAGAATTGGATAATTTCTCTGATTTTTCAGGTAAAAGAGGTTTTATTTGGCCTTTTTCTTTTTCCTTTTAATAAGTTAGGCTAGAGGTCCTGTATATTATAAGGACTCAAAACAATATTTTTGAAAATACATTTTGATTTGGTTTACTGTAAATTACCAGAAATGGCAAGTCCAGTTATCTTTTAGAAAAGATCTTTTCTGGAGCCTGGATGTTTTGATCTGTTGGTGCTACTGAATCTTCCGTGAAGAAAATATTTTCTCCAGTTTTCTGTAGTCAGTGAAAATAGATGTTTTCTAAAATGTCAATTTTAATCAGTTTAGCTGAAAGCACTTTTTTTTGGTACTAACTACTCCCTCACTCTGTAGTGCTCCAAAAGCCTGAACTTCAGAAGTTCTCTGTGCTCCCTGTTCAAAAGATGTGTTTAAAATAACAAAAATCTTTGACTCCCTAAGATATGCTTTTATAACAAAGTGTTCAGTAGTACTTCCATATCATACAGCAGCAACTTAGACTGCAAGTCACTAAAGAACAAAAATCTTGTCAGAGTCACTGCTGAGACAAGTCAGGTTCAACTAGTTTTGTTGAACTAGAGACCAAATAATCTTTCTCTGGGAAAGGCAGCCCACAGCCTCTTCCGAGTCAGACTGCACTGGCACAGTTTTACACTGTGTACAAAGATAAATCCTGGCCCAATCCATGGATTGCCCGCAGGAAAGCAGGCAGCCTGGAGCAGGTAGAAACACACCACTTGTGGCCCACTGAAACTGACAGGCTGTGTGCATTATAGGCACAATATACGTGACACAGGAAGCATCCAACTTACTGTGTAGGTGCAGGCTGACTTCACTTTGCTCCCCTAGCTCACCAGAGAGGTCAGCCGTCTGACTGAATGACTAACTGGTCACACAGAAAACTCATGACAGATACAGATTAGGGCCTTCTTCTATGGATACACGTTTTTACTCCACTCTCACCGGTGCATCTGAGACAAGAATTAGGTCCCTGAGTTGGTAGTTACAAACCTTTGGCCTTAGTCACAAAAGCATCTTGTCCAAAGTGACTGTTTTCCTGTTTCTCACTTAATGGTACAAAAATAATGACTTACTTGGGACCTGATGACTTTGTGGTGCAGTTTGCTGATCTGTTAATAATTGAACACTGACTGTTTTCTAGCTGTATTACTGTTACTGGTAATTGTGCTTTAGAAGAATACTTTGTACTGAGCAGGAATGGTTTTGAGCATGTATTTGCAGTTAAATATATGCTGAAGTGTGTGGATGTTAAACACAGAACACAACAGCTGTGTTAAAGCCAGACTCTCTCTTCTTGCTATGGTCACTCATCCTCACCTCCAAGTCATAGTTGATTTCCTCAGCTGTGTATACATAATTGTTTTGGAGCTGTGCTGTGAACAGGATGGCTAAAATAATATTTTTTTTTCAATTTATAAAATCAGACATACCAAAGAGGTGGTGGGGGGGGGGTCAGAGGGCTGATTACTAAATGTTAATTCTATCATGTGTATTAACTTTTTCTTATTGTTTTCTAGTTAAACCTTTTCACTCAGTCGAACTCCAGAGTTTTTGAATCACACAGCTTTAACAGCATTCTCAATCAGCCGACACGCTATCAGGTAAGTACATCCACTGGTCACTGTTTTGAGTAATAGAAGTGTGCGAAGGTACTAGCAGAATGATTTTTTGCCTTCGTGAGATGAAGAAAACATTCTGTTAGAAAACAAACCCCAGGATGCTACTAGGAAAAAAAGGCTGTCGTTGTTCAAGCCTGATTATTGCAAGCACTTAAAAAAACTGACCCAGACAAAACCTAGATTTTTCTTTGACGTCCCAGTTCTGAAAGTCCAGGAAGCAAACTTTGGAAACTGATTTCTGGGAAAGAGCTATGGAAGCATTGGACTGCCTAGGTTAGCATTACTTTACCTTCCTTTCTTCTCATTATGTGACATTCAGAAATTCTGCAGATGGGAATATTCCTGTCTGTTAAGAGGAGCTTTCTGGATATTAACTTCCTGTGTTCTTTCCTGTTCAGAAATAAAAGAGTAAATAGAAGCTCTTGTTCCCCTAGTGAGCATGTGGAAAGTACATAATCCACCTGTACAAATTCTGTAAGGCAAGTTACATTAATTATGGTAGCACAGTACAAGAGTATTAGTAAATATGAGGAATCCTGGCAGTTGCAGTATAAAAATATAGTTTTCATGGCTGATGTTGTACTATCATACTGTATTTTTTCTCTTTTTAAAAGGTAAATATCTATTTATTACTATTTCAGACAAATCCTAATGTGAACTGAGTTTAACAAAGAGTAGACCTATCCTGATGCTACTTAGAGCTTAAGTTAGGTAGGCTCAGACACTGTGCTACCGTGCATCATCAGTTTGCAGCCTGGTGGTGCGTCTGATAACTTTTTAAAAAGCGAATTGGTGACAAAAAGCCAAACTTTCTCATTTCCACCTGCTAGCCACAAAGGAACAGAATTACATTCTATATTTTCCTGTTGTCCTGTTCCATCCCAACAATTGTGGTATTTTCTAAATTATGAGGCAAGTGGATGAGAAAGGTGTTTATTTGTAATGGTGAATCTCTGCATGCCACCAAAATAAAACCACATATGAAGCAACTGCTTGATCTGGGACTAGTCGTTCTTTCACTTGCCTACCTCTCTCACAACCTCAGAAGGAAAAGTGAATAGTTTCATTATGTGTGCTTAACCTGATCGTATACCTCTTTTAATCTGGCAGCAAATAATGAAAAGACTGATCAAACGTTATGTTCTGAAAGCACAAGTGGACAGAGAAAATGACGAAGTAAATGAAGGTAAGAGAGAACATTTTCCAAATTCCAGAGATTTTTTGTCTTATTTGGAAGTATTACAGTGGTGTGTGGAGGCTTCAGTTAAAATGAGTTTGCCTACTTCAAGTGCACCGAACTCACGTAGATAGTAATAGAGTTATACCTGTGACAACAAAAATAGACAATTAGGACTGAAGAAGTAGAACTTCTGAGAAATATTATGGGCTCCATCTTACAGATGGAAAACGGGTACACACATCACACACCTGCAGTCACAGAGGCAACTTGTGAGGAATCACTCACAAAGTATTCACGCTTCCATAGTCCTTGTCAGAGCTACAGGATATCTTTCTCTCTGTTTCATTTAACTGAACACACAATTAACCAGACCACAAACCACTCGTGTTCCCATCTTTGATAAGCTGTGTGGAATACTCATCTGCTGTTGCACAGCGTTTTGTGAGGGAAAAAAAAAAGCTGTGTACTTACCTGTATGGTGAAGAAAAAATGAGAATTGTAGCCACTTTTTTTAGTGTACAACCAGAGATCTTTTGAGAGATGATGTATCTGAGCTTTGTGTCTGTGTCAGAGCTGCAGAGCCTTGGGAGCATCCCTGGTGCATGCTCCCACTGAGCTGAGACTAAGGCACATCCTGTCCTTGCCTGGGCAGGCCCCCAGATGAGGGTGCACGCAGCATGGAGCTGACTGCCACCAGTAAAACGCACCTGCTTAGCATGAGCAGTTCTAGTCTAGGTAGCTGGGATGATTGCAGTATACCAGAAACGCCCAAGCTGCTCAGATGGCAGGTGTGTGCTCTCCTAACTGGTGGGAGTGATGAACAACTTGGGATAAGAACAGCTTTTACTGGCACAGATGTATCAGACAATTGTATGCATATATGATGTGAGGGGCGTTACTAGCCTGGCCTCTACTGTTGTTTCAATTTAAATGCTGTTTTTGTCCTTGTGTCAAATTCTAACAATTTTAAATTGGTTGACTCTTTCTAATTCAAAGGCTATTGGTAAGGAAGAGGAGAGAGACCCAGAAGCTGTGAGTTTTATTGCCAGCTCTGCCACACTTTTCCTGTGTGATCTTGGCATATCACGTCAGAAAAAAATCTCTTTGCCTTTTCTCTCTAAAAGGGGGGTACTAATATTTACCAGCTGTTCAGCAGTGTTGCTGTGATTAATGCATTAACCCATGTAAAGGGCTTTTTGAATCCTTGGTGTTCTGCGTACACATGGAGCACAACACTGGAGTTCACTGGAGTATCAAAATACCTTTGCTCTCTAGGGGTGGACATGTCTCAGAATGAGGAAGAGGTACAGCCTTCTGCCCCGCCCCACCACCTACTCCCACGGACATTTCAACGAGCTTGGAATAATTTGAAGCAGGCACTGATGTGACTTGTCATTATTTAAAGAACACTAAGCTGACTTTGCTAACAAGTGTTTTATTTTTTTCCACTACAGGTGAATTAAAGGAAATCAAACAAGATATCTCCAGTCTTCGCTATGAACTCTTAGAGGATAAGTCCCAAGCAACAGAAGAGTTAGCAATTCTAATACATAAACTCAGCGAGAAACTAAATCCTAATATGTTGAGATGTGAATGATTCAACAAACGAACCGTGGCTTCGACTACAGCACAACTATTTATTGGCAATAATATTTCAGTATCTTATACTTGAAAAATGTAGATTTTTAGCACTCAATAACTTTATGTACAGCTTCTCTGGAATTTAGTCTTAGGAAATTTTATTAACACACCATAAAAAGATTGCAAAATTGCTGTCTAAATTTTAATCATCTAAAAGCAAGAACTATCCAATTTTTTTTTGCACTTATGCATTAAGAAGGTAATTTTATGAGTTGCTGATATTTTAACAGGTTTCTGAATACATACTGAAACTTCTTTGCACTAAATTTGCAAGAAAAAATTAAAATAATGGCTACAGTGTAGTGTTCTGTTCCTTGTATGAATAGGACCTTTGATAATACAGTAAATCAAGTAGAGAGCAGCAAAGGGTTACTTGAAATCTTTATCTTTATTAGCGATGCTAGTAGTATGTAGAAGCTGAGACCTCACGGTATGATTACAAGGAGTTAATGAAAACCGGGTAAGTGTGACCGTAAGTGTAGTAGCACTGTCTAACGCCTCTGTACATACACGTACCTGCCCTCCCGTTTCTTAATTCAGCATACTGACTTTCACTCGTAAGCACTAGACTTGTGTTTTTTAATGACTTTCCAAGATACCGCGATCTCAGTCTCTTCACGTGGTAGAGATGATTTTTTTAAGATCCCGACTCCGCGCAGGGCCGCTGTTTCGTCACCCTGTTCTGCCCCACGCCTCTGCTGCTTACTTGTTAAATAAAAACATCTTTTCCTCACCCGCGCCGTTGTCCCGCTACTTTGGCACCGAGCTGGAGGGGGGGCCGGGGCCGGGGCCGGGCCGGGGCGGCCCCTTTGGAGGCTCCTCCCGGCGGCGGCGGGGAGGCGCTGAGGGGAGGTGGCCGGCGCCATGTCGGGGGTTGCCGCGGTAACGGCGGCTGGGGCGGCGGCGGCGGCGGCGGCGGCATGGAGCTCAGCCTGGCCCGCGTCGACTACCTGCAGGTAGGGCCGGCGGGCTGCCCCTGACCGACCGACCGCCTGCGGGGTCGGCGAGGCGAGGCGAGGTGAGTGAGGGCCGCTGTGTTCGCAGGTGGGGGTCACGGCGCAGAAGACGATGCGGCTGCTCCCCGCCTCCGGCCGGGCGGCCACGCAGAAGGTAGCGGGGAGCGGGGGGCAGCGGGGCTGGGGGGCTGGGGGGTGGGTGAGGCATAACGGTGTGCTCTGTGACTGAAGGTGGTCGTCGGAGATCAGGATGGGGTCGTTACCTGCTTCGGCATGAAAAAGGGAGAGCCTGTGGTAAGTGTAACGTTCCCTTTATATATATGCATGTATATATCTTTAACCTGCCTTATGTGGCTTCAGTTCTTTTTCCCTTCTGTGACCTAAGGTTCAGCTTAATAAAAAATTAGCTTTTTATTACATACGTGTTATTCCCCTATTGAGGTTGGTAGCCAGTTCGCAAAGACTCCACAGAAACGGAAAGAAATCCGTATGTCCTCTGGAATAAGAGTGCAGCACACAGGAGGGAGAGAGAGCTTGTGGCTGTTGGTTTTTAGGGAAAACAAAACCAACAAAGTGCTTTTTATAGCTGCCAGCTGTCCTACAGATGAGTAACGCTAATAATAAATTGTAATTTATTTATTATTACGGCTTTTTATGCTTCTTAACTTAGAAAGTGGTTGATTTCTTTGCAGTGCCAAAGAGAAATATGCAGATGGTTTTTCTCTGCATATACTCTGTAGTATCTGTAGTTTTGCCAGAAATTTTAAAGCAGGTTTATTACCCTTTTTGTTAAAAGACAACTGTAAATACAAAATCGTGATTGTTTTTCTTTTCTTTCCTTTTTTTTTTTTTTCCTCCTTTTTTACAGCCAGTGTTCAAAACACTGCCAGGCCAAAAAATTGCAAGATTGGAGTTGGGAGGAGCTCTTAATACACCGCAAGAGAAAATTTTTGTGGCTACAGGATCAGAAGTTAGAGGTTTCACAAAACGAGGGAAGCAGTTCCTTTCCTTTGAAACTAACCTCACTGAAAATATCAAAGCTATGTATGTATAATATTTTGTATTTGTTTCATACCTGTAGCAGATTGTCAGCTTATAGACTTATGATTTTTTTTAACCATATTGTGTCCATGTAGGCAATACTACATGTCAGTCCAGCTTTAGCTGGTACCTTAACATGAGGGAAGGAATTCAGAAAATTAGAAAATTACTGTGAAATTGAAAAAGGGTATGCAGGCTTGGGACCATTCTGGAGGCCCTCTAATCAGTGTAAATGCAGATGACCATAGCTGGGGTTATTGGCTTTGTGTATTATGGCCCCATATACTCCCTGTAGAAGACCAGGAGCTACCCTTTTTTTTTTTTTTGTTTTTGATTCTTTGGTCTTGAGATGCTTGCCTTATATTAAACAGCTCTAGAAAAATTAATATAATCAGAGTGTATTAATGGAATTTCTGTAAAGATATTCTTAAGATTTTACATGAAGATAAAATATGCAAGTTGAGAGCTATAGAAATTGCATAATCTTAGCGTTTGTAAGAAACTTTTTATTTTAATTGAAGTAGCT
This sequence comes from Oxyura jamaicensis, assembly GCF_011077185.1. Taxonomy (NCBI): domain Eukaryota; kingdom Metazoa; phylum Chordata; class Aves; order Anseriformes; family Anatidae; genus Oxyura; species Oxyura jamaicensis. Next base: position 63,192,113 of record NC_048896.1, read on the forward strand.
TGCAGAGCTTAAAGCAGTAGTGTATGTGTATTGCTATACCTAAAAGAATATCACTGCAAATATTCTGGCAAAACGCTACAGGAGGTGTTTTCTTTTTCTCAGGCATATTTCAGGAGCAGACCTCTTTCTTTGTGCGAGCTATATCTATAACCATTACTGCGACTGCAAAGACAAACACTACTACCTATCAGGAGATAAAATCAATGATGTTCTCTGCCTTCCTGTAGATAAAGTGAATTCCATTACACCAGTACTTGCGTGTCAGGATAGACTCCTCAGAGTTTTACAGGTTAAAATACTTGCTTGTTTTTGTTCTATGCATTGATACTGTATTATTGGATTAATTCTTATGAGAATCAGCAGGGTTTAGATATAAATATATGCACGTTGCACCCTATTTGGCAATGTTAGTATCTATAGTGCTGGTACTTTTTTATTTCTTTTTAATAGAAAATCATGATTGTAAACTTGCAAAATGAGGATTGATAAAACTCTACTATGAATAGGCTTTGGAAGTCATTATGGAAGTAGCTAAAAAATGAGTCCATTTTCCACTTTTACCTAAGAAGTGCTTACACAAGGGAATTAAATGTGTAATTCATTGGAAAGTCTTACTTGCAAATTACTTTTATAGCAAGTCTGAGTGGTGTCAAATGGTAACACAATTACTTCTTACTGACAGATGTTCTTAGATTTTGTCATAAATTTTTTTAATGGTAACGTATTTCAAGATCTTAAAAAAAAAAAAAAAAAAAAAAAACAACTCTTATTTATATAAACTGCTCTGCTTTAGCTTAGAAATGCTTTTCCCCCAAGGAAGTTTGTAAAAATGAAAGATAGCCATATACATAAAACTGTTTTGTCTTTTACTTATTCAAGATAGTTCTCGTCTTTAGGGATCTGATTTACTGTATGAAGTAGAAGTTCCTGGACCACCTACTGTTCTTGCTTTAAACAATGGAAATGGAGGTAATGGAATTTTGTATGTACACTCTACTAAATAATGTTTTTTTAATGTGTTTTTGAGATTTAAAAGCTTCTATTTGTTAATGATGTTTTTCCTGGATTTTGAATCTGATTTTAAAAATGTAATAGAAAACTATGTGAAGCCATTTCTTACATATGTATTCTATCTATAGAACAAAGATACAGGATAGTGTATCTATGTAGATCTATTCTGATTAGGTTGGAATCTTGATGTACTATATACTTAAACAGAAATGTTGAATTAGTAAGTCTTCAGGGAAAAAAGAAGTTGAAGTTACTTGCGTAACTTACTCCTATTTGGAAAAGTGGAGGACCAAACCCACTTTTAATAATAGTATTGACTTTTTTTGTTGCTGTTCTTGTAATAGAAAAGGTTCATACATGGAAGGAAAGTAGGATAAAAGGTGTATTGACGGTAACAGAAATCCTGAATTTGAAGCTTTCCTTTTTCATGCAAGAGATCACTGTTTCTGAGTCAGAGCTGCAGTATTTCTACTCGTTAGGCAAGAGCAAGAGGCTCTAGATTAGATTGGAGAGGCAGAGAGAGGAGTAGTACAGTAGTTTTAGGTTGAGATGCTGGCAAAATTGTGAAGGTTTGGAAGTAGGGATTACTTCTGCTTTTATCTGTTCTGATTTTGATTCTCATTGATACATATGCGTGTATTTATTTATAAACATACACATAACAGATACACTGTATATATACATATATATGCCCATGACTGTTTTAATTCTAAGTAGTATTCAAGTTTGATTGAAAGCCTCTTAGTGCAGCAGTGAGATGTAAGGTGATCTCATTGTGTGAAGAGGAGAATTGGACTTCTGGGGTCTTCCCCAAATGCTGGGGTTGGGTTTCTTGTACATGTGGATTTTCACAACGAGAATCACTGCTTCCATCTGTCCCTGTATGGGTGAGAATGTTGAGTAGAGGTTACATCAGCTGAGACTGTGGAAGGATCAGGCTTAAAATAGTTTGATCATCCTTTTTGGTAATCTGTTCTAACCTGATATAAATCGCTTTAGTGCGTGATCTGGAGCTTAATTTAGTTTGTTAGGTTATTTGACAACGTTTAGGTCTAGTTCTGGAAAATAGTTCTTACTTGCTTAAGTATTGGTACAACATTCACGATTAGATGTGTGCTCTGAATGAGCAACTTCTTCTCTTCTGTAAAGGCAATTAAATAGACTATTGTTCCTTAAATTTAAAGTATTGGATTATGACTGGTTTTTAGGCAGAACTTCAGTACAGGGGCACCATTTCTTTTAAAGCCTGACAATTCCGTTACACTGTACTAATATTAGTATTTTCTTCTTCCCCAGATGGGGTGTAGAGTATAACTACATGATATTTTCAAGATTTTTAAATAGGTGTGCTTAATTGTATTGATTCTAAATCTGATTTATTATTTTAGGTGATTCTGGAGAAGAAATTGTATATGGAACTTCTGATGGTAAACTGGGTCTTACCCAGATTAGTGGTTCCGCTCCTGTGCATAAGTGGGAAATAGGAAATGAAAAAAAGAGAGGAGGTATGTTTCTTAGGTTTCTCAGGAGGTATGTTTTCAGGCGCCACTGGGGTTTTATTACAATATAATAATCAGGAAATATAATTCATAGATCTTTAGGAGGTATATTGTAATTTTGTTGATATATTAATGAATAAACTCTCATTGTTCTGATAATCTTAAAAATAATTCTAACCGTTTTGTCTTGCATTGGGTTTTCTGTACTTCAGTATACTTTTATTTTTAAATAAAACTTTAGAGTGCCATTTGTAAAACAGTTTATTTGTATGATCACTTGAGGTTTTTATAATCTTGGTGACTATTTTGAATGCAAATATACCTGCCAGATTTTTTCAGATATGCAGTGGCCTTAAAAGTCCCTTCAGATTCAACGTTAGCATCTTCTCTGGAAGACGTCCAAAAAAAGCCATTATTAGGATTTTTGTCAGAAGATGGAATAAGGCCCTCCTTAAAGCTCCATAATGTGATGTAACTTGTTAGGGCACGGTACAATTTTCCCCACTTCAGCCTTCGTATGCTGCCTTTGCAGCATGTGTTAGTACTTCTTTGTAAAGGAGAAGAACAGGGTTAGATGTTTTTTCTTAAATTTAATGATCTCATGAAAGATATTGCTAACCTCTTTTCTTAAAATGCCTCTTTGGATATGTCCTTGCTCTTCATATGGGAAAGAAGTCGAAAAAGTTAAATTCAGTCTCTTTTTTTTTTGTACAAAATCTTGTGCTGCTTTCTCCTTCTTCCAGACCCTATCTTTGGGTCCAGTCCAGTCATGATTAGTTGTTGTAATGGCCTGCTTGTGTGTTTTTCCACTAAGATGATGTGTAGCAGCACAAACTTAACCCGTGTCCTCACAGGCCCGAACCCTGTGTCTGTTTCTTCAGCCAGAATTGGAATTGACAGCAGTCCATTTACGAGGGGCTTTCTGTCAGCTGTAGGAGACTGACTGCTTGCCTCTTCAGCTGGCAGAGCTGGACAGACAAATACTTAATCCGGAAAAAAAGTTTAAAGTGGGGTGCTAAACCCTTCAGAACTGAGCTGTTTGAACAGTAGAAGGGAATCTCTGTTCGTTGCTTCTCACGAGGGAACTGTAGTATTTTTGGTTGCCTTAAAACACACTTCATGATCGTGAACCTCAGGCACTCATGAGAGACCTCAGCCCTCTAGCGGACGCTTTCGGAAATAGCATCGATAAAGCCAACCAAGAATTTCTGTGTAGTTTAGCCGGGATATTACTGTGTCGTAAACAATTAAAACAAAATAAACACTTTGTTTCCTTTTCCATTAGGTATCCTGTGTATTGATAGCTTTGACATTCTGGGAGATGGAGTTAAAGAATTGCTTATTGGACGAGATGATGGAGTGCTGGAAATCTACAGCTTTGAGAGTGTAGATGAGCCTGTCCTTCGATACGATCATGTAAGCCCACATTCATTATTCTCTTCTTTGCTGGAAAAAATATTTTCAAAACTCTGTGTTTCAAAGCTTCAAGTATTTACAAGATTACTACTGCTAAAATGTATTCTTTGGTTGTTGCTTTTAATTTGGTATGCTCTGATATGCTGACAGCACAAACTTTGTAGCGCTATGCTAATATTTAAACAGAAATGAAAATGGTCTTGATTACAGCAAAAATCAAAGTTGTGTGGAGGATATGTTAAAGCTCTGGCTCTCCTAACTGCTAAAGCTACTGAGTGAAACCTAATACGGTGCTTCTCTCTCAGGGAAAAAAAATAAAAAGCAGCACCATATTGCAAGTGGTCTGTTTTGCTTATAAAATAGTAATGTGTTAACTGTTAGGACTTTACTAAGCGTAATTTCTTTGGTTTGAATTGTTGAAATACTGGATTTGATCCACAGTGATGACTTCAGCCTTCAGTCAGACTGCTGATTCGTGCTGCACAGATATTGTCCATCAGGGTTTTGCTTTAACCTGTGTTTTACTGTCTGTGTCATGCAGAGTAGAATCAGAATGCATTTCTTAAAACATCTAGATTTATCTGTACCAGTTATCAGCTAGCTTACTCCTTTGTGGATCTAGATACTCTGCATCTATGTAGGTATTTTGTGGTGCAGGTAAAAGGAGGAAAGAAGCCTTTGAAGTCCCCCCGCCCAAAAAAAAAAAAAAAAAAATCTTATAAAACAAGTGCAGTGATATCTCTCTCTGCTTGAATGTATTTATTTGAAGGCTTTATCAGAGAGCATTGCATCAATCCAGGGTGGCTGTGTAGGAAAAGATGGGTATAATGAAGTTTTAGCATCCACGTATTCAGGTAAGCTTCATATCATTTACTCCAATAAGATTTGCACTTGGTGATGTGATAAAAATGAAGCAAGCTGTGTCATTAGTGCAGCTCGTATCTCAAAATTCTGTCCTGATGGGAACCAGGATAATGTTTTGTTGGAAAGATCTCTCTGAATTTATTTACACTTCAAAAAATGTTTCCTCCACTTAAAATATATTTCAAGATGTTTATAATGTGTTCTACACTGTAACACAGTGATTGGTTATTCTCTAGTGTAGACCGCTGCCTATGATGACATGCATGTCTTATGTCCGAAGGAATTTGTTGTTTTTTTTTTTTGTAGTATTAAAAATGTTGCTAGATATGCTTTTTTAAAAAAAATTGTCATAATTTTCCATTCTTTTCAGCTTTTTGTGGCTCTGCGTAGGATTGATTTTGCTTTTAGTAGAAAGTAGAGCTTCTGCAAGTGAGGCTTCTCAGCAGCCCCTCCCAGCTGTTGGCCTGTCAGAAGCCATAATTAACAAACTACATATGTGAACTGCTGGGAGCCAAAATACTCAAGTTTCCTGACTTAAGTTATCTTCAGGGCTAAAAAAAGTAGCCTACTGAAACCTCTCAAATTCAAAATGATGTATCGTGCCAAGATACAATTCTCAGACATTTATAGAAAATGAATGGTGTTCAACTTTTTTTGTATTTTAATAGTCTTAGTAGGATTAAAAGGTGTTTATATGTGATCTGGTATGGATTGTTTTGCTATAACAGGCTGCAGCAGTGTTGTGGCTGAAGTCCTTGATGGCTTATTTAGTGCCTGTGGGAATGTTCTAAAAATCTGTCAATCACGGAAGAAAAACCTGGTGTTCACCTGTGGGTTTTCACAGTGCTAGGCTTTCTTGTTACTTAAACTGGATAGCTAAGGACTGTGGGCATATCAACGTTTAGGGTGGATTTTCTGATAAAGCTGTCTTTCTGTATTCATTAGAGGAGGTAACTGGAGCTAGAAACACCTATTTAATCAAGTCAGCATATCGTATCTGAGGTGTCAGGACATAGTCGACTAATTTTTGCTTTTGTAAGTAAGTGTAGTTAAGAAAATCAAAAGATTGTTTCACTTCAACCAGCAGCATTCTATCTCAAAATGCACCGTGCAATATGTAGTTTGCTGTGTTCACATTGCACATCTTTTTTTTTTGTTTGTTTTATTTTCAGCAATAATATTGATTGGCAATAGCAAATTATTCAAGGTATTAGAGAAGGTTTTTTCAGAGGTGGGAAAAATGAAACTTATTTTAAAAAAAACTGCTATAGAGGTATTTATTGCTCAAAGTACTTTCTGAAAAATAAGTTATGTTTTCCAGTTTGTAAATTGACCATAAAATTCTTTGCTCATGGTCTAGGTTAATCCTCCAAAACAGGGTAAAATAAAATCTTGATTCTCTCTACTTAGTGTAAGAGACGAATATCACTCTACGTGTACAAAAGCTGAGTGTAGACTTTTCTTTATAGCTTATAAGGAATATAAACTTCATATATTGGTTTAGGCTGGCTGACAGGACTGACTACAGAACCTGTCCATAGAGAAGGTGGATCAGGTGAAGAACTAAAATTAAGTCAAGAAATGCAGAGCAAGATTTCATCCTTAAGGTAATTTCACTAGAAATAAATTTAAATGGAAGAATTGAAGTGTTAAAAACTGAGATGTCATCTTTCCTTCCTCTTGTTAGATTTTCTGTATCATTAGTGTATCTAGAAGTAGAACAAAGCCTTCTCAAAGTAGAAATGAACAGCAGTCTCATCTCATAGTTCTTTTCTATCTTTCCTTCAGGTGGTGAGTTTGTAATCCCCCCTTCTTCAGTTTCAGCAGGATGAGATTGCCTTCTCCCATGTGATCTGTAGCTTCTAAACGATGGGAGGAAAGCAGTCACTAGTGTGTCGTTAAAAATATGTTGCCCTCTTGAAGGAAAATGTTGCTCCTTCCTGTGGCTCAAGGAAATTTATTCTGTCGAAGTTCAGTAGAATCTACATTTTCATGTTATCTGGTTTGTTTTATCTTTGTTATGTATGTGGAAGGGGAGTTACCCGTCACTTCTGGTTGGAAAATAGTAGACAGAAAAGAAACATGCTTGCCTTGCAAGCCTAATGTACTTAATTGTAGCTTTTATTGCTAATTTTTTTTGAAGTCGTCATACCTGATTACTCATTTCTAGGAATGAACTGGAACACTTACAGATGAAAGTACTTCAGGAACGTGAAAAGTACCAGCAGTCTTCTCAGTCCAGTACTGCTGTTTCTTCAGTACCTGCATTTAGCGTGAACGATAAGTTTACATTAAATAAGGATGATGCTAGCTACAGTCTCATCTTGGAGGTGCAGACAGCTATTGATAATGTCCTAGTACAGGTGAGCGTGTGTCTATTCTTGTTGGCTTTCTTGATCTATAAATAAAACAAAGAGACTTCCTGGTTAAAAAAACAGCTGATAGTAGGTTAAGTATGTGTTTGTGTTTAATTATCTGAAGAGTTATAGGAGGGAATTGATGTGAATAGCCTTGCAATCTTGAAGTAACTTGTATATTCTTGTTACGGAACAAATGCAACTTAAATCTTCAGTGAACAGAACAACATTAATCTGCCAAAGTAGACCAAAACACGTGTAGTACTATCAGGTTTATATGTAATTTTTGTGTTTACTCTTGCATGTCCCTTCTTATTTAAAAACCAATTAGCTCAGTAACTCTTAAATGAGTGGTGCAGCTTCTCACTAGCTTTTTAAGTACCTTCTGTAGTGGAAAATTAGTTTTGAAGCGGTATGGGCCATGTGTGCACTTCCAGCGTGGAACAGCATTTGATCTATATGTTATCTGTGACAAATATTTCTGGCAAGTCAAGTAGCTGCAGCAAAACATCCTGCTGCTGCATCAGCTGAAATGTTACCTTTGGTAGTTAGAAAGAATAGTGGGACTGAATTAACTTCTTTTGGGATATGCATGGAGAGAAACCTGAGAAAGAGGAATTTGTTAGGTGAACTTGCCATAACAAGTGTAAGAGAACTATTGTATGCAAGTATTTTTAAGTTTTTAATTTTAAATAAATATGTTACTAGAGCAATGCTAAACTACAGCTAATTTGCAGGTCTATAATATCTGCAGTATCCTTACCTAAGCAAGGAATAATTAAATTGTTTCTTCTAGGCCTGAACTTATTATAGGTTTTAAAGCTTAGGGCTTTTTCTTTAAAGAAATAAAAAGCTCTGCCCAGTATTCTTCTGCTGTTGAAGAAGGCAATAAAACTGTTTATATTTTTTTAGGAAGTATGTTGTCTTTTTATCAGTATTTCCTGGCACTTCTGTGAAGTTACAAGGCAGTATCGAATCAAGTAATCATTTATAAAACACTTCAATCTTGTTTTCAAAATAGTATTAGATTTCATTTTAATTCCAGTAAAAACATACCTAGATAAGAAGTGGTCTGGGTCAGAAGTATTAGTGTAAGTGAAAGGATTGTTAATAGTTACCTAATGTGATCCTTAGTTTCCTGAATGAGTGCTGTAATCCCCTGGTGAAAACAGAGAAACACTTCAGTCCTTCATGCATGTCTGAAAGATAAAGTTGCACATCTTACATTGACGTTGCTGTAAGCCACCCACACAAGAGTTCAGGACACCATACGAGAATAATAGAAAGATCATCATGTTACTCCGGGATTAAATTTTCAGGAGTAAGCTGCATGTCTACTAAGCTTTTATCACTTGCATATAGATGATGAAGCAATCATCCTTATTAAGATAACTGATGACAGTTAGAGGATAAGTGCATTAGAAGCTATGCAGGAACTTAAGCTCTTTATTTCTCTTTCTTCATATGTTCTGCAGAGTGACGTCCCAGTAGACTTGCTGGATGTGGATAAAAATTCTGCTGTTGTTAGTTTTAGCAGCTGTGATTCTGAAGTAAGTGAAACAAAAGAGATAATGATGTTTATATAAATGCTATGATGAAAGATCGTAATACGGTATATGCAAAACAGAATTTGTATTTATATATTTGTAACTTAAAATACATGGAACAAAACTACTTACTTGGTAATTTGGGAGAGCTTAATTTGATTAGAAATATTGCGGAATTAGGTGTTTGTGGCAGGTCTTGACATAGGGCAAAGCAAAACATGCAGAAAAGGATCTGGGAGTGACTGCTGTTGTACTTTTTTCCCGCCTAATTTAGAATGTTGAAGGCACATTCAGTGTTGTTCTCCAGTCTTTGTCATTTGTCAGTGTCCTTTATGTTTGTTTCAAAGCGATTTAGATGACGATCATCATATTTTTTATTTACTGTATCATATAAAAAACACTTTACAGCATGAAAATTTTGCTGTGAGAAGTCGTGTGTTTGAGTGAATTTTTAATCTAATAATTATAAACTAAATTACTTACGGAATTATTTATGATGCTTCTTTGGGGAGGGGAGGCAAGCTGGGAATTGAGAAACTACCTTGGTATTACGAAAAATCTTTCCTAATGTCTTCAATAATGGTCCCATGAATTATTCTAGTTTTAAGAACTGAATTTGCACATCATTGGTCTACACTGGAGTTTTCAGAAATCAAATTTTTATTTTAAGTTTCTTGTCATCCAATTTAGCTTTTTATTATTTTCCTTTGTTTTCTTGCTGATCTTCAGTTTCTGGATGTTGGGTTAATACTGCAGATGAGTGGGAAGGCTGACAGATGCACTCTTCAGATGAAAAGTTTCTATCTGTATAATTTTTGTGGTGGTATTGAGGAATAAGAGGGACTTCAGATGATTTGTGTGTATACAGAAAAATATTTGAAACTCTGTCACCATTAAAACAAATGGGAATTTTCAAGGGAACTGAAGGTTACAGTTTTCACTTTTAACTTGTGTAAAATAACTATGCATAAATGCGAAAAAGTTTACAGTACGCCTTTGGTTATAATAGACCTGTTTTGTATTATCTTTCCTCGTTTTTCTTTTATGTTCACAGCCCAATAGCAATTTTCTTCTTGCAACTTACCGATGCCAAGCAAATACTACGAGACTTGAACTTAAGGTAAAGTGCTCCAAAATGTTTTCCATAAGAAATTCTGCTGTGGGATGGAGAGATCTTCACCTGGACTGACTACTTAACCTGAGCAAATGATCTATCCAGTTTCTGCTGCTACTTGTTTCCTGAGAAGTTTCTAGTCTGGGGCTAGCATTCCTTTGTATTTGTGTATAGAGTTTCTAAAGGCTTCTAAAAGTGTATTACTTCAGAGGACAGCCTGAAATCCTTTGAGTGTCCCTAAAAGAAAAGCAGTTGGGAAATCCCCAGTAGTGAAAATACTTGATTCTGGAGACTGGGTGGGACTGAAAGTAGAGAGGTATGGGAAGGAAAGCTCTGGCACTTTTTGTCCTCCGAAGTGTTTGAGGATAGTTACACTGACCAGGGAATATAACCAGCATTTATATTTTGGAGAGGATGCAAATCCTGTAGTTCTATGCTTATGCTAAAGGTATGTGGGTGTTGGGGTTCTGTTTGACAACACAACAAATTGAAATTTTTTTAAGGCTTCCACTGGGGAAAATAATAAAGAAAATTATGCGTAGTAAAGGTAATCCTCAAGGTGCACACGGACTGTAGGTTTTCACTTCATGCACTCATCTGACTCTTCAGCTTCCTAATCTGAAGTGCATTCACGTAAAATCAGCAGTCTAAAGATTTTTAGAAATTCAAGCCTGTATAAGAGGCATCAAATCTTGGAGAGTTCCAGTTTGTTTTTGTTGAGGTCACAATCACAGGCCTAGTAGACAGAATTAAGACACTTATTTTCTGGGTCCCTTTCTTAAGCAATGCTGTTGGGTGCTTTTTGACTCTGAGGAGGCTTTATCTGTGCATGTCTTCATTCTTTTAATTTAGGGATATGACCCTGGCCACTTTTGCTAGTAAAAATAGAAGCTAAAGAGTAAATGTCACAAGTTTGGAAAACAAACAAACAAACAAACAAACAAAACTCTTCACAATACATTAAAGTTTGGTTACCTTCCCACTGAAAACTTTTGTAAACTGGCTGCACTATGACGACACATTGCAGCATGTTGTCAAATCACTCTTGAACTTGGATCCTGTTGTGATGGATCCGCTCTGCGCGGGTTCTCCTGCCACCTCACCTCAGTACACTATGGATGCCCAGGGAGTTACGTACCCAGCACCTGCCACATGGTGTTTATTTTAAATTTATTTTTCTTATATGCACATACAAACTGTGCAAGAACTTTGTTGTGATAACTTTGTTTCCAAAAAGGACTCTCTTTACTAATTTATTTTTACTAAAACATTGAAGTGGATGTCTCCCAGGTGACATAATCAAGATTAGAAAGCACACCTGTACTTGAATTCCAGACTGCTCTTTTGTTGGTGTAAAGCTGTTTCAATAGCTCTTCTGCCTGGCTTCAAAGCTACCCAGATACATGGGATACTGTTTCTTGTTGATTCTGTGTGAGTTATTGGCAGGTGACAGGCTTCTGTGTGCAGCCTGTGCAACAGGTCTCTGCACATCAGCAATTGTTGCAGCGCTGCCTCTTCAGAGGTACAGAGAGTGCATACTGTCTTGAATGTGTTCGCACATCCTGCTTATTGGGTATTCTGAAAATTGAATTTAAATCCGGTCTCTTCGTTTTCCAAAATAGCTCATGGGTAACATTGATTGTTAGGATGAGATGAACGGTGTACAGACAATACCTTTAAATTCTGTCGACTCTTTAATTTTCTTCCATCTTATTCCTTAACAGCTATATGATTTTTTTTTCTTTTTTTTTTTTTAAGAAAAAAATAAAAGGTAATAGTAATGGGGCCACTGTAAAATTAAAAGCAAGTCACGGACTCCTTATTTTAACTAAGCAGAAATTAAGAAAATAAAACCTACTGCGTTCAACTATTATGACAACGATTCATTAGACGCCACTTTATCTAGTTTTAAAGCATTCTTGATCTGCTCTTTATATAGTGGCCCTATCAACTAAACGTATTACTCTAAATATTCTTAAAGTACTGCAGAAAATCTACAGATTTTCTTTAATATGTTTTGAATAAACAGAAGTTTTCCAAATCTTGGTAAATCAATTATTTCCTCTTGTTCTTTCTTGTGGTTTCTACTTTTTCCTCTTCAGATCCGATCAATTGAAGGACAGTATGGAACACTTCAGGCATACGTAACTCCAAGAATTCAACCCAAAACCTGCCAAGTTCACCAATACCAAATTAAACCACTTTCACTTCATCAGAGAACTCATTCTATTGACCATGACAGGTATCTGCAAAGAGAAATGGATCCCTTTTTGTGTTGAAAAATTAACACAGTCCAGTCAAAACACTTAACTCTAAACACAGAAGTGTCTTGTTCCTAACCTACACTTTTGAGCCTATATTGGATTTTTTTTTTTTTTTTTTTTTTTTTTTTAGGAAAAAAAATGCAGATTTAACAGGTTTCTGTTTTCCTTGCTGTTCTTAACCTGTTTTCAGGTTATTTTTTCACTTTGCTGACCTGGGCTGTAATGCAGCCCTATGTATTAGTAGAGCTGAGGGCGTGGTAGAAAGGAAACCCTCCTGTGATAGTAACCGCAGTCTTTTCAGTTTTGGCTTCAGTCTCCCCTCCACCCTTTTCATGTAATTTTTTCCCATAGTTAATTTGACTGCAAAATTAAGCCAAGACTTTTCTTCCTTATCCTTGTGTTTGGAATCTACTATTTTATGCAATTTCTACTTGATTTCCCTATCCTCAGTTAACATCTTGTATTGTTGCCAAGGTATTGCTTGCATTAAAACAAAACTGAAAGATTGAAGGACTGATACCAAATGCATTGACTTGAAATGCAAATGTGTTCCTTCATACCTTGCTCTTGATATAAATGTTACATCTGTGGTTTACAGCATGGGAGACCGTTGAGGCTTAGTCATATTTTCTATGTTGTTAGTTACTTACCTTTGACATAAGTTTCAGGTTTAACAGTTTGAAATGGGATATGCCAAAAAAACTTCCAACCAGGTTCTTATCCAGTTCTGACGTGCCTACCGTGAGATAAAACCTGCGTGTACACACAGCTCGTAGACTTGAAATACAGAAAACAACCTGTATGTCTGACCTGTGCTATGCAATTGCTTAGCAGGATTCCTGACTTCATGCCCTATATTGATTTAAGAGACAACCAGTGGGAACTAACTCTTTTCACGTGTGGGTTACCAATGCACCGACAATGCACATCCTTTGTAACTAATAGATTTTTTTTATTTTTTTATTTTTTACTTTCATGATGTCAAAGACCAATGAACACACTGATGCTCAGAGGCCAGTTCAGTTTTGCTGAAATTCACTCTTGGGTTGTGTTTTGCTTGCCTGAAGTCCCTGAAAAGACTCCAGCTGGAGACAGTGTCACCTTTTATTTTCAAAATACCTTCCTGGGAACCCAGCTTGAAAGTTCTTACAGGTAAAATACAATTAATAAAGCACAATGCATCTGTGCTTGGCTTTTTGTCTTTTTCATTGTTGACCAGTCTGTGAGTACCATTTTGTGCACATACTGCTGTTGCCCTCTCCAGCTCCAGCAAAACTCCTATTAGTGAGAACAGGAATCTTTTGTAGAAACCATAGTCAGATATTACTGGGGTGAGAACTACCCAGTAAGGTTACAATCGTTAATAGGCTTCTCCTGAAGTTGCTCCAAACCCAAAATTGCCAGGGAGGAAAGGCTCGATATGTTTTTAGGATGATGGCTTGGGTTTTGTTTTTTTTTTTTTTGATTTTGAAGAACAGAATATAGTCAAGTTATTTTGTGATGTGTGTTGTGTTTTTTTTTTTTTTTTTTGTACTAAGGAGCAGAAATAACTTGAAAGGCATTTAGTGTTCATGCAAACAAGAACATTAATAAGCATTTAGCTGAAAAACTGTTTTTGCAACTTAGTTTAGACTGATATTTCATGTGTTTAAGGCTAATACTCTGTTCACAAATTGATTAGTTACATCTTCCTTCTGCAAATTATATACTTCTGCCTGGAAATGGAGCTGCAAAGTGGGGAAAAAATAATTATTGTACTTAAATGGATTCCAGTCTGCATCCAGTTTAATATACGTATTGTCTACTTGTAAGGTAGAAAGTTGTTGGGTGGTGGGCTTTAGGAGGGTAATGTTTCTGATTGTTTTCCTCCTTTCTGATGTTGAAGCTTGCCATTTGTCTTCAAAGTATTGCAATGATAAAACTTGGGAGAAATGAATACCATCAGAAGTCTTACTTGTGTAACCTTAGTGCCATGTGTAAAAGATAAAACTGCTTTGTCTTTGTATAAAGATACTGCTTTGTCTTGTGTCCTGGAGCAAATGTCCTCTGAGAGGATTACAGTCTGAATAGGAAAGAAAAGGCTAGCATAGGTGTATACAGCCACCTAATTTATGGAGAGTCATTATGACCTATGTAGAGGCTCATTAATATGAGCATTCATTTGTAAATTGTACATCTTAATATAAGGACAAATCTAATGCATGTATGTGCTTCTAAGTTTGTTCATGTGAAGTTTTTCTTCCTTTATAGGAAAGGTGAGGGATGTTTTAAGTCTGACAACATTTCTACAATATCCATCCTAAAAGATGTGCTTTCCAAAGAGGCTACGAAAAGGAAGATTAATCTCAACATATCATATGGTAAAACTTGCTTAGGTGTTTTATTATCCTTGGTTTCACTTTATGTTCTCATAAATATATTATTTTTTTTTTTTGACTCTGTGCTAGATATAAATGAGGAATCTGTGAGGCACACGTTAAAGCTCATACACCCCAAATTAGAGTATCAGCAGCTGTTGGCCAAGAAGGTTCACCTAATAGATGCTTTGAGAGTAAGTATCTGAACTCCTCTGGAAGGATTTTTGTGGGGATTATGTTGTCAGATATCAAGCTGCATAGCTCAAGTCAGATGCATGTCATACGGGTATCTGTTCTGTTTCTGTTCCCAGGACATGTACTTTAATTATCTGGGAGACAGCCTTCTCAAAGTAAAATCCCGATTTGTACCATATAACTAGTGAATAACATATAGGATTACTGACTGATGTTGAGGATGCTTAAATCAGAGAGTAGAAGGCAGCCAGCTTTGCCATCTAACATTCTTTTTGCTTGCTTTTATTTTCCAGTTCCATCTTTGTCTCTCTTCACTAACCTTTAAAAGTATTTTTTTTTTTTGACCTGGAGGTGATCATTCATGCTAAATAAGTCTTCCTTGCTTTGGAATGTCATCCCAGTGTGTCATAATTTCTGAAGTTTCTCCATCTGCTTATTAATCTTTGCTTAATTCTCTCCTCAGTGATTAGTTTCTGGGAGGTACCACTTAGGCAGCTTATCGGAGTTATCCATCCACCAGGATTTTATAGTCAGAAACTTGCTATCATCTCTTCTGGTATATTATTTGGTGTGGGTGTGAGAGAGAATGGGCAACCAGTTATCTCCTGTCTTTTGGTTGAATCAAGTACTAATTGTCAGAACTCTTTAGTCAGTAGGAAAAAGGACTACCGATGATCACTGTATCTTTGTTATTATCGCTAAAAGTATGTTACTGAAGCTTGATTTGACCAAGTGGGAAGATAAGAGAGAATTTATTTTTAAAGCATGTTTTGCTTATGCAATAATAGTGAAGTTGAATGTCTTAGAGAAAGTGTTTAGTGCCTGTAGTTTCTCTTTTAGTCAGCAAATCTTTTTTGTCACTCATCTTTTGGATAATAGGCAGTAAAATAATCTAGTGACTGATGAAAGCTATTATCCCAGAGGACTCGAGGTGCGTAACCTTTAGTCTAGAAAAGAACGGTATTTCCGTGGGTGGCAGCAGGACTGCCCTACTGACCATCTTAAATTGATCTGACAGTAGCCAGGGGCATTTTAGCAGAAGTCTTTAAAATCTTTTGCTCTCATGAGTTTGGTGATGCTTCCAGAGGTTACTTTTACCTTCAGACTTTTAACATGTGTTACACTTTCCTGGAATATACTTTGCCTGAAAATGAAGGCATGGTGAAGGCTTTGAGCCTTCGATAGGTGTGATTCCGTAGGGGCAGAGCTGTGGAGCGATGCTGTTTGGCAGGAGCTGGAAGCTCTAATACACAGAATTTTGCAAATCTAGTGTATGAAGTGACAAGTAACATCTGGCATTTTGTTAGAAGACCTAAAAAATGAGGCTCTTTGAAAGTAACTCTTGCTGGTTTAGAAGGGGATTGTCTTGTCTCTGAAGTACTTCCTCTTGTCAAAGCAAAGCTTAATTTCTTTTTTACTTTTATGTTCTTATACTTAACTGCCTTTTGATTTTTATGATTTAAAATCTCTTTGAGGAATTACAAGTTCATGAAGGAAATGTGGACTTCCTGCTGCCAAAATACCGCAGTATTTTGGAAGAGGCGGATCAGCTGCTTGAGGAGTACAAGAAACAGCCTGCACATCTTGAGAGACTTTATGGTTTGTTGATCAGTTTGACTTCTTGTTCTAAATGCAAATTAATGTCCAGAGAGTGCACAGCCCGTTACTGACATAGTTACGAAGTCAGCATTAGTAGAATTGAAATAACTTGGTAAGTGGGCTTAGAAAGCTAAGCTAAGGCTGCATGCTTGCACAATATAAACGTGTAAATGATCGTGAAACTCCAAAGTTAAAGGTAAGGCAGCAAAACACAGCACGTATTAAAACTGGTTGTTTTATGCCACTGTTAACTTGGAGGAACTCTCTAAAGGTCTTCAAGAACTGTTCACCCAAGAATTACTGACATGGATTTGTTATCGTGAGCATAGTACTGAGAAGTATGAGGATTATTTGCAAAAGACCGTTACAATTTCTACGGGGCAGCATTTTTAATTTGTATGATGCTTGGCTTCTTAGATACGATCAAGGAACACGTGTGAGTCCAGGATGGCATTAAGAGTGTATACAAGTTAAATGAGCAATTAAGTTCTGGGTGGTGAAATGTTACAAAATAGCAGAAAAGCAGAATGGTGCAGGTGGGATAGAAAGTGAGAATGTTTGGAGAATGCCAAATTTAGTGAAGGAAATTGTGACCTTTTGTGGTGTTCTCCATGCAGCCTTCAGCTTAGGGAACCTCTGCCAGCCCCTACCTGTACTAAGCCCATGTACATGCAATGTGCACGCAGTCCTCGTTGCGTACCTCCGGAGATTGGTTCCTTCCTCCTCAGTGTCTCAGCTAATCAGAAATACCTACGTAGGAATTGAGCTGTCTGGGGTTTGTTTAAAAGAAAATCATTGTTTAAAGCGCGTAGTTTAAAAAGAGGTGTTTCTGAAGCCCCCGTGGAGTAGAACAGGTGCGATGTCCCATTGTACGTCCCGTTGCAGGCATGATCACCGACCTCTTCATCGACAAGTTCAAGTTCAAGGGCACCAACGTGAAAACCAAAGTGCCTCTCCTGCTGGAGATGCTGGACGGCTGCGACCAGGACGGACTGATCGCTTTCTTCGAGGCGGCGGCCTGAGCTGGATCACGGCCCTTTAGCCGCGCTACCCCGGGACAGCGTTCCCCCCCCCCCCCCCCATTGTACAGCCGGCCCTCCCTGCCTCCCGCTCCCATAAAGCGCCTCGCAGCCCGCCCGGCCCCGCCCGCTCTGTCCGCGCCGCTCCGCCCCGCGCCGCCCCCGGCGCCCATTGGCCCGTTCAATAGTCGCGGGCCGCTTGAACGGCGAGCGCGGCGCCACTCCGGGCGGCGGCGGGACGCCGGCTGCAGCCGCCCCGCGCTCCCCGCTGCCGGCCGCGCGGCGCCATGCTGGCGGAGCAGGAGACCCGCGAGGACCAGGAGAACGTGCCGCCCCCCCGC